>NC_041406.2:103527221-104127221 GCF_900747795.2 Erpetoichthys calabaricus
CTTAGGCTGAAGACTTCAACAGAAGCTAATTTGAGTCAGTGTTTAGCAGAACTTCAGTCCAATCAATAAAACACAATTGGAGTTGTGGTTTAGAGATATTCTTACCTATAAAAAAGGACGCAAAATACTTTGAGTTTGCTATTCACAATATGCATTTGCTGGTGTGAAGAATGCCTCACAAAAAAGATCCTCTGAAGATGTATGATCAAGAATTTTTGATTTTCATAAATCTGGAAAGAGTTACAAATGAATTATAATAATTTTAAATATTTAGCAGTCCACAACTACAACTCCAAACTCTTCATAAATGAAGACGATTTAGTACTGTGGCTTTTCTCTGTAGAAATGGGTGCTCAGCCAAGATTGCACTAAAGGCATGCCACAGAATGCTTAAAAAAATAGAATAATAACTAAAGTCTTGAAAGAATCATTGGAACAGGTTAACATCTCTGTTCATTAGTCTACAATATAGAAAACATCGAACAGTAATGGCAGGACACCAAGGAGGAAGCCAGTGCTCCAAAAAATACATCATTGTGCGCCTGACATTTGCCAAAGACCACTGAGGTATAATAATATCAGGATGGCTGTCTGCCAGCTGAAACCCAGTGGAAGCTGGGTGATGCAGTAGGACAATTAACCTAAACATCAAAGTAAATCTTCTATAGAATGTCTTCAAAAAAAGAAAATTCACCTTTGATGTGGCCCAGTCAGAGCCCAGACATTTACCTAATAGAGATGCTATGGATTGACTTCAAGAGAGCAGTTCTGTAATGAAGAATGGTCCCAAATTCTTCCTGAATGTTGTGCAGGTGTGATCCACAGCTACCAGAAGCACTTGTTAGAGGTTATTACTGTCAAAGGAGGCTTGACCAGTTATTAAATCCAATGTTCACTTTCTTTTTTTCCATAGCACACTGTGAATGTTCACCGAGTGTATTCAGTTGAGGTATGAAAGATTGTAAGTGTTTGTGTGTTACTGGTTTAAGCATATTGTGTTCATTTATATTTGTGACTTAGATGAAGATCAGATCATATTTTATGACCAATTAATATGGAAACCCAGGCAATCACAAAGAGTTCACATACTATTTCTTGCCACTGTAAATCACGCTTTATAAACTCTTCAGTTTCTTCCTGTTTGTAGAACTTGTGTTTAAATACTGTAATTGCAGGTATTTAGAGTGTTAAATGTCACTCCAATATATTGGATGATCAGTCTCCAAACATGGCACCTAAGAAATTTCCTTTCAAATTTAGTCACAATATATAGTTGAAAGTTATACATGGAGTAGCTGAAATACCCATCGTTTTCTAGGAAAAAGAAACTTCAAAAACACATCTAGCAAAATGTGTAATTAGCAGGTTCATTTTATGAAGTTAAAACTGCTATGTTTTTTAGCTGTATTTTATATTTATTTTGATTTAATATATAAATTGTTCCATAAATAGTTTTTATATCTAAGAAATATGCATATCATTGGCAAATAGTGTCCTGTTAAACTCCCTAATTTACCATTACAATCATTGTATTTCATTTTTATACTATATATACAGTAAGTAGTTTTTAATATTCATATTTATTTGCTCTGTGTCCATTTCAGCTGTTACAGAGGAGCTGTTACGTGCAGTTCAACTTCAGTACCAGCAGAGAAGCCTGATCATGCCTATTCGTATCCTTCTGCTTCGTTTCTTTAGAGCTTTGTATCTCCTAGAGAAGGAGGCTAATCCACAAATTGCCAAGTAAGTATATTAATATAATATTTTAGCTTTTAATTTTAACTATTTTTTGTATTCCTTTATCATTCACACAATTTTGAAATAGTCATATATGCTTTTTTGAAATTGGCAGATATTTGTCTTTTGTCAATACAGTATGTCTGGTTTATTGTTTTCATTCTCTAAATCAAGGAGAATTACTGTGTTGTGTAATTGCACGTTTATTTTTTCATCGGTATTGTTTTGTGAGTATTTTCCTGACATAGTATTCATAATTTATTATTTTTCTGTTCTTATGCTTGTTTTCTTTTTGGCTGTTGTTTGTCTGCTTCTTCATTGAGCAGTGATTAGTTACAACAGTTACATTTCAGTGTTTTAGGGCAGTCATGGCACGCTACAGTGACCATCAGTCTGTGCTGGAAAGTCGTTACATAGTCACGTAATTTCACTTACACTGTAATTTCCAGTTGTGTAATTTGAAGTATGACAAGATCAGCAACTACTGCAATTGCCAAGTTTGACATCCTATCAGTCTAGAAGTCGCATAATGTGATATTAGCTTTAAGTGCTCGGATTGGCAGTTTATATACAAATCTCTGAAACTTTCAGAGTACAGTGGAACCTCGGTTCACGAACGTCTCGGTACACGTACAAATCGGTTTACGATCAAAAAGTTCGCCAAATGTTTGCCTCGGTTCACGACCACACACTCGTTATATGAACAAGCCAGTTTCCCTTTCGGTTTGTACATGTTCAGTCTCTCCCTGTGCATTTCCTGTGCAGCGAGCAAGAGAGAGAGAGCGAGAGAGCGCGACACACACACACACACGCACACACACAGGCAGTGCGAGAGAGACAGACGCACACACACAGGCAGTGCGAGAGAGACAGACGCACACACACAGGCAGTGCGAGAGAAAGAAACGCGCACACACACAGGCAGCGCGAGAGAGAGAGACGCGCACACACAGGCAGCGCAAGAGAGAGAGAGAGATGCGCACACACACAGGCAGCGCGAGAGAGAGATGCGCACACACACAGGCAGCGCGAGAGAGAGAAGCGCACACACACAGGCAGCGCTAGAGAGAGACAGACGCGCACACACACAGACAGCGAGAGAGAGAGGGGGCTGGATGCCTAAGGTAGGAAGGCAGTTAAAGAATGCACTGGGCTTGATTTTGTTTTCACTTCTGTTTACAGCGATCGGTTCGTAGCGTGCATTGTTGCAATGTTACTTTTCTTGGTGGTTCATTAAATTACGGATTTTTTCAAATGTTCATTTTTTCCCTGTGCTTAAAACTCATTTAAAAAAAAAAAAAAGTGTTTTTAGCCAGCAGTTGGTAGCGCTATACCGTAAACTATTGCAGTGTTAGTTTTTTCTGTTGTTCAAGTTTTTCTCAGTGTTATTCAATGTTTTTACATTTAGTTTACTATTACACTGTGCATTCTATGGTTTAATTAACTATATTTGTGCTTAAAAACAGTTCGTATGGTCTGGAACGGATTAATTGTATTTACATACAATCCTATGGGGGAAATTGCTTCTGTTCATTACCAAATCGGTTTACGACCAGAGTTTTGGAACGAATTGTGGTTGTGAACCGAGGTTCCACTGTATGTGTTTACTCTGATCATACCATTCGTATATATAAGCCAAGATCATCTGATGAAAACCCTACTTGTTGCACTTCTTTTTTGTGATAAATTTTTGTTAACATAAATTAATCACTTCAAAACAAGAAATATTGCATTTCTTTTAATGAGTGCCTATTTAGCACTCTGCTTTGTCTGCATGTAAAACTAATTTCAGTCTTCATATTCAAATTCATACTGGATGCGTACTTACTATATTTTCTTAATCTGTGCTGCTTATTTTTTATTTTACATTATTCTATTATATAATAGTATTTCCTTTTTGATTTGAGTCTAAGTACTGTATAATTATGTATAGTTTTTATTTCAGTATAATAATGTTCTTAATTTGCTTTTGTATATAATTACAATCATATTCTGTTTTTTATTTTCTTATTAGTTATTTAGCAAAACATATTGCCATTCTTTCTTTGAAAACCAGTATATAAAGTATCAACAAGTGAATGCTTAAACTGACTATTTCAAGAGTCAATTGCAATGAAGTTAATTATTGTTGAATCCTAAATTTACAAGAAGGTAGATCAATTCATATTTATTTTTGTTTAATCTGAAAACCTATTTTAATACCATGATGTATATTATCGCATGAGCCATAACTATTTTGTAAGACAATTATTTATTAGGAAGTATACGATTAGGTTTTTAACTTTCGGTCCTAAACAACTGTCTGTTTTCATTACTGATTTACCAGGTATCTTTTATACTATATGGGATTATCTTACCTTGCAATTTGTTTTGATCAGGAGCAAGGTGCTTTCTCGGTGGTTGGCAAAGCTGCCCTTGCAATTGGCCCAACTAGGACCACGAAATGCACAGTTGTCAGCCCACCTAATTGAAATCATCCATGCAGCTGCTTCACGAGCTAACAAGGAACTTCTGCAAGGTCTGCAGGCACAGATCTGTCATTTGTATGGTAAGAATGACATCTTCCATTTTCAGTAGACAATGTCTCCAAAAAATAAAACATTTAATATTAAACCTAAACATTTTATGGGCAGGTAAAAACAATGGCTAAGATATTTGTAATATTTCCAGGATACAGATGTATGAATTTGAATTTGATGAAACTGTTTTTTTTCCTTTATTTATGCAAAAAAACAAACTGATTCTATGAAGGTAACAATTACATCCTTCTGTCTTTTGTAACAACCTTTATTTCCTATTACACATCAGGTTGCACGAAAAAACGAAAGCATGGTCAAATAATTGGTTTTCTCAAACAGTTTTAGAAATGGTGGATGCGCTGAATATATATAATATTCAAATCTGTATAGTACTATTTTTGGATAAGCTATTGAAGCTGCTTACCATGAACTAAAATATTTAACATCACTGACTAAAGAAACTGCTCTTCAGCAGATCAGGGGCATATGCTCACTTCCAATAATCACAAACTCTAAAAAGTTGTTTTTTTCTCAATGTCATCGGCTGATTTTAAAAGTGCTGGTGTAATATTGGTGCCAGTTTCGCTGACTGACATTACAAGTTCAGGTTAAAGTCTCAACATTATTTATCCTCAACCCAATAGTTTTACTATTATGTCTCTTCCACAGGCAAGTGTAAAGTTTCATATTAATGATACAAAGCTGAACCACGTCATAAATGCATATTTTTCTTGGTAATACTGAAAAATAACAGAACAGAATTCCAACTGTCTGTCTAACTGCCATAACTTTTTGATTATCACTTATTTTGAACAAATTAAACTTTTCAGTATAGTAACGGTAGTGTTGTGTGTTTTCAGTAAATAAAAAAGGGAGGAAAAGTAATAAGTCAGACTATTAAAATTTTCCTTTATCTGCAACAAACATTTCAATTAACACAACTAGAGAAAAAATAAAATATACAAAATGATGTACAAACAGTTAGTGTTTGGACTGTATGCATTGCCTTTGATTTCTTAAGTGTCCTCTAGATGGAGATGTTAATTCACTTTTGGTTACTTAACACTTTTCTAGCACTGTGATAATGTTTGGCATATTCAGTTTTGCTGTTCATATACTTATAACATTGGATGCAGATATGAACTGCATTATTCTTTCAATTACATTTCCATTGTACTTCCATTAACTAGTAAGAAATTCCCAGAAAATTTTAAAGGCAATGAGGCATCTTTTTGGTAAATGGGAGTACAGTCATGGCTACAAAGTATGCAGTTAATTTTTTTTTATTGGCCCTTTTTATTTCTTAGATTTTAAGCCTTTTTTTTTTTTTTTTTTTTTTTTTTTTTTTTTTTTTTGTGGCTAGTTCCTGTTTTTGTTGTGTCTGATAACTTGAAAAAAAAAATCTTAACATTTGTCTGACCACTCTGCTAAGTGACATACTAGAAGCACAGAAGTAGTAAAAGCCTATGCAGTGTTTCTATCCCTCCAATAATATTTGCAATTTACTGTTTTTTCTTTACTCACATTATTGATAAGATTAGAGTTCATCTGTGTGTGTTGTTTGTTTTTACATTTGAGAGATTATTTTTTCTCCTGTTTAAGGTATCAGTAATAAGTGCCTAAATGGTATTACAACTCCTTTCAGAAACAACATTTGTAATCTGAAGAACAAGAAGATACTGTGTCATTTGTTAGACATTCCTATCAGTTCAACATGTTTTTGTTATTTGCAATACTAAAAAAAACATATACAGTGCAAAAGAAATAATTTGCTCCAGTGGGGACTGCTTCAATAAAATATTGCCATGAAGTGAACAAAAAATCTTGGACAATACTGCAGATTCACATAGGTTAGAGCCCAAAAGGGTAAATGTCTATAGATTTTTATATATGTTGTAGAGTTTTCAGGGTTTGTCCAACTTGAAGTCTTTCCCTAGAAAAATCAAGCTGTTGAAAAATGAATGCTGCAGATAGAGTGGAAAGTATTGTTCATGTTACAGTGCTTTGATGAAAGTGCTTGTTATATGTTAAGTGGAGAAATAATGCTGTAGTTCTGACCCTACTAGTGTAAGTATTATAAGGACTGGGTTAAAAACGCTGTTTTCCATTGGCAAGACACTGTATGGATAACTGTCTCACTCTTGTAGCCTTAAGCCAATGTCAAATTGCCTGACTTCTACTCATAGGGTGTGTCAGACTTGCTGACTGCAGTAGCTGATCTCATCACCAGACCATGACAGTTTTTCATGAATGAAAATAGCTTGGCATTGCAAATTTACCAGGCTGCTGACAACTTTCCAGCACAGTTGTGCTTGCCCCTTTTTATGACTGCCTTACATAGCTGGTGCTGTGTAAGGGGTATGGTGAGTTCAGCTGCAATCTCAGCACGTTTTTGCCATTCTGTTGTACCAAAGCACCCACACCTCATCACTGCATTATATGCTTTGTACATGCATATGAAAATTGTTTGATGTTGTCGGTGCAAGTCGCGGGCTAGTTAGTGAGTCACTGGGGATGTTAATGGGGGATTACGCAAGATTATTTTAATGATTTATATTATCGATAGATTATATATAGATTTATATTAATGACTGAAAATCTGTAGAAAAGTTGTCTAATGTGACATGGCCTTTAGGTACATGATACTGCAAGCATATGGATTAGTTGAGTTTTTTGGTATAGTAGGGCATGTACAAGACTTTTTTTGCGATGCTAAATTAATCCAAAGACCACTGAATAGTACTGCCCACACTATGTGTATCCTTCAGCCTTCCACAGGAGCTCCCCATGCTTGTATTTCTAGTTTGAAAAGCAGTATCAAACTGTAAATGTTAGATAGGTAGGAGCACAATTCTGTAAATTTTTTGAGGTTGGATGGGTTAATATTACCAACTCCAATTCAGCTGGATGTATAACTCTTTAAGTAAACGGCCACATGAAATGCACAGGAGGTGGTTTTTTGGCCTATTTTCCCCGCTCCCTTAGTGTTGATGGGCTTACAATGAGAAATTATAAGATTTTAAAGCATATTACTTTCTTCACAGCAGTAATGTATGAGAGAGGTTTTAGGCTCTGAAAGTACAGGTACGCCTACTAAAAAGTCAGAACTGGTAGAGATGGAGGGAAAAATCTAAACAGTATATAAAAGTAGTAATATTGGGGAGAGTTCAGGACAAAATGTTCTGTCCATGTTTAAGACAAGTGTTTGGGTTCATTTTGGTTTGTAAAATGTTATGAGAAAAAAAGAGACCTCAATTTGGGATATGCAGTTTTCAAGAAAATGAAAATCATGTACTTCAAACTACAAAGTTACAAATGTTACTCTCCCTCAAGTCTGTTTTTTATAAGTTATACACTGTGAATTATGAGAATTCAATGTAGAAGAAAGCAGAGACGAAATCTCAAATCACATTGGGCCACCTTGTTGCATGTTTTATCACATTCGTCCGAATTAACCAACTATTTCTTCCAAGTGTTTTCTTTTAAATTAACTTTTATTATTTATTAATCATTTTCAACATATTTATGTGTTTAAGTTCATTAAATGAGTTTAAGGTGCTTTTAATGACATGCTATACGCATATCAGAGTAAATGAATGTCACCGTAGAATTTAAATGGATATAGGTATCTATTCCAACAGTAAATTTTAAGTATTGCACAATCTTTTCAACCCTACTGTAAATTTCAGTGCTCCTCTTGCAAGGAATTGCGTTAAGGTTAAAGCTGCACAATTCTTAGTATATTATGCTATGTATTATTTTCTCAGTCTTACTATGGAGATTATGATGACACTTATTTTCATTCCATTTTTGGATTTCAGTTAATGATTTTTCATATTAGGTGTAACATTTTCACACATTTTGTGCTTATAGTGGCTAAGGTTTCAACTTTACTCAAATGTACAAAAAGGAAATAATATTATATTGTGCAAAAATGTTTCTTAATGTTGAATATATTTTAAAATATTAGAAAGAATAGCAATATTGCCATAATGTTAACCAAATGTCATGATACTATAGTGTAGTGGCATGCATGGCAGTTCCCACCTCTGCTGTATTGGGTGTGTGTCTAGATTTTGGGTGATGTGGAATTGGTAGTCTGTTCCCATATTTCTGGACAGAGAATGATTTATAGGTACAGTTGTTTGAGAGGGTTATTGCTGTTTATTTAAAATGTTACTTTCTTAATGCTTGTACGCATAATTCACTTGTCTGTTTATAAATCATTGACAAAAGCAGTAAGTTCACCAAAGAAACGTTTAATGCCTTTGAAAACATTTGCATTTACTATTTGCCAATATAATTTTGAATTACCAATGACTAGAATGTGTAGTTAAGGAGTGTTTACAATAGGGCTGCACGATTAATCTTTTTTTTCTCATGATAACGATATTTATGACCCACGATCAGTTAATAAATATCGTCGCGATTTTACAGTATAAATACCAAACTGTTTTTTATGGGCTGAGTTTACGGATTGGACTGCGTCACTATGACGTTACTGCGTCTAGATTGCAAGCGCTTTCTGAAGCAGTAGAAGTCAATAGCAGCAATAACAGTCAGTCAGAATAAACATATGATGGCGGAGCAACGTGAGGAAGGTGCATAAGTGCGATCGTTAGTTCCTAAAAAGGGGTCATACTCAGTTGTCTGGAACTATTTCGATTTCGAGGAATGTGATGTTGATCAGGTACGAGTCTTGTGCAAACTTTGCTCCTGTTCCGTCCAAACGTCCCAAGGTAACACAACAGACCTCATCAACCACCTTAAAAGCCACCACAAAGTACACTATCAAGAATTTCAACGACTGAAGGCACAAACAGCAACAACAAAAAATTACCAGCCATCCACAACACAGACAACAATATCAGGGACATTGTTCAACGCAATACCATATCTGCATAGCTCGCAAAGACAACGGGAAATAACAGAGGCGATCACGTACCATATAGCCAAGGATATGTGTCCAATAACCACCGTAAGCAGTGAGGGGTTTAAAAAAATGATCGCAACACTTGATAAAAGATATAGCATTCCCTCACGCAACCATTTTTCCAATGTTGCGCTGCCCTCGCTGTATGCGAAATGCCGAAAAGAAATAGAAAGAGAAATTCTCAGGTTCAGCCTTGAATATTTTGCTGCCACGACCGACTTATGGTCAAGCAGAACTGCAGAACCGTATTTGAGCTTGACAGTTCATTTTATTGACAGCGAGTTTGAGATGAAAAGCAAGCTTTTGCAAACTTCGTTTTTCCCACAAGACCATACAGCGGAGTTTATTGCAGTCGGCCTCAAAGAAGCGATGTCCGCTTGGGGCTTGGTGGAAGAAAGACTTGTGTTCATCACAACGGACAACGCAGCTAATATGATTAGGGCAGCATCTGTGAATAACTGGCCGAGGCTACACTGGTTTGGTCACAGACTTCATTTACCAAAGGAATAATCGTCATTATTAATCGTGATAAAAATTTTGAGCAAAATAATCGTGATAATCATTTTTTTCTGTTATCGTGCAGCCCTAGTTTACAACCACTGTTATCTGCTGCAGTACACAAATGTAATTGCATCACTTTGAGAATTCAAATGTAATCCTGATGTGAAAAAAGGATCAGTCACCTCACTTGATTTGCCTCAAATAACAAAAGAGCACAGCATACTCCCTCAGTCAGCCTTAGTGGCCCGCTAACTTATTTTCAGTGTCATTAAGAAAGAAAAAAAAAAGTCTCTTTAAATGTCTTTTCCATTTTTTGTCTAAGATCTAAAGAAACATTTACATTGTGCACTACATTTCAGTCGTCTTCCTTTTGTGGAGTTGGCTAGAGGTTCCATGATCGTGTGTGTGTTCACCCTGTTATTGGCTGGTCCCCTGTCCAGGGATTGTTCCCATCTTGTGCCCGATGATTGCTGGGATGGGCTCTAGCTGCTCTGCAGCCCTGCCCAGGGTAAGTGGATTATGAGGATGGATGGAAGGATGAGGCAAAGTAAAGTGACTGATCTGGGCTTTGCTGTTTTGCTTTTTTACGTTTGCTGTAATAAAGACAAGGCACGACTATTGGTGTTGTCACAGAGTTCTTTACTTTGTGTGGACACCATGTACAAACTATGTGAAAGGTAAAACAAAGCTATATCTTAAGCACACAGACCCTATAATCTTTACACTCTTTATATAAACAGTAATACAAGCTACTAAGATGAGTAGCTATCATTAATTATTTAAATCATTACAGGATAGTGACATTAGTGGGAGCTTGCATTTAGCAGTATAAATGTAGCCTATGCTTGACTATATAAAATTTTTTATAGACTACTAGGGGGCTTCGTTCACCAGTCCCCGTGTTTGGTTTTCCGCATACACACTTTTAAGATTTTTTTTTTCTTTGAATTGTTGCTATTTCATTAGTTTCACTTTTATTTCAGAACTTCGTTTAAAACAATATTTGGAATCTTTCGAGTCCCAACATGCTGAATCTTTTAAATGAGGTCCGTGAGACATGTGTTTAATGACTTTGTATCATAATTCAGGATAGGTTTCTCTGTTTGGAATTTCAGCACAGACAAAACAATCTTCATCATAAGCAGTTAATAATTTTTTTTGCAAAGTAACCAATAAATGCATGTGAGGTAAACCCCGTTTTTGAAATTCTCTGACTTAAACTTCAAAGCCTTACAATATTTACATACTTTTGACATATCACCGATGTCCATATATTCAATCTCTATTTGCTTTTTCATTATTTCTCTGTGTAATAATGTCTCTTTGCGCTAATGCGATCTTTACTTTATTTGTTTTGACACTTTAGTTTTTTTTCTGCTTTCATGTTCTGTATCTTGCTCTGCATGTGTTTTGTGCCTACGTTTTTTTTTTTTAGTCTTTTGAATTCCACTGTTTTCATTATCTCTAACCTGCTCTGCATGTGTTTGGCCCCCTTGTTTTTTAACCTCTTTATGACGTTTTACTTTGTTTTCTACTCTTTGTCTTCTATTTCTGACCTCTCTTTGTCCTGCTTTTTTTCAATGACACCTGGTTGGTGGGGATTATTTTCCCTTTTTTCAAGTAATAATTTCCATTTGTTTCTGCTACTGCGATCTTTACTTTCTTTTTTTTATACTTTCTAATTTTCCTGCTTTCATATTCTTTAACTTTCTCTGCATGTGTATAGCGCCAACGTTTTTGAACATCTTTATGAAGTTCTACTTTGTCTTTTAATTCTGAGCCCGATTGCACGTGCTTTTTTTCAATTCCACTTGTTCCGGGCTGATTATTACTTTCCTTATTTTCTGAATTTGCACCTAGATTATTCTTTTTCTTTTTTGCATTTTTTTCTCTCCAACGCTTTTGAGTCTCTTTTCTCCATGCTGCTCTTTCTTCTTTACTTAGTCATCGATGTTTCATCTATAACGTATTGTCCTTTATACGCTTTATGAGCGCTGAGAACCCTGGATCTGTGTGTGCTCAAAGCCTTTACATGACTGAGTGTTTTTCTGCCCGTGGTTTTATTTGATATTGGTTGTAAGTAGGGCGTGTCTTGCAAAAATCTCATGTTCTACATCATCGCGAGACGGTCCTGGGTCAATCTCTTGGCACAAAGTCTCATGTTTAAGGTCCCTGCGAGACGCTCCGTGGCCATTCTCCTTCATCTCACGGGTCCTTTAAGTGTCTTCTATGATCTTCACGTTCATTCAGGAAGTGGACCCCGGAGGCTGAGAATACTCTGAGAGAACTTTTTGGAACTACAGACTGGGATATCCTGCAGGGATCTCATAATGAGAACATTGAGGAAGTTGTTGACTGCACTACTGACTACATCAACTTCTGTATGGACATTGTAGTTCCAGTAAGAACAGTACGCTGCTATGCTAACAACAAGCCATGGATTACAAGTGACATCAAGGGCCTTTTGAATCAGAAGAAAAGGGCTTTTAAAGACGGTGATCAGCATGAGCTCAAGCGCGTGCAGAAGGAACTCCGAGTCCAACTCAGGGCGGCGAAGGAGCAGTACAGGAGAAAGCTGGAGCAGAAGTTGCAGAATAACAGCATGAAGGAAGTGTGGGATGGGATGAAGATCATCACTGGCTGCAGCTCGAAGCGGGGGTACCACCATTGAGAGAGACGTGAAGAGAGCAAACCAAATGAATAACTTTTTTAACAGGTTTGACCACCCTAACCCACTCTCACTCTCACCTCGGAGTACTGCACCCTCCACACATCCTTCTGCTGATACCAGCATAGGAAAAACATCTCCACCCATAATAACAACAGCGCAAGTGAGCAGAGAGCTGAGGAGACTTCGTGCCAGCAAAGCAGCGGGTCCAGATGGAGTATCGCCACGACTGCTGAAGGTCTGTGCATCGGAGCTGGGGGGTCCTCTACAGCGCATCTTCAACCTGAGCCTGGAACAGGGGAGAGTCCCGAGGCTTTGGAAAACATCTTGTATCACCCCAGTCCCAAAGGTATCACGTCCTAGTGAGCTGAATGACTTTCGGCCTGTTGCTCTGACATCACATGTGATGAAGACCATGGAGAGGCTGCTGCTTCACCACCTTAGGCCACAGGTTCAACACGCCCTTGACCCTCTGCAGTTTGCATATCAGGAGAAGGTGGGAGCGGAAGATGCCATCATCTATATGCTACACCGATCCCTCTCTCACTTGGACAGAGGCAGTGGTGCTGTAAGAATTATGTTTCTAGACTTCTCTAGCGCCTTCAACACAATCCAACCTCTGCTCCTTAGGGACAAGCTGACAGAGATGGGATTAGATTCATACCTAGTGGCATGGATCGTGGACTATCTTAAAGACAGACCTCAGTATGTGCGTCTTGGGAACTGCACGTCTGACATTGTGGTCAGCAACACAGGAGCGCCACAAGGGACTGTACTTTCTCCGGTCCTGTTCAGCCTATATACATCGGACTTCCAATACAACTCGGAGTCCTGCCATGTGCAAAAGTTCGCAGATGACACTGCTATCGTGGGCTGTATCAGGAATGGGCTGGAGGAGGAGTATAGGGACCTAATCAATGACTTTGTTAAATGGTCCGACTCAAACCACCTACACCTGAACACCAGCAAAACCAAGGAGCTCGTGGTGGATTTTAGGAGGCCCAGACCCCTCATAGACCCAGTGATCATCAAAGGTGACTGTGTGCAGATGGTGCAGACCTATAAATATCTGGGAGTGCAGCTGGATGATAAATTAGACTGGACTGCCAATACTGATGCGCTGTGCAAGAAAGGACAAAGCCGGTTATACTTCCTTAGAAGGCTGGCTTCCTTCAACATCTGCAATAAGATGCTGCAGATGTTCTATCAAACAGTTGTGGCGAGCGCCCTCTTCTACGCAGTGGTGTGCTGGGGAGGCAGCATTAAGAGGAAAGACGCCTCACGCCTGGACAAACTGGTGAGGAAGGCAGGCTCTATTGTTGGCATGGAGCTGGACAGTTTAACATCTGTGGCAGAGCGAAGGGCGCTCAGCAGGCTCCTATCAATTATGGAGAATCCACTGCATCCACTAAATAATGTCATCTCCAGACAGAAGAGCAGCTTCAGCGACAGACTGCTGTCACTGTCCTGCTCCACAGACAGATTGAGGAGATCGTTCCTCCCCCAAACTATGCGACTCTTTAATTCCACCAGGGGGGGTAAACGTTAATATTTAACATTATACATAGTTATGGTCTGTTTTTTTCACCTGTATTATTATCATTCTTTAATTTAATATTATTTATTGTATCAGTATGCTGCTGCTGAAGAATGTGAATTTCCCATTGGGATTATTAATAAAGTATCTATCTATCTATCTATCTATCTATCTATCTATCTATCTATCTATCTATCTAGTCTTTAATTTCTCTATTATACAAAAAATCCTGAGAGATACTTTGACTGGATACATTATCCAAACAATATCTGTCTTCATTCCTTTTATTTTTCATACTCATGCTTTGCCTTTCCTTGCAACAGGTGCATCATACAAGTAGCCATGGTCTTTGGTTTCGTTTTTCTCTGTAAACTATTAAAGTATAGCTGTTTTGCGGAGTTGTCATCAAAAGACGGCATAGATTGGTTCAGATGAGTAGGTACTCTACAACCAAATCTTTATCTCTGTAGCCAAATTGTACATAGTGTACATATGTATGGGTGTTGAGTTTAGAAATTACCTACTGAACCAGTATAATTCAGTCAAATCTGAGTTGCACTCTGTCCTACAGGTGTATAATATTTAGAGAGGCCCATGTACTGTAGATCAGTCAAAAATCTCATAGGACACAGTAAACATCGTAAGGATTTATTTTATGCTAGTTAGATTGGTTTGAATGAATTTCGGATCTTTTTTGTTTTTCTTTTTATTTAAGAGTTGTATGGACCGGAGTAAAACTAATTACTATACATAACAAGATGCAATATATGCGGAAAGTGCCAGCATCATGGCTTAGATTAACCTAATGTTCCATCTCCCTTCTTGCAAAAAAGGCGTTTTGCATTGGAGGTTCTTTTTTATGTAACATAGAAATAATTTCCAAATAGACATGATACACTTGTCCTAGGAAAAGTTGTGTGATATATGAAGACCACCAAGTTGGTTGACTCCATTACAAGGCCTCTTTTGTTTGGTTTGATATGACGTCTTGCCGTGGTAATTAATAAAAACCTCTAGCACAAAATTTGCCACCAAACATCAGGCAAGACTTTCTTTCATCAGAAGACTGAACTATTTGCAAAAAAAGAGGAATAATTGGTATTATCATAAGATATTATGTTAATACATTAATATATTAATTAGAAACTCTTGAGTGTTTACCATTACCTATAAAAGTTCATCTAGCCTTATGTTTTCCATGCCAACTCTGTTAATTTCTTGGCCACATTGTGCCTAAGGTTGGAATCAAGACTATTATGAAATATCTTAACATATTTTCAAACAACTGATGTTTGCGTATAAATTGAAAACATTTTAGTGTTTTATTTAAATCTTTTTATATTTTGTAACATATAACCAGTACATTTTTTAAAATAAACTAGAGAAGTGGATCTTAACCTTTTTGAGTATGGTAGGGATGTTCATATAAAACAGCTGTTATATCTGTAATCAAATATCTTGATGTGGAAGGGCAGCCAATCATCATTGTAGAAATTAGTAAAAACGGCAAACATACAAGCTAATAAAAAAAAAAACCAAAAACATGGGTACCCTATTCTGTTTTATGGAAAACTCCAAATGTTTGCAGGAGAATTTACATTTGTTACCATAAATGCATTCTTCTCTGATTTTATAGGACACCTTCATATCAAAATGTCCCAGAATTCTTCAGACCTACTGTATAACTGTTGTGCTTACTGTACAAATAGCAAAAGGAGGCAGTAATAGGAAAAATATTAAGAACCTTCTAATTACTGGTTGCAGCCAACCACACAGACTTCCAGAGCAGCATAATGACCAGTCAAGTGGTTCTTTAAAATGGGAATGATGTCTGCTATAGCTGGACACACTTGCATTATGAATATGGAAAATGCAATGAGACTCCTTTTAAAGTGTGTCTTGCAGAGAGCTCTTCAGCTCCCCAAACCTGACAGAAACAAAATACACGACTTTATTTTGGCTGTGGGAAACAATTCCCAAATCGTTTGCTACACAAGCACGGTATACAGCACAGAAATGCACACGCCTCATGTTTTCTTCATCTCTCTTTGCACCTCCTCCAGTATTTTTGTCACCTTCCTCCCGACTCTGGCCCCATAGTAGTGACAGATGGCTCCTTGTATGTAATGCTCGGGAGTACTTCCAGTGTCCTGTAGGATTGATCCGGAAGGACTTCTGGGTAAGGTGGGAGCCCAATGTAATAGTACTCAGGAGACCCCACAGCACCCCCTGGCACCACCCCTGGAACCCAACAGTGCTGAGCCACTAAACTCCAATTCCCAGCTTGCCCTGTGGGAATCCAAGGCGCTGTAGCAACCCATGGGGGGGTGCCGCCTAGTGATCCGTTGGAGATAATGCCCTGAGCATGCTCTCGCCCCTGGTCCTTCCATTTTGGAGGCATCCCAGTCAGGTCAGGTCACTGGCTGTCCACCACAAAATAAATGTATTAAGAGTATTAAAATTGTTATGGATTGTCTCATGCTTGTCTCGATGGGTCTTAAAAGTGGAAACTACTCAGTGTAAGAATGTGCTGCAAATCAGACCATCCTGTTGGTTCCTGTTTCATTAAATTAAGATAATCCTGCACATCTTTAATGTCCAAAACACACTATGCAGAATTTGATATGGCTAATGGAACTCACATTGGTTCTAAGTAGATTACTTGAGAAACGTTTTTCCCCGATGTTCTTTAGCTATTCCTTGATACCGTGCTATGTGCATAGATTTGTTGATTATGATGAAAAGTAAAATTCCTTTCCTATTTCAGCTTTCTTGAACAATCTTTCTGGTGTCATATGGTTTTCCTGTCATCATAAAAATGAACAAACCCACAACAGAATAAACACTGGTTATAGTGCATTTCACCTTCAGTTTAGTTGAAAAGTGTTCTCTTCAGAATTTTCTGTGTTTTGTGCATTCTTTAACCTTTATTATTGACTTTCTTGAAGTAATGTCATTCTTCTTGCCAATGTCCTATACAGCCATTGAGACACCCTTTTGCATTTACTTAAATTATTTTAATGTGGGTTTTAGCACCTGGTGAAATAGACATGCACTCCACTACTCTCGTACCTTTCCAGATCTGTCTGTGAGTAAACATAAGAGCCTGACTTTTCTTGTTAGGTGTTTAGAATGCAATTAGCTGCTACAAAACTGTTGATTGCATGATTGTTTTGTGTTTTGCAACTACTACAAATCATGGAAATGCAAGTCCAGTATCAAGTAATGACCATGTGTAACTTACCCATAAAATACAAAAATACAAGAATAATCCAGTCGTGGACTCTTTTCTTAAATGCAATACAGAACTATTCAATCTGGAAAATCCATGTGTCGTAATTTTTCTGAATATGTTCATATATCAATATGTGTAGGGTATTTGTATAAGCCAACATCTTCTTTGGGCCAGACAAAGCTGTTTCATTATCCATATATACTTTATGTATACATACACATACCTAGATAGATACATGTATTTAAATACCAACAAAGAACTGAAAGCATGGTTCAAATTAGACAAGATGAAGTTCTGCCATGTAGAAAAAAAAAAATCTTGTGATTGTTGTAAACAGTTAGGTCAGATTAGCGATCAGTGTATATAAGTGGCCAGTGTAGTTGTATGAACTTGCTTTGTTATATGTATTGGTATTTAGTGGACCAAAGTTATTTACCAATCACAGTAAACATGTGTTATTTGCATAACTTTGTGGTGTAAGCATAGACAGGTTAAGTGACTGACTTAAGACCACACAGTGATACATTGCCAAGGATTGAACAGTCAGTAACTTACAATCTAGTGCTGTGGTTACTGGTCATGCAAATTTAGATTTTAGGCAGTGAAGAAATATGCTTTAACTCTAGGAAACAAATATCATTTTTGTTACTATTTTTGTATATGTGAGTGTAAGACAATCTTTCTCTCACTCTCTCTCCACTGTCAATGACTAGAAATGTGCTTGATGCCCTTTTAATGCAGATCCAGATGATGGTGCTTTTGTACTCCTTCCTCATGAATGCCAGCAAAAACTTGTCCAGTTGCTGTACTTTCTACCATCTCTCCCCTGTGAACTTCTATCTTGTTTGAGCCACTGCTGCAATGGAGGTAGATTCTTGGCTAGTCTTGCAGCATCACTCATCAGGATTGTACATATCAGGTAAAGTTCAGTTTTTTTAAATGTTGTTAAATTTCTTTCAAAGTCACAAAAAGTTAATTTACCCAATAAATTGCCATTTTTTTAATGAGTAGTTTATTTAAATTGGATTGATACTCGTCAAATGATTTTGGGGTGATTATATTTAGTCATTCTAAAAATGTATATTTAATATTGTGCACAATATATGTAGTTTTTGTTTTAAAAATGTGTGTACTATATGAATATGAATTTTATTTTTGTTCGGCAGTTTTTAAAATTTTTATTAACAAGGCACTGCATCATAGAAGACTGAAGTTCTAGAACAGAGATTCCTTTTGATTAGATGCTCAGAAGCATCCTAGCATCTTATAAACTGAAGAGTAGTGATGATATGCAATCAAAAAGAACTTCTGGTGTGCCCACATGTTTTAACCCCCCCCCCTTTCATTCATTGAATAATTAAAATTTTAGACTATATTTTAGAAAATGTTTACCATGTTTTTCCTGCTTTTTTACATTTACAATGATCAAGCTAAATTAAATGTTTATTTAGGTTTTAATGTTTTTTTACTTGAATAGTAAACAATTTGCTGAAGTAAATAATTATTTTCATTATATATATATATTCATTATATATTCACTTTGAAACTAGGATGATGTCTATTTTCTTTGCTTAAATCCAAATTGTACATGATAATGCTAATACAGGTAAAATTCCATTATAACGAATATCTTTACAACAAAATTTTCATTACAACGAAGTATTTTTATGGTCCCGACAGCTTCCCCATATGACACGAGTCTATAGAAATCTCGTTACTACGAAGTACATTCAGCAGATACTTTCATTATAACGAAGTGCACAAAAGACCTTGAAATGCATGAATGAATCATCCACAGAGCAGTTAGTTCTGTGGCCGCAGCTCAGATGTGCACAACGATCCCCAAACAGAAACACTGTAATTTTTTTTCTTTCTTCGAACTTTCCTCGTACTGTTTGCCCTTTTTGTTTCCTGCGGTTTTCAGTGATACCATTTACTTATTGCTCGTCAACATTTGAAAAACATCCATTGGAATTTAACTCATTGTCACCCTCCTATAGAAACGGCAGACATGGAAAAATGATAACAGTTCATATTAGAAAAAAAAAAAACTTAAATTTTTTGCAGCTCTCGATTGCTGCAAAAAGAAAAGAGACGTTGCCACTGAATTCGGAATTTCGCCACTGTCAACTTTCTTGAAAGACATAGCAAAAAAGTAGAAAAATCTCGGGTTGCAAACATATGTGAACTGCTGCATTTGAAGACGTCGAAAAAGCCGTTTTTATGTGGTTCAGTGATGCTTGTTCAAGAAACATTCCTATTAATGCGGCACTCATTCAAGAAAATCTGAGGTTTGTAAACTCTCTTGGGACCTCCCCCAACTAGACAGAAAGCCGAAGAGTGTCCCGAAGTGCAATGTCCGTGTCTGTACGGGGCAATAGCAGGCTCACAGATATGCTGCGTCTCTTCGCCAAAGTAAACAGAAAAGATCTCGATGGGTGATGCAAGGTTAGGAGCACGTAAATTGTAAATGCAGATACTGTAACAGGATTACTTGATCACTGACCTGGACACGATCCTGCCTGACTGCTATGTCTGTGTATAGCAGAGTGGCAGATCATGCTACAATAAATAACTGTGCTGTTCCTGTTTCAAGCTGAATAAAGCTGGTTTTGCTAAAGTACTGAGACTAAGCCTCGTGTTTTGGGGTGCAAGACATGGACTTATAGCGCGACCCCGATCTTTTATGATTTGCTTCTGTGGCACTTCACTGCAGCAATGTGAGCCTCCTATTGCCTTGCCCCAGCAACGGACAAACAATCTTCCACAGACGTTGCAATCGCGCTTCAGGACACACTTCAGCGTGTCGTTCCTGTTGGGTGGGGAGTGGGGAGTCTCAAAAAAGTTCAGATACCTCACAATGTGAAGAAGAAATAATGATTCGGCTCCTGACTGATAACTGTGCTTGCCCACAACATGCTTCCACATTCAGATAATGTTCGCTTTGAATACCTCCCACCCAATTGCACGGCAGTGCTTTAGCCATTGGATTTGGGCATCATTTGCACCCTGAAAGTGTATTATCGCAAGGAAATGCTGAGAAAAATTCTCGTCGGCATAACTTGTAGGCAGGAGGAGATTAAAAGAAACGCGAAAGAAGCTATTGAAATGATTGCAAACGCCTGGAAACAAGTTTAAGAAAGCACTATAGTAACAAATACAGAATCTCATTACAACGAAATATTCGTTACAACGAAATATTTTTTAAGTCCCTGGGAGTTCGTTATAACGGAATTTTACCTGTATACATGACACAGCCGCTCATATGTACATTGTAATTGTTTTTAGTGAGTGCAAAGTTTCTGAGCTGAGTTGAGACAGCATAGATTTTAAACTTGCAGGTTAAGCATAATTCTATATTTCAATGCATGGTTTGTTCCATCCCCCAAGTGCACCGTCAGTTTGCAATTAAAGTATCCCCCAATTGTAAAGACTAACAGGGTGTTTGTAGCCTATGACTAGTCCCGAACTTGTCATTTGTGGATCAGTCGTACTTGTGGAGGTCAGGACCAAACAGAGCAAACTTGTATTTGCTAGGTTTCAGGAAATGCCACATATTTTTTCTTGTAAAATTTAAGTTGAATTCCCCGGTGTTTCCATATTGGTTTTCTTGAAAGGTTGTTTGTCTTGAGTAGATGGCAGATACAGAGGAGTACTATTTCATTTTTAGCAATTCTGGGTAATTTTATGTGGGAATTGTTATTTGAAAGAATACGGAGCTAAGGAAGTTTGGTGGATTGTAATGTTCCAGTTATTACATTCATAGTGGCATTAATTTATGAGTCAGCTTTGTGGGTGTTTGTGTATAATAACCTTCACCGAAATATTGTTTGGTATTCTACTCCTGAGGAAGAAAATACCAGCATTGTGACAGGAAGAGTTTTAGTTTAAGCAACGTATACTATGCTAACTTTTTTGGAGACCCCAGATGCATCACAGTAGATTAGTGCTATAGTTTTGTCTGATTGTTGTATTGTAGAAACAGCAATAACTGTAAATTCTGAATTGCTAACAATTGGTACTGATTTTGCTGTTCCCTCGGTTATGGACAGTTTCAGGATATTTGTGTCACCAGGCAAACATTGTGCTTTTATGTGGTTTATCACAGGTTTCTAAAGTAACAATACTTAACTGATCCGTGAATTCCGTTGATATGTGTATTACTTTTCTGAATAAGTGCCTTACTAGTTGAGTTTATGTAACTTTAGTTATTTATTCCTATGTAGCAAATGTCTAATTTTTTATTTCAATTTATTAATTTTCTGAGCTTGCCTGAGTTCACCACATCCTCATTTTTGAATAGAGTTTCTAAACTAGATGTTTTGGATTATGCAGGTGTGAGAGTACTATTTACATAGGTTACATACAAACATTTAAAAGGCTGCTTTTTTCAGTTCATTCTTATAGCTGGAAAAAGTGCATGTTAGCTTCCTGATTTCTCCTTTATAAAGTGTATCTGTGGTCTTTTAAATGCACATATTTTTGTTAAATAGATGCAAGGATAGGTTTTTCTCGCATGTTTAGCAATGGTTCAGTTATTTTTATAGCTCAATATTTTTGCCTAAGGTTTTGTTTACAGAGTTTCTAACCGACTACAAAACATACTGTACTTGCTTGGTGTCCTTCTCCACTTCCGTACTGCAAAGGAAAGTGTAAAATAAATCAGAATTAAATTATTGATTTTGCTGTTGTATTATCCTTGATTTTCCTGCTATTATGTTCTTTATTTTATCACACATTTTAGCCTTATTCTGACTTGGTTTATAATTTCACTGATTTTTTTTCCAAGAAATGAAATTAGGCTCCCAGTAAGAAATTAAAAACAAAATTCTAAAATCTGTGACATTAATCTTTTATATTGGTTGTTTGTGATATTTTTATATAGTTTTTTTAAGCAAGTGCCTTTTTAATCAGTAAAGTAAAATCATGGCCACATCTTCTGGCATTATTTTCAATAGTTTATCTTTTTTTTTTTTTTTTTATCCAAACCTGTATTTTCTGTTTTTGTGATATGTATACTTTATTATGATTTCAATATATTCAGTATAAAAGGTGCTATAAAATGTATCAAAGTCATATGTCTTTTAAATAGCTTTTTTATTTATTTCTGACTTGTTCACAATAAATTTTGAACTAGTAATGCCTTGAAAGTCTACATTTTAATTAGAAATTATTTCCTTGCAGTAAGCAGCAATTCTGTTCCTTGCAGATGACATCAATAGTTGTGTATGCAATAATTTATGTCATCAGTGTGGGCAGTGAGTGGACTTAAGCAGTTTTCGTGAAATAAAAAGAAAAAACTAAATTTGGGTGAAACCTCCTAGAGTGCCCATTATCTTTTTATACTCCTAAAATCTATCACAAGATATCTCTGTATATAAAAGAAGAAACAAATGCTGTCAGAAGCTCAACCATGCACCATGGGTCTCTGCACCTTTTTTAATAAGAGGAGCAATTAAATGCACTAAATGCCTTTATGTAATGAATAGGTAAATGTTCATTTTATATTATAATTGCAATATTTTTTTAAACTGTCACACATTATCCATAGCTACTTACAAGAAATCTGTATATCTAAAATTGAATTCTGTCTGTTAGCGCATCCCATGAAAACCACCACACATTTTTACAAAACAATCATTTCAAGTATAGTCTAAATTAGAATACAGGCTAATACAATTTTAGATTTTCTACAAATAAATATCTACAAAAAATAAACTAATGCATTCTCACTAAAATATACCGTTTTGCTGCACCTTTTCACCTTTTAACCTCAGTATCTCTAGAACACAATATAATAATATATACTATGATTTTCCCTTCAAAATAATTAAAAACAATAGCATAAGAAAACACAATTTCAGGTGTTTTACGTTGACCACATTAATTTTTGATAATTCATAAATATTGAAGCCTGTTGAAAAAGAATAAGATTTTTATGTTTGATACTCCGTTACACTCTAATGGTTGATCATATCAAAAATCTCTTCCCTCTTTTTATTAGAATGTTCATTTTTTGACAATCTAAAAAGGTCCCTTTCAGTTTTTATCCTGGGCAAATAGTAAACAAGCAAATGACCCATTTGTGACAAGATCTATGGTTGAGTTGGAGTAACAAAAGTCTTTTCAGATGGTGGGAGTGAATGGAGGCAGACACTTCAAAAGGACCGTCCTTGTGCGCTGTTCAGGGAGGAGGAAGGTTTGTATGCCATTCAACCCTCATTTGTATCTCAGAAACAGAATTGTGGTGTATTCTACACACTCTACAACAGTGGTTTCCAAACTTTATTTTATCACGGCTCCCTTAAAAATATTTGATCATATGGCGCCTCTCTTCCATTTTATAAAATACTACAAACACAAAAATTTTTAGTACTAAAAAATTTATTAAGATAAACTCTTATACACAAGAAAAAACGAATACAGTAATCCCTCCTCCATCGCGGGGGTTGCGTTCCAGAGCCACCCGCGAAATAAGAAAATCCGCGAAGTAGAAACCATATGTTTATATGGTTATTTTTATATTGTCATGCTTGGGTCACAGATTTGCGCAGAAACACAGGAGGTTGTAGAGAGACAGGAACGTTATTCAAACACTGCAAACAAACATTTGTCTCTTTTTCAAAAGTTTAAACTGTGCTCCATGACAAGACAGAGATGACAGTTCTATCTCACAATTAAAAGAATGCAAACATATCTTCGTCTTCAAAGGAGTGTGTCAGGAGCAGATCATGTCAGAGAGATAGACAGAGACAAAAGCAAACAAATCAATAGGGCTGTTTGGCTTAAGTATGCGAAGCACCGCGGCACAAAGCTGTTGAAGGCGGCAGCTCACACCCCCTCCGTCAGGAGCAGGGAGAGAGAGACAGAGTTTGTTTTTCAAGCACAAATCAATACGTGCCCTTTGAGCTTTTAAGTATAAGAAGCACTGTGCAGCATGTCGCTTCACTAAGCAGCTGCACAAAAGATAGTAACATGAAGATAATCTTACAGCATTTTTAGACGAGCGTCCGTATCGTCTAGGTGTGCGTACAGCCCCCCTGCTCAATCCACCTACGTCAGGATCAGAGAAAGCGCAAGAGAGAGAGAAAGAAAATTAAGTTGGGTAGCTTCTCAGCCATCTGCCAATAGCGTCCCTTGTATGAAATCAACTGGGCAAACCAACTGAGGAAGCATGTACCAGAAATTAAAAGACCCATTGTCCGCAGAAACCCGCGAAGCAGCGAAAAATCCGCGATATATATTTAAATATGCTTACATATAAAATCCGCGATGGAGTGAGGCCGCGAAAGGCGAAGCGCGATATAGCGAGGGATTACTGTAACAATATTTTATTATTGTCGCTTAATGAGATGGATGTGCTTGCCTATTAGCGCAAAGTTTATCAAATCTCGGTGTCATTGATGAGATAGCTACACGAAGCTCCTTTTCTACAACCAAACGAGCACGATATTTCGATTTTATTGCAGCTAATGCAGAAAATCCTGTTTCGCATAAATAAGATGTTGCGAACGGCAGCAATACTTTTAAAGCTTTATTTGACAAAATATTATATTCACTCTTAATATCTAGCCAAAATTGAATCAGAGATACATTCTGAAATTTTTGTTTTAAAGAAGTATCACAAGATAGTTCAATCAAGTTTTCTTTCTCAATACTTGTTAATTCAAATTCGTCATCTTCTTTGTCGATAAATGGATTCTGTATCCACGCATATTTTGTAAAATCAAGATCATCAAAATAATTCGAAAAATGAATTAACAAACCATCCAAGTGTTCAACAAATAGATTTTTGTTTGCTTCTATATTAACTTGGGCGCATAAATTTAAAAGTGGAAACATGTCGAACCTATTTTTTTCCAAATTTGTCTTCCATATCTCCATTTTTTTAATGAATGCTTTCACTTTATTTTTTTGAATCAATAAATGCATTTGTGGCCCTTGCATCGATTTATTCAAAATACTCAATTTTCCAAAAATTTCCACCAAATAGGTAAGTTTAATAATAAAATTATCATCCCTAAACATATTTGCATCCTCATTATGATTTTCTTCAAGAAAAATTGCAATTTCTTCTTTGAGTTCAAGTACCCTCTGAATCACTTTTGCACGAGATAGCCAGCACACTTCACAATAATACAAAAGTGAGGTGTAAGCAGCTTCCATATCTTCACACAGCTTTGCAAATAACCTAACTTTTAATGGACTGTTTTTTATGTAGTTTACAACTTTCGTTACTTTTGTAAAAACGTAGTTAAGTTCCTCACTCATATTTTTTGATACGAGAGCTGCTCTGTGGAGCATGCAGTGCGTCCAGAGAACATCGGGTGTTTTCCTTTTAATTAGTGCTTGAAGGCCAGTTTTGTGTCCTGACATTGACTGTGCACCGTCTGTACAAAGCCCAATGCAATTATTCCACAATATGCCGTTCTCATCAAAAAAATTGTCGATTATATTAAAAATTTCACTGGATGTGGCTTTGCCAGGAATGGGTTTGCAAAATAATATATCTTCAATTATATTATTCTCTTCAACATATTGAACATATGCAATTAAATGTGCGTCTTTAGCTACATCGGTTGCTTCATCTACTTGTAAGGCGAATTTTGAAGTGCGCATCTGAGAAACTAATTGATCGCAAAGATCGTCAGATATATCATCGATTCTTCTGCCAACAGTGTTATCAGCAAGCGGTATTTGTCGCAACTGTTTTGCATATGATTCGCCAAACATTGTTTTGACCATATCAATAGCTGCTGGCAAAACTAATGTTTCTCCTATTGTGTGTGGTTTTTTACACTTCGCGATTCTGTAAGATACTAAGTACGATGCTAGTAACGCATTTGATGGAATATGAACTATTTTTTTGAACGTTTGCTTTTGTTTAGTGAACTCATCCAATTTTCTTTGAAAAAATTCTTGGGACTTGCCAACGTATTGAGAATGCATAGTTTCAATGTGGCGTTTTAATTTTCCGGGCCTCATACTATCAGCAGCCAAAACTTTCGAACAAAACAAACACATTGGTTTTTCCACATTATCAGTAATAACACTTGTAAATCCGAACGATAAATAAAACGAATCGTATTTTCTTGTCTTGGGAGTTCTTCCTTCCTGATTCCTACTACTTGTGCCAACATCAGATTCTTCATTATTAGAGGATTTTCTCTTATAACCAGTCAAGAACTTATCCATTTCTCTAAAAATATTAGGATAATTAATTTATTGTTCTTAAAAAAAATGAAACTTAATTAAATTACTTACTATTGTGATCAGTGAGTAATTAGGTACGTCAAAATAAAATAAGAAACACAATCTAACACTGCTGAGCTAAACTGAAGTCGATATTGTCTCGATTTTTGGAGAGTTACTGGTCGGCCAAGTTACGTGTCATACCGCTGGTGGTTTATCCTTGCAATGAGTGGATATCGTAGGTAAGAAAGTGAGAAGTCCGACAACGCGTCTGAATATTTACGCAGTAATACGCAGCCGCCAAATCTTTTCGAGTATGCGCATAGACAATACAAGCCCTACGGCCTATGGTGCTGATATATTTCTGAACTGTACTGTTTGCTACGGGGTAAGGGTAGCAGCAGCAGCATAGTAGTTAATATGTACCTATATGTTACGTATCGTATTAGCTGCACGTGCACTTTTTTTTGTCAATCCTGGCTAATATTCGCGCCTCCTCTTAGACTAGTCCACGCCTCCCTAGGGAGGTGCGCCTCCCAGTTTGGAAAACGCTGCTCTACAACATTTCAGTATTATTACTGAACTATTGAAGTGATTATTATTAATGTTATATGAATAGTTTTTTGATGCAAAATTAGTTTATTTCTCTGAATCTCACACTTAATTTCATGTTAAAATTTCTTGCGTTTAATAAGGTCAGAAGCACTAGATGAAGAATAATACTATAAAAGCATACTAAAAAGGTCTTTCTGCTATGATGAGGAGGTCATACATGTCATCTTTTTTATTTATTTTATGCATGTAACATACATTCAATCACTTTTTTAGGCAAAGTCATGTAGAACTGCTGTTGTGTGTGTGCATGTGTTATGTGTACGAAAGTACAAAGTTAAAAAAAAAAAAACATAATAGCAAAATTTTAATGTACTGTAAAGTATAAAAACTTCAATGCTTATTAAACCCCAGGCTAAAAAAAACATCAGTTTAGCATAAAAACAAATTGTTTGATCCATGAAAAAGTCATTATAAGGTGGAAAGAAGAGGATAGAAAGCCTGAGTACTCCCAAGATTGCATAGCAAAAGAGGTTGTTTTTAAAATACATCTCACATTCATCTGAATTTAAGTGTTCACAAGTGTACTTCAGACAACAGTGCTGAACTATGAGCACTTCTTGTTTAATAGCTTGTTTTGTTTGCTAATTTGCTGACCAGCCACACCTTTTTCCCCCTGTGTATTCTTAATTTTGTCACAGTTACAACAAAGCTCCACAAAAAAAAAGAAAAAAAGTTTTGAACAATACATAAATACATCCCATATACATAAATACAGACAAATTACCAGAAAAAGAGGTCATGTAGACCATAACAGGATGCAGGTTTTTGTAAATGGTTAGTCAACATTGAACTTTTGTTAGAATTGTTCACTGTACTGTGTTCATACACATTTCATTTGGTGAACATTAGTGGTATGCACTTAAGAAGTAATGAAAATTTAATAACAATCAATCAAAGATTTATTGTCATATTCACTGATCAGCCACATCTTTAAATCCACCTGCCTGATATTGTGTGGGTCTCCCTTGTGCCGCCAAAAGAGCTCTGCCCCTTTAAGGCATGAACTTTGCAAGACCTCTGAAGGTGTTCCATGGCATCTGGCACCAAACCATTAGCAGCAGATCTTTTAAGTTCTGTAAGTTGCAAGGTTGGGGGTCAATGGGTTGAATTTGTTTTTCCAACACATCCCACAGGTGCTCAATTGGATTGAGATCTGGGAATTTGGAGACCACCTTGAATTCTTTGTCATTGTACTCAAACCATTCCTGATTAATTTTTGCATTGGGGCTAGGTTCATTATCCTGCTGAAAGAGGCCACTGCCATCAGGGAACATGCATGGTCTGCATCTTTAGGTAGGTGGTACGTGTCAATGTAACATCCACATGAATGCCAGGACCCAAGGTTTTCCAGTAGAACATTGCCCAGAGCATCGGATTGCCTTTACTGGCTTTGCTTTTTCCCATGGTGCCTCCTGATGCCTTCTCTTCCCCAGGTAAATGACTCGTGCGCTTCCAGCAGTTCAGCTGAGCGAAACGAAAACATGCTTCATCAGGCCAGGCCACCTTCTTTCATTGCTCCAGGGTCAGGTTCTGATGTTTACATGCCCATTGTAGGTGCTTTCAGCGGTGGACAGGGGTCAGCATTGCACTATGACCAGCATAAGGCTATATAGCCTCATAAGCTCTGCTGCACTTTGAATTATGACTCCCTTTCTGGCATGGCCAGCATTATGTTTTTCCAGCCATTTGGGGTACAGTAGTTCTTCTGTGGGATTGGACTACACGTGCATCAGTGAGCCGTGGCCTCCCATGACCTTGTTGCCAGTTCACCTGTTGTCCTTCCTCAGACAGTACCTTGGTAGGTACTAACCATTTCATACCAGGAACACCCCACAAGTCCTATCATTTTGGAGATGATCTGACTAGCCATCACAATTTGGCCTTTGTTACTTAGATGCTTACATGTGCTCGTTTTTCCTGCTTCCTACACATTGCCTTCAGGAACTGACTTTTCACTTGTTGCCTAATATATTCCACCCCTTGACAGGTGCCATTGTAGTGAGACAATCAATTTTTTTGCTTCATCTGTCAGTGGTTTTAGTGCTATTGCTGATCGTGTTAAATACAGTATAGTGTATTAGTGTAATAGATGGATAGATAGATAGATAGATAGATACTTTATTAATCCCAAAATGAAATTATTATAAAATGTATTGCTAAAATGAATCCAGCCTAGTACTGGTTAAAGTAATGCCTCCATACAGAAACGTACATTTAGCACATAGAACTTTAAATTCACATTTAAATGTATTTCAAGTGTGTATACTGTACATATTTTTAATGGAAACATTTGACTCTCAAAGAGATTGCCATCTGTCAGAAAAGTAAAGAGTAAGAGTTCAGCCAAAAGAAATACTTAATGCAATCTATTAACTGTGAAGGAACATATAGTAATCTATATATCAAATACTGCAAGAATGTTTCACAGTACAAGGTTTAAAATATTTTATAGCCAGCTGATAAAGGAGATTATTCAAATTATTAAATAATTAGGTCTCTGTAGTGATTGTTTCTAAATTTAGATGAAATTGTAATTTTTTTTTTATTTTCCTGATTTTTTTCAAAACATTTCTTTTGACATTCAGTGAGTCTGTTAAATGTTACATTAGGTTTCAATTTTGATCTCTTCAATAATAATGCAATGATCACTGCCTTTAGAACGATATACAGTGATCCCTCGCTATATCGCGCTTCGCCTTTCGCGGCTTCACTCCATCACGGATTTTATATGTACGCATATTTAAATATATATCGCGGATTTTTTGCTGGTTCGCGGATTTCTGCGGACAATGGGTCTTTTAATTTCTGGTACATGCTTCCTCAGTTGGTTTGCCCAGTTGATTTCATACAAGGGACGCTATTGGCAGATGGCTGAGAAGCTAGATTGCTTACTTTTCTCTCTCTCTTGCGCTGACTATCTGTGATCCTGACGTATGGGGATTGAGCAGGGGTGCTGTTCGCACACCTAGACGATACGGACGCTCGTCTAAAAATGCTGAAAGATTATCTTCACGTTACTATCTTTTGTGCAGCTGCTTCCTGAAACGACATGCTGCACAGTGCTTCGCATACTTAAAAGCTCGAAGGGCACGTATTGATTTTTGACTGAAAAACAAACTCTGTCTCTCTCTCTCTCTCTCTCTCTCCCTGCTCCTGACGGAGGGGGTGTGAGCTGCCGCCTTCAACAGCTTTGTGCTGCAGTGCTTTGCATACTTAAAAGCCAAACAGCCCTATTGATTTGTTTGCTAGAGATTGTTTTCTCTATCTATGTGACATTCTGTGCTCCTGACACGCACTCCTCTGAAGAGGAAGATATGTTTGCATTCTTTTAATTGTGAGACAGAACTGTCATCTCTGTCTTATCATGGAGCACAGTTTAAACTTTTGAAAAAGAGACAAATGTTTGTTTGCAGCGTTTGAATAACGTTCCTGTCTCTCTACAACCTCCTGTGTTTCTGCGCAAATCTGTGACCCAAGCATGACAATATAAAAATAACCATATAAACATATGGTTTCTACTTCACGGATTTTCTTATTTCGCAGGTGGCTCTGGAACGCAACCCCCGCGATGGAGGAGGGATTACTGTAGGCTAATGGGTAAATTTATAATATGTAGAATGAACATACATAGTACTTACTATACTAACAGTTATTTTGAAGAAGAAAAAATCTCTTCATAGTACATCTTGTAATGTATCAATAAAATTTCAGAATTGCCCAGATGCTCAGTTAGCAGGGCTGTTATAACAGTGTGCTTCAATACTGAAAATGAATTACCAAAGACTAATTTTGTGTTGTTAGTTGGGTGTTTGAAGCCAAAGTAGACTTCAGTAATATATAGTAATATATAGGAATAGTTTTCATAATAAGGTGGCAAGGAAGTCATTGTCTGCAAAGTGTTTATAAAAAGTCTTCTAAAAGTACTGCAGATATATAGTGTACCATCTTGTGGTGTGGCGAGGCTAAAGTGAAAGATTTTGTCCTGAATGCTGTTTAGCAAAAAAAATTAATGCTGCACCTATATCAGGTCACACTATTCCATGGTAAGGTATAGGCTCGGTAGTATTATGTTATTGGCATAATTGTCAGCACAAGGACCCTGCAGTCTTCACAGAATGTATGGAAAACAGAATGGGGCATATGCAGAGGAAATTTTAGATTTGTCTACCAAAAATTGAAACTGGGTAAGAAGTGTGCATTTTAATTGGTCATTACCTTAGGTCACAATAAAAGAAACAAGATTCTATTTTTGTTAATGCTATGACCTTAGGGAATGACCTTAGAACTGCTCTCCGTCCCTATTCCTGGCTGACCTGAAACAGCATGAGTTATTGTATTAGAAGAAATGAGTAAATTAGAGACTTGTCCAAAATGATAACAAGTTTTATTCTTTTTGGGCTCCAGGAATCACAGATAAAATTTCTCATTTTAACGTATCAAAGTTCTATAGTGTAAAACAATAAAAATAATCTGCTGTGAGGGACACAATTTCTTCCATATTGTGATTATTCTTGTTGTTTTATAATCTCAAACGTACATTGCAAATAACATTTTCCAAAATTTAATACTGTGACATTATTACTCACTATGTATTGACATTAAGTTTAATTCTAGACAAGTGTTGCATTTCTTTAGATTTTGCATATGCTTCTGATATATATTGTAGCATTCTCTATAACAAATTTCTTCTCCTAATCTAAAGATGGGGAAAAGATGTCTCAAAAATTAAAAAAAAAAAATCTTCAAAGATGGTTTAGTTTGTAACAAATCCCACAGAAAACGTTTATTGAGGAATAATTATTTTTTGCATTACTTTTATTTAGTTCTCTTTTTTCTTTATAGTGACTTACGTAGAGCCTGTTTTTCCATTGATGATTAGGCTTCCTAATAAAAAAAATGTTTTGAAAGTAACAATAGATGGCAGTATTTCACTTTCTGAATTTTGTTTTCTATCTTGCCTGAACATTTCCACTGAACCTCTGCAGTTCTTTATTGTTGTATTCAGGTCTGACAACCTGACTAGTGTTAAATTTTTACATTGATAACCAAGCATCCAAAGTAATGAGTGGTAGCCTTCATGCCCTTTTAAAGTAATGAGTGATAACCTCCGTGCCCTTTATAAATGATTGCAGTGAGCTTTGCATTTTCAAATCTACTCAAAAAGTTCACTTATGAGCAGTGGACTTTTTGAACATGTTACTTTTTGCTGAAGTTTATTTTGGTCACATCTTTCTTTTTCTGTCTATTTCATTTCTTTTGATCAGTTTTAGGTCAGCCTTTGCAAGTGGTTTTCAAGTGATAAAGTTAGATATTTGCATATTTTTAATAATTTAATTATTCTGGTAAGATTTGTGACCTCAACAACCATGGATGTATTTAGATGTTTTACTCGTTTCGATAATTTTTGCACCGGTTAAACAAGCATTCATCTTTTTAGAGATCAATTTTAAAGATTCTCACCTGTTCCTTTTGTGAAAAATGCTGCTTGAATCAAATAGTAAAATGGTGCAGTAAAATAACAATAAATGTAATAAGCATGTATTGAGGAAGGCAGAGTGTTTTCATTTAGACAGAATTCATGCTGTACATTCAGAATTCCAGTTTTTGCCATCAGGTCACAGGCTCAAGATTCTGAGGCCAAAAACCAACTGATTCAAATACCTCATCATCTGAACTGCTATTAATCTTCTAACCAAGACAAGGTTTATTGTATTAAACACCCAAAGAGTTAAATCATGACTTTTCAGTTGTCACTAATGTCAATCATTAGCCAAGTCTTAATATTGGTTTAATTTTTATACTGTATGTAATAACTAAGATCACAATTTGTACCATACTTATGTCCAGTGCTGTTTTATTTCTACAAAGTTTACGTTTGATGGCAGATTTGTTTGTTGATATGTTTTTAATGTTCTGTCATTATCTCTCTGTAAAACCTGCTTACAAAAAGAAAACCCCCCTTGGGACATTAAACTTGAATGGAACTAAATTGAATTTTGTGGTGCACATTTTAATCATTCTGGAGTCCGATTTATGGCAAGCAATATTTGTTTATATTCATTCATGGAAGCATAGCTATCAGACCCATAGTCATTTATTTGTGAACCTGGTTTCTGTTTGAACTTACAGAGTTGTATCTTTGGAAATTGATGTTCAGCATTTTTGAGTAGTTGCATCTTTTATTTTGTAGAAATCATAATTTAAATATAAGTTAAAGTATTGCTGATATATCATACTAATATAAATACATTGAAAATTAATGCGATTTAAAATTGTTTTTTTTTTTTGGTAATTTAGCATTATTCAATATGGGTCAGCATTATACATAAGTAAACCAAATATATGTGTTTTAGTCCACATATCTGGGGAGTAGCAACATTTTCTTTGCCAAACAGCTTGTTGCTACTCCACTTCTACTTTTAAGTGTTTGGTCTTAGGCAGTCTGTACAGCTGATCTTATTGGGGTTTCACATTCCATGTAATTTATTGGTGGGGTTATCGGTTATTCCTTTTGGGGAAACAAAAAACAGAAAAAGGTACCTGTTACTGTCGGTCTTTCCATCCATTTTAATTAATTCATTGTGACCTTCCATGGATTAATATCCTATTCTGAGTTAATTTCTGCATTATGCTGTTGGGTTGGGCTCAAGTTTACCATGCCCCTATCAGGCATGTTGAGAAAAAGAGTGAATGGATGACTATGTATTTTATGTCAGGGTCGCACTAGTCATGATTTAAGATATCAACAGCAATGTTTCCAATAATTTTTCTATAATTTTTGGAAGGCTATTTGAAGGGATATAGTAATTCTTTCTGCACCTTTTAATAAGTTAGTTTAAAAAATGTCTTGAGCGAAACTCTCTCTTGTAAATATTTTAATACATAGTATACATAAATCTTAATTTAGGAGTCTGTTACTTTTAGTTAAACAATTAATTTCAATGTAATTTTGAATATTTGTTTGCCTAGTGGTAGTTTTATACACTATACTCATTGATTTTTAATATGTAAGTGATTAAAAATAAATTGAAATTTCGTATTTTTTTTTCAGTGACATTTTCACACAATAAGCAACAAAAGCAGCAGGAATAATGGTAGATATCTTAGTTTAAAATGGAATGCAATAAATACTTGAATCAAAAGTCATTAAACATTCCTTAGGCTAAAACCAAATTCTTAATCTAAAGTGAATGCCGGGAATGATTGCACTATTATTCATCAACTTTTAAAATTTAGTGAGATGTTACCATAGAAACCAGTTTAACTAAGACTTTTTTTAGCAAGTGTAAACCTAATGTCATTATAGTGTCTTGCTTTAATGCTATCTTTAACAAGAAGTCTCTGTATTTTGAGAACAGAAGATCTGATCTCATCAACTTTAAAGCTGAAGTCACTCTTAGCTATTATTATATAGTTAATAGTGATGAGTGAACTTTGCAGAGTTCGTTTCGCTGTGAGTTCATCAAAGTCATAGAATTGTTGGCCATATTCACAGAGTTTGGTGAAATGTATTAAAGTCAATGGGCAAATTAACTAGTTTTGAGTGGGTTATAATGGTGCATTAGCCTTTGAAGTGCCCATGGGGTCTAGGGAAATGTCTGCTAACAATGCTGCACTAATTATTGTGGCCAAATTTGTAATCTGAGCTCTGAGGCAGCAGTGCTGACTACAGCAAAACTGGGCCTCAAACAACAAAAGATCGAACACCAAAAACAAAATGCAACAAATGGCCACAAACTACTCATAAGTAAATAAAATATAGTTCATTGTCCTCACATAGTTCCACTCTTGGGTCACACTGGCTGAGCCACAAAGCGGCTCTGTTGGACTGGCTCAGTCTGTTGATTAAAGTTGCAACTCCAAGTTCAGCAGCGACATCTTTTTTGTTCCCATGTATCAATGCAGATGCTTTGCACATTCTTGTACCATCAAGAAGAAAGAAACACCTCGTAAATAGTAATGATTTTTTTGTTTTTATTAATTTACAGCATGTCCTGTGTTTCTGCGGTGGGTTGGCACCCTGCCCGGGATTGGTTCCTGCCTTGTGCCCTGTGTTGGCTGGGATTGGCTCCAGCAGACCCCCGTGACCCTGTGTTCGGACTCAGCGGGTTGGAAAATGGATGGATGGATGTCCTCTGTTTTCAGATGACCTGCACACAAAGCTAATGTGCATACATAACTGATAGTAGATAGAGTATTCATCTTTGTGCAGTGTGGCATGTTAGGAGTCTTTGATATACTGGTAAAATTACTCGTTAATATGAAGGATTCACAGGTCTTATAATGAAGTACGCAATATCAAGTGAAATGTGTCTCACATAGCTCACTTTCCAAAGTGAAATTATTTTAGTAGGTCACATTGCGTAGATAAATAACCACTTTACTGATGTTTTATATGCATAATAAAGATGAAAAGAAGCCTTCCTTAATATCTTTTTACATAAGAGTAAATGAGTAAGAGATGTATTTTTGCAGTACCTAAAATAAAGTGTTACCCATTTTCTTCCTTTTTTTGCTTACAGTTGAAAGTAGTGTGCAACCTTCCAATATTGCAGTTTTCTTTGCATGAATGGCAGGGCTATTACAGCTAATATTTATTATACAAGCCTTTTTTTGGAGACAGCAGAAATGCAAGGGAATTAATTTTTTGACCCCATGAAACAGATTTTTATAGGCACTGTCCATTGATTGTTTATTTTCCCTTGGAATAAGTGAAATGCTTTACGAGGAGTAAAACTCTATGTCAGATCCAGTTTGGTTAATGAAGCCAGCATTGATAGGATAATATTCAGAACAGTTAGTGTTATTGATACTCCTAGTTTTAGGTTGCTTATACTAGGATTTACAAAGACAGCCATTATCTTGAAATAATATACAGAATAGTGCTTGTAACTTCAGCATGTTCCTTTTGCCAATTTAACATAACTACCCTTCATCTGTGCCTTTTGAAATCACTAGAAGTTAAATAATGATGGCCAAAACACATGGAGTGTACCCCATCAATGATACATTATTATTGACAGTTGTCAAACATCTAGCGATCACCTTAAGTTACTATCTAAACTTGCCAAAGAGCATGGTTGTACACACCGTCCAACTAGGAAAGCCTGGTAGCACTTCCAACATGTTAGACAAGAGCAGCTAGAAGGAAAAAAAAATTTGCTTGAGAATAGAGTTATTGTATGCAAAAGAAGGTCTTTGCCTGGGGCATTTTTTGTGACCTAATATTACCAGTGTTGTGTTTTGCTGCATTGCTCCATTACATTTGGCCTGCTAATGACAAGCAATGGCCGTAGAAGTAACAGTGGAATTCTTTATTCTTAATGAAACAGAGATCAGTGTCAAGTAGCACAGGTTCCTAAAATACATTAAATATTTTTTCATATATATAATAGTGTAAACATAAGTAACTAATTATAAGTATAGAAAGCATTAGAAAACCACTTTTATTTTTTGTAGTTCCTTCCTGTGGTAATTTATAAGCATAAAGTAAAAAGGGAAACTTATTATTAAAGTATATATTTTGAGGGGAATGTTGTATGCAGTTGCTACAGTTTGTCTTTTGCAAAATACTGTATATGGTGTTATAAATGTGAAATTTTAATACTTTTTCAACAAAAATTGTTATTTATTAACCTCCTTGATGTTAGCCCCAAGCTTGACTCAGGCTCAGAATTCCATTTAAATACTGTTAAATCCGAGTCAGACTTGGAGTGACATGTAATGATCTGCTTTACAGTGTTAAGTCTGAATAACTCTTGTCACAGTATTCTACTGCCATCTAGTGGATGAAATAACATTAAGCTGCAAGAAATCATGACTACAGTAATCCCTCCTCCATCGCGGGGGTTGCGTTCCAGAGCCATCCGCGAAGTAGAAACCATATGTTTATATGGTTATTTTTATATTGTCATGCTTGGGTCACAGATTTGCGCAGAAACACAGGGGGTTGTAGAGAGACAGGAACGTTATTCAAACACTGCAAACAAACATTTGTCTCTTTTTCAAAAATTTAAACTGTGCTCCATGACAAGACAGAGATCACAGTTCCGTCTCACAATTAAAAGAATGCAAACATATCTTCCTCTTCAAAGGAGTTCATAGGGCTGTTTGGCTTTTAAGTATGCGAAGCACCGCGGCACAAAGCTGTTGAAGGCGGCAGCTCACACCCCCTCCGTCAGGAGCAGAGAAAGAGAGATAGAGAGAGACAGAGTTTGTTTTTCAAAAGAAAATCAATACGTGCCCTTCGAGCTTTTAAGTATGCGAAGCACCGTGCAGCATGTCGTTTCAGGAAGCAGCTGCACAAAAGATAGCAACGTGAAGATAATCTTTCAGCATTTTTAGACGAGCGTCCGTATCGTCTAGGTGTGCGAACAGCCCCCCTGCTCAATCCCCCTATGTCAGGATCACAGAAAGTCAGCGCAAGAGAGAGAGAAAAGTAAACTGGGTAGCTTCTCAGCCATCTGCCAATAGCGTCCCTTGTATGAAATCAACTGGGCAAACCAACTGAGGAAGCATGTACCAGAAATTAAAAGACCCATTGTCCGCAGAAATCCGCGAACCAGCAAAAAATCTGCGATATATATTTAAATATGCTTACATATAAAATCCGCGATGGAGTGAAGCCGCGAAAGGCGAAGCGCGATATAGCGAGGGATTACTGTAATTCTATGTGTTTTGCCACTTTATGATATCTCATCATTAATAATGAGTGGGGTGTAGTCTTCAACCAAAAACACAATAACAAACAAAAAGCCATAAAGCCAGTTGTAGAACAAACTGAAACTGAACCATTGCTTGAATCAAGAGATAGTAATGACGATGTGAATTGGTCTATAAACATGGACACAGACAGTGTAATACTTGCAAAAATTTAGTTTATTGAAAAAGTTACTTTATTGATGTCTACTAGGCCATATTAATGAAACAAAGTGACCAGTTCGTAGAAAAAAAATTCTGCCTCCTCATAATACATTATTTATATTAAACACTGTACTCTTTATCTTGTCAAGAGCATCTTTATGCCAAGTTTCACGGTCAGAAGCAATCTCTGAAATTATACACAATTGAATAGGAAGGCATGCAATATACATGTAAGCTGGAAAATCTGTTACAGTAGTGACTCTGCTTGTGATGCAGATATTGGATAGATAGGAAGGAAGGAAGGAATATATATATATATATATATATATATATATATATATATATAGTAATCCCTCCTCCATCGCGGGGGTTGCGTTCCAGAGCCACCCGCGAAATAAGAAAATCCGCGAAGTAGAAACCATGTTTATATGGTTATTTTTATATTGTCATGCTTGGGTCACAGATTTGCGCAGAAACACAGGAGGTTGTAGAGAGACAGGAACGTTATTCAAACACTGCAAACCAACATTTGTCTCTTTTTCAAAAGTTTAAACTGTGCTCCATGACAAGACAGAGATGACAGTTCTGTCTCACAATTAAAAGAATGCAAACATATCTTCCTCTTCAAAGGAGTGCGCGTCAGGAGCACAGACTGTCAGAAAGACAGAGGAAAGCAAACAAATCAATAGGGCTGTTTGGCTTTTAAGTATGCAAAGCCGGTACAAAGCTGTTGAAGGCGGCAGCTCACACCCCATGCGTCAGGAGCAGGGAGAGAGAGAGAGAGAGAGACAGATAAAAACAAACAATCAAAAATCAATACGTGCCCTTCGAGCTTTTAAGTATGCGAAGCACCGTGCAGCATGTCGCTTCACGAAGCAGCTGCACAGAAGGTAGCAACGTGAAGATAATCTTTCAGCATTTTTAGACGAGCTTCCGTATCGTCTAGGTGTGCGAACAGCCCCCCTGCTCAATCCCCCTACGTCAGGATCAGAGAAAGTCAGCGCAAGAGAGAGAGAGAGAAAAGTAAGTTGGGTAGCTTCTCAGCCATCTGCCAATAGCGTCCCTTGTATGAAATCAACTGGGCAAACCAACTGAGGAAGCATGTACCAGAAATTAAAAGACCCATTGTCCGCAGAAATCCGCGAACCAGCAAAAAATCCGCGATATATATTTAAATATGCTTACATATAAAATCCGCGATAGAGTGAAGCCGCGAAAGGCGAAGCGTGATATAGCGAGGGATTACTGTATATATATATATATATAATATGAATGGAAGAGAAGGTCTGTGATACGGTTTGCATATTTGCAGTTGGAGATCCACAAAGGGAGAAAAAACGAATCACGTATCATAAAATAATTTTATTCCTGAGCTCCTGAGCAGAACCCCACCCCACCTGGCATTCACTCCCGTATCACCATAATGTGTCAGAAGGCACGGCACGCACCCTGACCAAGTGGGGCATCAGAATAGCACATAAACCCACCAACAATCTGCGCATGGTCCTGTTTAATGCTAAAAACAAGAAATCGACAGCCGAAACACGAAACGCAGTTTATAGTATTCCATGCAATTCTTGCTCAGCTGTATACATAGGACAAACGTCAAAAAAAATCTCAACACGTGTACAGGAACATTGCAACGCCGTCAGAAGAAAGGACGCACTATCTTTGATATATGCACATACTAAATCGACAGGACACACATTCAACTGGGACAACGTAAAAGTAAAATTTAAGGCCAGTACAAAAAGCGCCAGAGAGTTGGCCGAGTCTTGGCTATCAGATGAAAACGCCATCAACAGACACTTGGACATAAACCCAGCATATGCCAACTTAAGAAGGACATATACACATTAATTAAACTATACAACCCCCCATCCCCCCCCCTTGATCATACTGACTTAGTCACCTCATAAGCCTAAAGAATAGAAAGGCTAGATTGGACTTTGCTAAAGAACATCTAAAAAAGCCAGCACAGTTCTGGAAAAACATTCTTTGGACAGATGAAACCAAGATCAACCTCTACCAGAATGATGGCAAGAAGAAAGTATGGAGAAGGCGTGGAACAGCTCATTATCCAAAGCATACCACATCATCTGTAAAACACGGTGGAGGCAGTGTGATGGCTTGGATGTGCATGGCTGCCAGTGGCACTGGGACACTAGTGTTTATTGATGATGTGACACAGGACAGAAGCAGCCGAATGAATTCTGAGGTGTTCAGAGACGTACTGTCTGCTCAAATCCAGCTAAATGTAGTCAAATTGATTGGGCGGCGTTTTATGATACAGATGGACAATGACCCAAAACGTACAGCCAGAGCAACCCAGGAGTTTATTAAAGCAAAGAAGTGGAAAATTCTTGAATGGCCAAGTCAGTCACCTGATCTTAACCCAACTGAGCATGCATTTCACTTGTTGAAGACTAAACTTCAGACAGAAAGGCCCACAAACAAACAGCAACTGAAAGCCACTGCAGTAAAGGCCTGGCAGAGCATTAAAAAGGGAGGAAACCCAGCATCTGGTGATGTCCATGAGTTCAAGACTTCAGGCTGTGATTGCCAGAAAAGGGTTTTCAACCAAGTATTAGAAATTAACATTTTATTTCCAGTTATTTAATTTGTCCAATTACTTTTGAGCCCCTGAAATGAAGGGATTGTGTTACAAAAATGCTTTAGTTGCCTCACATTCTTATGCAATCGTTTTGTTCACCCTACTGAATTAAAGCTGAAAGTCTGCACTTCAACTGCATCTGAGCTGTTTCATTTAAAATTCATTGTAATGTACAGAACCAAAATTAGAAAAAAGTTGTCTCTGTCCAAATATTTATGGACCTAACTATATATATCCATCCACTTTCCAACCCGCTGAATCCAAACTAATATATATATATATATATATATATATATATATATATATATATATACTAATAAAAGGCAAAGCCCTCACTGACTCACTCACTCATCACTAATTCTCCAACTTCCCGTGTAGGTGGAAGGCTGAAATTCGGCAGGTTCATCTTTACAGCTTACTTACAAAAGTTAGGCAGGTTTCATTTCGAAATTCAAAGCGTAACGGTCATAAGTGGAACCTCTTTTTTGTCCATATACTGTAATGGACTGCAGCTCGCTGGCTGTGGGAGGCGGAGTTGCGTATCGCGTCATCACGTCTCCCACGTAATCACGTGAACTGACTGTGAACGTAGAAAGTACGCAGTACGTAGAAAACAAGGAAGAGCCCCAAAGAGCGCTGAAGAAAACATTCATTACACAATTGAGAAGGCAGCGAAACAATAAGAAGCGAGCGAGTGACACATACAAGCATATTCATAAGTGCAGCTAAGGCGGAAACAAAGCACGGTGTAAACCGTAAGTTTAAATTAAGTTTGGTAAGATTGCTTTTCTCCTGTACAACTATACGTTGCATTCTCAACAGTAAGCTTGCACGACTTGGTCATATTACAACCGGAGTGCTAAACTGACAACGTGGTATACAAAGAGAACTATAACAATCGTAATAAACGAACAATAAAACAGCGGAGAATCCGTGGATTAAATAAAAAGGCTGCTTCCTTGGCGAAGCAAGGATAAAGGATGGCCTTATATGGCGTTCATTTATAAAACAGCGGAGAAGCTGTGTAAAGTCTGCTTCACAAAAAAAAACAGCAGAGCGCCTTATATGAGCAGGCAGTCAGCTAAAGAAGGGAATCAATAAATAACTATAATCGTAATAAACGAACAAAAAATAGCGGATAATCCGCGGATTACATAAAGGAAATGGGTACCTGAACAGAAAAGTGAGTCTCAAATACCTACACAATAACTATAACAATCGTAATAAACGAACAATAAAACAATACAGAACCGCTAAGCAAGGAGAAAGGACGGCCTTATATGGCGTTCGTAAAGGCAGCTTCACAAAAAAACAGATCCTTAACAAATTGTTATTGGTATATTTTCCCTCAATTTAAAAAGGTTTTCTTTTCTTCTTAATTAAAATTTAAAAGCAATACTTCACCGCTTCGCCTCTAGCGCTGACGTCCGAGGTTCGATTCCCGTAAGGGAGTGCAGTGAGTGTGTACGCCTGATGAGTCAAGAATTAGGGCGAAACACGTGTCGCGTACTCTGCATTATTTGACAGTAAACTATTTTCAACCATTCTATGATCTGCTTCTCACAACTGAAGGCACCGTGGCGGATGTTAGCTGACTTTCTGGCCAACCATAAGCGTTACCTGGTAGGTAACCACCCATACAATCAGATTGTGATTCAGACTACGAATGCCGTGAATGAATATATATATATATATATATATATATATATATATATATATATATTATATATATAATGTGTGTGTGTGAATGTATGTATGTATGTATATATGTATGTCTATATATATATATATATATATATATATATATATATATATATATATATATATATATATATATATATATATATATATATATATATATATATATATATATATATATATATATATGTGCATATGTATATATATGTGTATATATATATATATATATATATATATATGTAGATATGTATATATTTATATGTCTATATATGTACATATGTATATACATATGTAGATATGTAAATTTGTATATGTATATATATGTATATGTATATGTGGATGTGTATATGTATGTATATGTATATATATATGTATATATATGTTTACATAACCTCTTTAACACACTACTTCTCTGTTGCGAAGCGCGGGTATTTTGCTAGTATATATATATATATATATATATATATATATATATATATATATATATATATATACATACACATATATATATATACACAAACACTGTGGTCTTAACTCACACGTTAATGACTAGGAAGGATGAACATAATAAAAAAGAAAAGCTTCTTACTCGGCAGTTACACTCACATTGAGGAATTTCACAGGTGAATTGCTGTTGGTATAAAGGAGCCCCAGTAGTGTTTTCTGACATAACTGAGTCTGCCTTTTTAATTAGCTTGTTCATTCGGTGTGTCTCACTTGAAGTGATATTACCTGCCAGGTACACCACCACGTAGAAAATAGCATTGGCCCTCACAGAGCTGTAGAAGATGTGAATGATGTCACTACCAACATTAAAGGAACACAGTCTCCTAAGAAAAAAAGAGAGTAAAAATAAGAGTTTTACCCCTTAACAGAAATCGGGTAGTACTGAAGGCACTGGAGAAATCGACAAACATGATCCTCACAGTATTGCCAGCTTTGTCCAGGTGAGAATAAGCTTTGTGGAGCGGATACATAACTGCATCTTTCACACCAAGCTTTGTCCAGTTTGCAAATTGCAGTTGTTTAAGGTGAGGAGCAACTCCTTAAAAGTGTTTATGATGTGAGATGTAATGAAATGTACATAATGTAATGAAAGTAGAAACCAGTGCACTCTTTAAGGACTAGGACAGTATATCTTGAAAGTCTATCTTGTACTATTGTCAAGATTTCACCTTTATTATAGCCAGCCCAAGAAAATTTTGTACACCTTTTTTAAGCCTCTAGTTAACTTCAACTATGAAAATAGTAATAATGTGACACTAATGTCAATTAAGCATTGTACATTGTACATTGTCCTCAGTTAACTTTTTCAGCCTTTCCTATTGGCTGGGAAGGCTACCTAGTTTGATAAAGGTCAGCATCATTAAGACTATGTGTGTGTGCGTGTGAGAGAGAGAGAGAGAGAGAGAGCTTATTTTAGCAAGTATAATGGACATAATAACACTGGTATAGAAATAACCACAGAAAATAGAAAAATGTTTCAAGCATTAGCTGATATTGCACATCTGGCACTGGCAAGCAACTTTTTATGGCTGATATCTGGAGCCGATTGTTTTATTTTTTTTGCAGTCAGATTGAACCCTTTGAATAGGCTCATCAGTTTCAGAATATTCCCATTCTTCAGTTGTCAAGATGAATGATTCAAGCCAAGATTCTGTTTCTTTCAGATAGAGTTTGGGATTGTAAAAATCAATATTTTATGTTGTTACATGCTGGTGTATTTCAGGTGTTAAACATCTAAAAAGAAATATCTGTTTTACCGAGTTTATCGTGTGTTCATGTGTAAAAAGGAAAAGAAAATCCAGTATCATGTGCACCTCATAACAGGCACACACTAAGAAGAGTATGCAAACTTCACATGGACAACAACCTGGCACAGGGCTCAAACCTAGGGAGCTGCATTTGTGAGGCAGCACTGCCCACTGTTGCATCACGTCCCACTTTATAGTATATTAAGTGTTGCATTTGAATGGTTTAGCCTGTTTTCTGGTGAGGAAAATGAATGGAGTTTTTTTTAAATTTGCCTTTATCATAATTTTTTGCAAAAAAATTAAAAAAGAATCATCTCTAATTAAAATTGTTCCTGATTTAGAAAAATAATTATATTTATGACCCAGGGATCAGCCACTGTTTCTGTACTATTTAATTTCATACAATTCACCTTGATGCAGGTGCATACATCAGAATTTGGAGCATCCAGTTCTGAGAAAACTTTACCTGAATCAGGCTGCAACAACTTATCTATATGAATAATAATAGATAGTGAAAATTGTGACAAACATATGTTTAGTATGATTATTACATATTGTTACATATTGGGAACATCACTTCATCTACAAAAAATATTTTTATCACATTTTACGTTATGGTGGGGGTGGGAGATGTAAATTCTGTGAATGGCCAAAAACCAAAAGTGCTGAGTCATTTCAACTGCACATTGTGTAAGAAATCCCAAGTCTTGCAAGATCGGTAGACATGTGTTCATTTGGCGTAGGAGTACAACAGTGACCACATGTAAAGAAAATTTTTCAAAGTAGTGCAGATTCCTCCCTCATTCAAACTTAGGAGCACAGTCTGAAAACACTTTCATTGTCACTTTCTTCTGTTTTTTTCCAGTTGTTCTAAATCCTTTTCTGAATTCTATGCAAGTCATCAAAAATACACTTTTTTTGGGGGAGTACAGTAATCCCTCCTCCATCGCGGGGGTTGCGTTCCAGAGCCACCCGCGAAATAAGAAAATCCGCGAAGTAGAAACCATATGTTTATATGGTTATTTTTATATTGTCATGCTTGGGTCACAGATTTGCGCAGAAACACAGGAGGTTGTAGAGAGACAGGAACGTTATTCAAACATTGCAAACAAACATTTGTCTCTTTTTCAAAAGTTTAAACTGTGCTCCATGACAAGACAGAGATGACAGTTCAGTCTCACAATTAAAAGAATGCAAACATATCTTCCTCTTCAAAGGAGCAAATAAATCAATAGTGCTGTTTGCTTTTAAGTATGCGAAGCACCACGGCACAAAGCTGTTGAAGGCGGCAGCTCACACCCCCTCCGTCAGGAGCAGGAAGAGACAGAGAGAGAGGAGACAGATAAAAAAATCAATACGTGCCCTTTGAGCTTTTAAGTATGCGAAGCACCGTGCAGCATACTTAAAAGCTGCACACAGAAGGTAGCAAAGTGAAGATAATCTTTCAGCATTTTTAGATGAGCGTCCGTATTGTCTAGGTGTGCGAACAGCCCCCCTGCTCACACCCCCTACGTCAGGATCACAGATAGTCAGCGCAAGAGACAGAGAAAGAAAAGTAAGTTGGGTAGCTTCTCAGCCATCTGCCAATAGCGTCCCTTGTATGAAATCAACTGGGCAAACCAACTGAGGAAGCATGTACCAGAAATTAAAAGACCCATTGTCCGCAGAAACCCGCGAAGCAGCGAAAAATCCGCGATATATATTTAAATATGCTTACATATAAAATCCGCGATGGAGTGAAGCCGCGAAGGGCGAAGCGCGATATAGCGAGGGATTACTGTATTTCTTTTGATGAAGCAATGGCGGTTCAGTTAATTTTGCAGTCCTTCCTGCCATGTTTCTGATAAAATCAAACCATGTTAAGCAGTGCACTCTTGGGAGCTTTTGTTGACACTTAACAATAGTTTCAGTCTTCTACTATCCCTGATGCTGAAAACAGGCTTGAAAGTTCTAAACTAGACTTTTTATGGTTGGTATCAAGACTTATTGTTATGTTCTTTTTTGGAAAATGTAATTTAGAGCATATTTGTACTATTGTTATGAAGGAGAGGGTAATGCAAGGCATAACCTTTTTATTTTTGAATAAAATGCCTGCACTTTTGCATAAAAGTTGCATTTTGCAAAATTTCAAATAATTGAACTACTAATTGGCCAACATATTGATTAACAAAATACTTGCTAGTTACAGCCCCACACTAAACAAAGTGATACTCTGTCACATTTAGTTATATAAATTGCATAGCAGACAATCAAAATTACTATAAAAATATTTTGTAATTTAATAAGTTAAATTATTTGTTAATTTTAATTTTAATTTTTCAAACCCAGTTATTACAATAACGGTCTGTGGGTGTGTAATTAGATATTTAAAAATATTGTGCTAAAGTAATTAAAGCTGATTTATAGTATATTGCATTAAAAATTTTAAAAATGACATTTTTAGTTGCAGCGTCTTCAAATCTGAGACTGATCATTTTTCTTACTGCTCTTTTTCAGACTGTTACAATGATAATTGTGCAGAGTACTAACAAAAGATACCCATTGCTGCGTGGAAAATCACAATAGCAAAGTGCATGTTTCTTTGCTGGACAGATAACTTTCTTTTAGCAAGAAACTATAAACTGGGTGCTGCTTAAAAATAGTGGAAAATGTTATAATTAAAAGAATGTGTGTGTCCTGTGTTTTTTGTCACTCGGGTTAAACTACAGTATATTTTAAAATTAACTTACAGTCCACCGGGATTACTCCCAGAATATTCCAAAGAATCAACCTAAACATTTAATTCACAATTGCACTGCAGTATAGGTTGTAATCCAATGTCCATATTTGCAACATTTATACTACATTGGATGGATGGACATTGGGTTGCAACTTACACTGTAGTGCTAGTGCAAAGTAAATGCTCAGGCTGATCCTTAGAGTATTCTGGGAGATCTTTTAAGTAATCACTAGGAATGTCATATTCTGTTTTGTCCATAATGTAAGTTCTGTCAAAGCACAATGCTTTTTACTTAAATGATGATCATATTAAGCAGGCTGTACCCCATTGTTGAAAGCTTTTCAATTTTATTTTTAGAAAATTTCTTGGAACGTTTAGCTTCAGATTATTTGTGTATATCAGAAACAGCAATCTATATATGTGTTCTTTTAGATGTTGTATACTGTCAATAAGTATGAAGTCTTCCTTATGTGTCAGATATATGTTAATGCTGGAATGCCAGGGTTAATGTGTCTTTCTGCCTCCTGCTTGTCTGGACCTCCGTATTGCATGACCCAATTGCTAGTTTCAGTGGTTTTTAATTAGACACGGCTGCTTATTACTGCAAGTGAGTGTTCTGTTGATGACGGCTTCTGGCACTTAATTATAGAGTCTTAACAAGAGAACGGTCGCGTTTTTGTCCTTAAACCTTCTTGCATGTATGGGGTCCAAATACAGCTCTGATTCATTGTTGCCACTGCCGGTTTTGGAGTCACAGTATTGGCCTAATGATATAAATTAGTTTGATGAGATCTGCTGTGCACAGCTGTCATCTGTGACTAGAAATCTGTCTACTCTCTCTTCTACTAAATGTAACTCTCCATAGTCAACTATTTGACACTTGCATTAAGACAACTTGTAATCGTTGTCAATGCCAACTGCTGTGAAGCATATACAGTTAGTATTGCTAGGTTTTCTTCCAGTGAATTTGCCTGAAGGTAGGTTGTCATAATGTGTTACTACTGCAGTTGCAGAAACACATATTGTATAAATAAAACTGTATTCTTCAAACTTTCATAATATTAAAAGAATTGATTTCTCCATTTTTATCTTGAGCCATGTTTCTTTAAATGTAGCAGTTGTAATACCAGACATGAACCTTATGTTTAGCCATAGTTCGAAGCCAGTACAGGAGGGTGTTCTGTTTTTATACTAGTGAACTGGTGGTGTCGCTGTTGTTACCTGCCAGAGTTGCTTTGCATATCTTCTGACATTAGGAGCAGTTTGGAATAGTGTGAACTCTTCCCTGGGAATGGGAGTTGGTTAGACAGAGGTCCTGTCTTTCTGTCAACAAATCATGTGTCCCATCCAAGCTTCAATTCTTTAAAAATAAAAAAGTGTAAACTTTTGAACTGTGCATGCCAGTATAAATGCATCAGGAGAGTAAAGAAATGTATAACATTTCAATCTGCTTTTTGAGGAAGTAAAGCATAGTGGTGCATTGGTTAGTGCTGATCCATTGCATCTTCAGGAAAGTTTGTTTATGTCATAGTGCAGTCCTCCTGTGTCATGGATGTTTCTCCAGGCACCCCAGTTTTCCACCCCATCCCAAACAGTTGTGTTAGTTTGATTGTCTATTTAAAATGCCCTTGTGTGAGTTGAGTATGGGAATGAACATAAGAGTGTGCCTGTCACTACGACAGTACCCAATGACCGATTGGGATCCAGCTCTAGTTTGATTCCTGTCTTGTGCTTATTGTTAATGTCAGTTTCTAGCCATCAGGATCCTGAACTGATTTAAGCAGATTTAATAATGAGCAGGCTTCATTTTAGTTTACAGGTTTTCTTATATTGAACACTATCTGAAGGCACTTATTTCCCTTAACTTTTTACAAAATGAGTAGAGGGAAATTAAGTAACTTGCTCTGTCATAGAGATTTTCAGATGTAATTTCTTAGCCACTAGGTCACACTGCCATCTATGTGAAATAACTTGAATGATATGCTGACAAATTGTGTCAAATTTTGAATAGTGACTATTGGTTTTATGTTTGTGTGTGTGTGTATGGTCTATTTTTGGTTTTTACTTTGATGCATGGTATTGCAGAAGCTCTTGACCGCAAAATTGTTTAAATGAATCCAGTAAATGATTGAATGATCATTCTTGATAATTGGGTTAAATTTCACTTTCCTTATTTCGTGTTTCTATGGTAAATTCTTTTCCTAATCCTCCTACTTATTTTTTTTTTTCTTTTGCAGGTCCTCTTTTGTGGCATGGGTGAACTATAATCAAGAAGTGGCAGTGTCAGATGCAGATTATTTCAGCTTTCTGTTTTCCTGCTTGACAGGTGAGAATTGAATAATAAATATGTGGTTATGTCTATTGTAAACACTGCCAGAGCAGTTTTAGGAAGACAAAACCTATTCTTCAGTCACTTTTACTGAGAATTTTAATAGTTATCTGGCTTTTTCTTCTCTGTTCTGAATATTAATGCATGAATGTTGTATGGAAAGCAAGTTGTAAGAGAATACCTCCTAACTCTCACATATCTGAGATATTAGTCACGTCATTCCCATTTATATCAGCATTTTTTGTTTTTATTGCCAAACTGGTGTCTTTTAAATTCAGTGTATCTCTATACAATGTAAACCCAGTTGAGCGATTGATAACATATCTGTAATAGTAACCAGTTCACAATAATAAGGAACAAAATATATTACATTTTTTGACCTTGTCACAACATTCTGAAGAATGTTGCATGCAGAGTGCTACAGTATATTTGTAACACTGCAGTTAAAAAGTTCCACTAATCTATCATGCTAAGGCATTCAAAATTAGCAGACTTTTGATATAAATGGTTTTATTATACAGTAAGGATACAGAGGTGCATTTATTCTTGTCAGGGAAATTACTTCTGGGTTATTACATTAGCAAATAAATGTCTGTGCTTACAAAAGATAAATGGTAAATTTCTCAGGTATAGCAGTGGAAACATTTGTTTTGGATTTAGATTGTGTTAAGATTTTTGTAAAATGATGTTTTCTAACAGCATTGATTGCTAACTACAAATATATAAGGAAAACTATATTCAATAATGAAATATTTTATGTTTTAAAATTTGGAAATCTTTACCATTCTAGATAAAATTGTTTTTCCTTTAAAAATCATAATTTTATGAAATGCATTACAAGAATGTATATAAAATACAAACAAAAATTCAATCAGTGTTAATACTATATGTCTATGTTCTAAATTTAATCATTATTAGAACCCCTACCCAGTTGAAAGAGCTATGTGGGCAGAAATCCCAGTATACTGTATTGAACATTACTCTATTCCTTTTCATAAAGAGGAAGTTTGGAATACAGCTGCAGAGATTAACAATGGTTCCTCACAAGTAAAATTAGAGAAAACACTGAAAGCTAATGCAAGGAATAAAGTAAGAATTTTTACACAGTAGAGTATAATAAAGGTGAGGCCTCTGTCCATTATTTCTTTGATAAAGCTGTCACAAGTATACATGCTTTAACATTTCTGAATGAAAAAGAAGGTATCAAAACCGTGTTTGCTTTGTTAGCCAAGGAAACGAGTTTCTATACAGACTGTTCAATATATACCTTACTCTGCTTCGGCACTTAATAATTATTGCCATTTTGCACACAATCTGGTGGTGCAGCATTAGCTCATAATGCACTATGGGGTTAAAGTAAAAGGGACTTGAAGTGTTTGTTTTTTCTGTCATGTTGTAAAAAAATTTGATTCCAGCCTGGTCATGATCTATGTGAAATCTGCACATTCTCCCAAAGTCCGCATGGATTATTACCTGTTTACTCTGGTGTTCAGCAGTTACTGGAATTGATATATTATTTAATAATATATTTCTCTCAAAGACAGGTGTTAAGACAAGTGGCATTTCAAATTATTTTTGCAGATTAAATCACACAGAATTTAGTTTGCCTTAACAAGAACCAAGAACAACCAACATATGATATACTGTTCAACTTATCTTGATGTCTAGTTATGTAAGACATTGAGCTTTTTGGGCTTCCCCTATATTTTTGGCACTAGACCCAAAAGAAGACTAATTTTTAGGCCATTTCTGGACCATGTATTATGCTGTAAATGTGTATTCTTATTATAAAGAGTAAACAAAATCATCATCCTCATCCTAAGGTGTTCACTCCGTAATGGAATAGGGGAGTCAAAGTTACTCCTTTTTATAAAACTTAAAAAAAAAAAAAAAAATAGGGATCTGTAACGTAAGCAATGTAGAGTGTCATTTTATGCTTTTCTCAAGGTTACTGATCACAAATATGTTGATATTCTTTAAAGTTTGATTCAGTACTTGTGGTCCTAGCCGTCTAAGAGTCATTTTGAAAAGGTTAATAAAATCACAAATTTCAGACATAAGCATATGGACTATTTAAGGGTTAGTGATTATAAATATGGACCTAGCACTCTATGGACCTCTATCAGAGAGTTAAAAACAACAAATTTATATTATTATTGAAAATATTTAGTCTTAGCATTTAAACTGAAGCACACATTTTAATAGTTCAAGCATTTCTTGTTTATTATAAACTTCTATCTCATAAAGTAAATCATAAACTTTTTTATTAAAACCCTGAATTTTGGTATTCATAGGCCTAAAACAAGGCAGTAACTCCCTTTTTAAGGGTGACAAAAGCTATGGAGAATACTGTTGCAAATTGAAGTAAATGTCATGCATTCATTGTTTTACACTAATATGATTGATGAATGACCAAACCCTAGCTGAATTGTATTAATGTCTTCAACAAAATAATTTGGATAACATCTGTCCTGTTAACTCTGCTGTCCCTATATGTTATATTAATAACCCCCTTTTGATGGGCTTGTGAATTACCGTATTTTTCGCTCCATAAGACGCACTTTTTTTTCCCCAAAAGTGGGTGGAAATGTCTGTGCATCTTATGGAGCAAATATTGTGTCACAGACTATGATGTGTATTACCTGACAAAAGTCGACATCCAGGGGTAGAGGGCGACAATCAACTGTTAATGGTGACAAAACTCACTGTTACGTTACAGGCATCCTCTCTCTGCTTGGAGGAATGTTAGACTTATTGACTCGGCATCTAATTCTTGCGTGTGCGTGAGTTAGGAAATGTAAATAAATGTAAACAAAGGCAAGATGGCATCGACATCTCACGAGGGAGCAAAGCAAGTGCAGAAAACAAAATTCTCAGCAGTCGGACTCTGATTTTTCAGAATCTGATTTTGTTGAGAGTGATCAGGAGATTGAGCAAGAGAGTGAGGAACTGGCATCAGCTGATCGGACACCAGCCGATGCCGCGCCAGCTGAGCGCATTCACACAGCTGATGCACCTACGGCAAGGTTCTTGTGGGAGGAATACCCAGAGATTGATCCGTGGGAGCCAAACTCGCTATCAGACTTCACAAGACAGCATGGCTTGCTGTTGGACGTGATAGATTACCAGCCACTGGACTACTTCAGGCTGTTCTTTCTAGAGGCTGCCATTCAGCTACTGTCAGACAAGACAAACAGGTATGCAGAGCAATTTTCTGAATCACGGGCTGTGCTTGCACCGCATTCTCGTTTTTTAAAGTGGAAACCCACAATAAAAGATGAGATGAAGGGCTTTGTGGCATTACAAATAGAGATGGGACTAGACTGGCGATATAACTTCAGGGAGCATTGGTCCAAACATGCTTTGTGCCCTGGTGGCTTTGGACAGGTTAATGTCGCGTGATCGGTACGTGTTCCTGCAAAGTGATTGTGAGCAACTGTATGAGGAGTTCATGGGGTTTCCAGAAAACTAGAAGAGTGCTTGAACCTTAAAGTCTGTCCTCATGTGTTAATGACAGTGATGATGATTCTTAATACCGCATTTGACTTTACATGGTTGAAATATTATTCTGCTATATTTTATTAAATATATTACTACACCATTTGGTTCAGAATATTTTTTTTCTTGTTTGTCTCCTCTAAACCTAGGTGCGTCTTATGGTCAGGTGCATCTTGAGGAGTGAAAAATACGGTAAACAGTCCAGTATAATAGGAATGCAAATGCTTTTTTCTGTGTTGCAGTCTAAACTGGTGCAGGTCACTTATTTGGGCAGCCACCTCTCTTTTTAAATGCAGTTATTACGTAATGTCAAAATTGGCAGAGAGGTATAGTATGGGAATAAGATAAGAGAAAACACATTACTATTTCTCTATCATTTTGGTATTTATGTTGGATTTTGTGTTTCCAGTGTAGTTATGCTTCTGCCTCTAAACTTTTTTTTTTTTTTTCATTTTTGGTCAAGGTTTTGCTGCTGAAGACCTAAACATGCTGCAAAGAAGCAGTGACGTTTACCAGACACAGCTCTCACCCATTTTCCTCTACCTGACTGATGTGGAGAAATTCATGCACCACTGGGATGTGGCTGAGGTAAGCACAGCGACACTAATTGCGATTGACAGATAGCAAGCAGCACTACAGCATTTTGTCCATTTACAGAGTTCCCTTTGAGGCCTAAGCACCTTCAACGGCCTGGAAAGATCATTAGAACAAAAGCATTAAAACTTTCAGGCCCTTGTTTTGTCAGATTTTTTTAAAAAGTCCCCAGCCGAAATGCTTTAATGGTCAGATGCAGCTTTGTTGCAAATAGTAGTAAATAGAAGTGGGGCTCTGCATTTGCACCAGGTCACTTGCTTAGGTAACACTATGATTCTCTCCTGAGAGCGTAGTATTTTAAGATTCAACATTTCTGAATAATTAAGTGTGCGTGTGTTATAAAGGCAAAAGCCTTCACTCTCCTGGACATCATTAAATGTTTGTTTTACGCTTCTTCCTTTTGAATTTTTTTAAATTAAACTTGTTTATTTCTATGAAGTAAAAAAAAAAAAATGTTAGGTTAGGCTACAGAATTAACAGTTCAGGATAACCACTGCAGTAGTCTGGCTTAATAAAAATATATACAGTTTTTAACTTGTTGGGCTGGACTAGTTCAGGTTTATAATAACAAATGCCAGGCATATTTTCGTGAGTTTCTGATTAAAAGAGATTTGACATATATATGCTGTTCAAATCCTTACAGCTATGCTGGCATTGCAGTTGAAACTGACTCAATTCAAAATTTTTGCATATTTTTTATTTTGTTTGACTGTTCAAATTAATTTTGCAAGTGATCTAAATCCAATACTGTGTGTTTCCTGAATGTGCTCCGCAAATGATAAATTAATAAAAACAGATTTGTCAGTCCAATGCAACCTAACAGATCACCAACAGCATGTTGGTTCCTGTGCTATTTGACCTTATTTTCAATGCTTCATGCTTGCATATTCTTCAGCTAATGATGGTAAGAAACTGTAATTAAAACATAAAATTGTAGCTATTGCTTTGCTTATCCAAATGTAGAAACCTGTGGACACTAGAGCAGAGCAAAGAATTGATGGGAGCAAGTTGTGGCATGTTTTGATGCAAAACAGTGGTTTGATAATCTCAGAATGTCAAGGGGCATTGTTACTTGTGTCAGCATCTGCCCACAACACTCTGATAAAAAAAAATAACACATATCAGTGGGGTTGTGTTTGCTGGCCCAAGTTACTGCAAATGCTTATTAAATCTGCTATCTTACTTTCTTTCCTATAGAATGCTGAATTGGTACTGTAAACCACTTTGATTTTCAATGCATGTATATAATGAAGGTAGCATAAACTGTTGTAAAATTTTTGGAGAGTGTAAATTTCCAGATAAATTTGATTCAAGTGTTCAAATGACGGTCACATTAAAGTTGCACATGACCTTGCAGGATTTAGTTTGATCTAAAATGTTCTGATTCCTTGTATTTTTATCAATTTACACTTCTCTAAAAAGACTGGTTCAGTGTCATATATGGATTAAAAAAAGATTAGAATTGACCACATACTTTTTAGCAGATGTCTCAATTTTTTTTTCTTTTAGCTAAAAAATGAGGTGTATTCTCATATTCGAATAAATATAAAAAGTGATTGTGTGGGTGTCACTACATAATAAATACATCCATCACATACGTAATGCTGTTCATCAAGTAAGGTTTTATGGGGCCTATCTTAGAAGCAACATGATGTCAGTCCATTTTAGAACATGCATAAAATGAGTTATTGTTACTTTTACACTGGAGAATTTTTAAAAGAACTGATGATCAGTTTTTGTGGTACTGCTGAGCTGATAAAAGTAATTTAAGTCTCTAGATTAAAGGCACACAGATGTTGGGGGTAGCATGCAAATTCTACACAGAAGGCACATCAGCTTGGAGTCATATCTGGGACTCAGGAAGTGTCTGGCATGCTATTTAATGGCAGTTAACCATAATTAGAAAGAGACCTAACAATACTAACTAATTCTTTATGCTAAAAAGTTAAAATAGATGTACTATAGATATTCTAAGTTGTTTTTGTTTTTTATTTAAATTTAAACTTGTCACTTACAAAAAGGACAGGTTTTCCAGTTTCCTTTATAGTTCACATTTTCTTTTCAAATTATATTTTATCTTCCATAAACATGTATTGTATATAACAGCTTCCTCTATAAATTCAATCTTTAGTCTTTAATTTTTCTGCTCAGGTTAAATTGAAATGCTTACACCGACAGATATATTAAATGTCCAGGTAGAGTTGGGCAGAGTAGCTGTCTGTTTGCTTGCTATTTTCCATTAGTGTTGATTATATGAGAGTTTCCCCAGTGGGCATATAAATATGAACCCAGTGATAATTTCTCGTGGTTGATGGCAAGAATGTGGCAAATGAGTTTTCATTGCTTTTTATCTTGACAGGCCACATTTGTCTGTCAAACTCTTGTACTCTTCTTTTTAATTGAATTGAACTTTAAGTGTTAAATACAATAGTTGTCAACAGCAGAGAACAGTTTGAATGAGAAAATGCAATAAGTCACCTTAACTTTGAGCACAGTTTTATCACAGTTTCTCCACAATTGCTGTCTAATATACCATGAGAAATGAGAAAGCTGTCACTATACGGTATTACTCAAAGAATTAAAAGATGAAATCTTAAATTAATGAGCAATGTAATGGTATACAAGATTAGTTTGGAAAATTATAGATTTTGAGCATGAAACTTCAACCATTTCTTATTTTTTTATTAGAAATAAACAAAAAGAAGTACACTTGTGACTCTTTCTTCCATATCATATGTATCAGTATTAGTATTAACACCACACCTTAAATACCTTAAATATGTTTTAGAATATACGTTGAGTGGTAATTTTTTACACTCATGTACTTGCAGAAATAGTAAGATTGTCATCTGTTTACACTCAGAACAGCCAGAATTTGTCAGTGGATGTGCTCCATAAGGAATACTGTACTATGTCATCTTGGGTTCCATTGTTGTTACAAATTAACTTGAGGTGTATATCTGCTTCTAATTAGTTGTTCCATTTAATTCCAAATCTTGGCAAAGATTCACTGATTCCTTCAGCTTTTTTCTGTATAATCATTGCATAGTGCCAAATACATGGTTTTAGTGAGAGTGTGGTTGTATTCTGCATTCAGAGCTTGACTTTCTCCTTACATCTGATATGGCACAGATAGACTTTATCTCCCAGCTACCCATTTTGTTGATTAAATAGTAAGACTCACTCCTTGCTGTAGAACAGGTAGGACAGGTAGGACATACCTGAGAATGTTAATTATGTGATAAAAAAAATAGGATATCATTTTTATACATGTCTTTTCCTCCCTCTTTACAAGCTCATTGCAATTTGATTTTATTTATGTACTGTGTGTACAGTATGTATGTATTTATTCTGATTGGCGTATGCTTTTTATTTAAAATCATACAGGAAAACAAAATGATCACACATCATCTGTAGCCATTTTCCAGTTTGCAATAAACACTGTTTATGAATTGTGATGAGCAGGACAGTCACTATTGGCTTAATCTGCATTTCTGAAGTTACCTGTTGCTCCATTCTATTACCGTAACGAGACAAGAGGGTTAAACTGAAACAATGATACAACACCTTTGACATTAGCCACAAACTTTATTATACTCCCGCCCAAGCACACTGCCTTATGCAACCTCCAAAAAGCCAGCTCACTTGAAACCCTGGCTGTAATACTCCCAATAGGGACACAGTACCGTAATACTACAAAAAGGAGTGCATATATAAGGTATAAAACTTAACAATCACATTTTTTTAAAGAGGGAAAAAAGTAAACTGCAAAACATGCACTGACATCAACTCATATGCACAGCAGAACTAATAGTTACCCTCCCCAAACTCCAAAAACAAAGTGATTGTACTAGTCACTTAATATGTCATATTCCTTCTTTAAGTGCTTTTAAAAGTACAAAAGGAGATGTCCCTTTTTTGTAAGACAGTAGGCAAGCTGTTCCTTTGTAGGTAACCACAAAACACACTGGACTTTTTTTTCAGACAAAATCTTTTCTCTGTTGCAGGCTTGGTGGATTGAATTGCCTCTACCAAAGAGTAGCAGTTGTCTGTAATACAAATGACCTGAAGAGTGTTTTTTGAGTCACCTACTGTAAACTCTGAATAAGTGTACAAAGACTAGATTATCAGTGCTATCAGGCATTGCCAGGGGTTCTCCTCTAAAAGTACTACATACTACTCTTTTGATTCTTTTCGATTACCAAGAAAGGGGTGAGAACTGTCTTTCCTCTCCTGCCAAAATAATGAAGTGTGCTCCTTGTGTGCCACCATCAGGAAAATGCCCAAGTGAGGGCTCACTGAAAAAACTAAACTCAATGACTCTTCTCTTCTTAGGTGTTGAAACGTCAAGGCCACTTTTACAGAATTAATTTTCCGAATGACCTTGTTGCCTTCATGGATTGTTTGTGATAGCTTTTTTTTGTGCTGGGTGCTAAGATGCAGGCATCAAACATTGCATTAGATCTGCTTTGGCTAGCAACCCAAAGAATCTGCCATATTTTTGACTTTAGTTGTTCCAGTTCAGGTGCACTGATATGGGGGTGGGGTTGGGGATGTCTTGTTTCATGGCTCTAGAAGGTTCCATGGCAATGGGTTGAAAATTCTCTGTTTGGGTTTCTTGCTATATACATTGCTTCATTGAGACTACATATTCCAGTCCCACATAGTCAGTCTAAGTGGTCATGTCCTTCATGACCAACCTGGAAAGCTGATCTGTGATATGGAATGACTGAGATAGAAAAGTTAACGTGTACCTGCCCATATAAAATCATCAGCATGGTACACAAGTATTCTAATCACAGTTCTGTCTTCATCCAGCCAGAAAAATACTGCAGGATTGACTTATGAAACTTTTCCACTTGTCTTTAGCATGATCTCCTTCACTTTGTCATACCAGTAAAGTGATGCATCTGTGAGACCATACACACATTTTATGAGCCTCCATAGTTTTCCTACACTTTTAGCCTCAGTAGGTGGATGAATATAAATATCCTGAGACTGTGTCATACCCTGTAGAAAAAGTACATCTGATGTCCATGAAATTAACTTTCTATTGTCTTTGACACATGACAGCTAAAAGAAGACGAAGTGATTCTAATGAACATGTTGTTGAATCACCTTTGACCCCATTCCTGTCTCGTTCCTCAAACCCTCTTGCCTCTAGGCGTGCTTTAGGTACAGTTGTGCTGAAGTTTCTTTTAAAGTGCATATCCATCGTAAGGAAATTCTTTTTTGACTAAAGTTTTCAACCTCCTCAAAAACACCATTACTTTTCTAGCTACTTATCTCTTCCTGCTTTGCTGATGAAAATGAGATATCCTTGATTTGAAACACATCATTTTCCATGCAAAAGTCACATACAGTAGTTGCAGCTGATTAGTTACTGCTTCAGCTTGCTGACAATCCACCCTTGACATGTCAACAGACCCTTCTGTGTTAGCAATACTGTCAGAATCCATAAACTCTAAATTATACCTGTAGCAGGTGCCACATGCACTATTGTCTGTTTGTCGGTTTGAGTCTCCTTAGGATGTACATCAGAAAATAGGGTTGCTGAGGGTTTGCCGCAAATTGGGAACTACACCACTAATGGGATGACATAGCACAGACAGGACGGTTGGGCTGAAGACAATATAACCCGGAAAGGAAGTGGGTAGCTTGGGGGAGAGAGACATTGAGCGGTGAAGCTGGGAGAAGCAGTGTGTTACCACCAAGTATTCACCTGCGAGCCATCTGCTGGAAAAAGGTTCTATTTCACTCGGGGATACAAGGGAAGACCAAGTTTTTTTTTTTTTGTGATTTCACCAGAGCAATCGACCTTTGGGACCGGTTGGACAAAACATTTGTTATTGGTATTGGCTTCCGGCATCCTCTGTTGGGCTTCCAGCATTTCACCGGGCTGTTAAACTGTAAGGACAGTGATCTAATTTGGGATGATTCAAGGGGAACCAGGTTATCTCAGGCGAGAGCATCTCGCATCCTAATCTGGGAAATTTTGTATTTGATCCTTGTTGTGTACTTGTTGTTTGGGAATTACATAAACTGTCTTGTCTGTTAATGTGTAAATATAGCTTTTTTTTCTTCCTTTCATTGCTTTATTGCTTGTTATTTTGTGCTAATCTAGGGTGTGTGGTGAATGAGTCAAAAATAGGACGAGCTTCGGTCACGTTACCCCGAAAGATTTTAATAATGAACTGCTTTTCTCTAGCGATATTCTAAATGTGCAGTGGCCCTGGGTTTAGTTGTTCTCCGGGGGTGGTGGTACATACCAGTATCCATTTTTTTTTGCCATTAGTACCTGACCATGTGCTGTTTCCCAGTCACATTCAGTATCCTTTCTCACTTTCAATATAATTTCTGTGAGTGTCTGATCATGTCTGTCTAGCAGTCCATTACTCCGGGAACTATATGCAGCTGTGGTCTTTGTTTCAGTTTTAAAATTATCTGCCATATTTCTGATTTTGTCTTTATTAAATTTACAAAATAGTTTCTGAGGAGCTCCATGTACATTTATCCTGGAATGATTGAATTATTTCAAAATTTCTGAGGGTCTGTTTGTGTTTACAATATGTCCTGCACTGAAATGTGTGAATGTAGCAATGATGTGAGGATACCATACTCCTATTTCAAGTTCATGTAAGTCTGTAGCCACAGTTTCATTGTATTCATAAGCTAGCGGCAAAACAACAGCTTGTCTGGGTTTGGGTTTGCCATATTTCAGGCATGTCTCACAATTCTCAACAACTGTTTTAAGTAAAGGAAGCATACTCTGCATCCTTGTTTCCTGATCAATGAAGAAATTTCTGTTAACTGTCCACTGAAGCATGCCTAAACTGCAGGTAAAATTTTAACAAAGCCTTTTGCTTTTGTCCTGTATTCATGTTTTCTGAGACTGTTAGAATCCCACATTTACAACGTTCATCAATTTTTTTCTTCATTCTAAGATGTTGTGACCAGAGCTGGTTAATTCAAGAGTCACTGCCTGATTAAACATCACTGCTTTACCATTTTCCATGTCTGAAAGTGACCATGCTCTTTTTAAAGATGTTTTCCTTAAGAAAAATGGGATATCAACTGGAACCACTTCTGTTTCAACACTACATCATGCCCGTTCTATCTTTGCAGGAATTTTCACTATTTTGGTGGAATGCACAATTATGCCATCTCCAAATTTGAAAGCTCTGTTGCTCGAAATGTTTCAGTTCAGCAGCTTTTTTTTTTAAATTGTGGTTAAGCTGACTAATGTAATTGTCTAACCATTTATCTCCACAGACTCAAGCGTGTGCAAGCAGTATCAATTACAACTAATCCTAAAGATTCTACTAAAAAAATTTGTGTCTGAGATTGATTCCTTTGTAAGCAATGTAATGTTGCATTCTTCACAGTCCTCTGGTTTTTCTTTTTCCTCTGTTATTTTAACTGGTTCTTATTTATTTGGGCTGTCTTTAGCCAAGTGGTAAATGCTCAGACAAATAATGCATTTTGATCTCCTACCATATTTGTCTAACAGATTAGTACCTGGCAATGGCAACCTCTTCTGGCTACTTTTCAGATGCAGCCTGTATTTTAATAAAAATAACTTATAGCAGGTTGAGAGCTTTGTGGTCATCTGGCACTTTAGGTACTGTAAGTATAACTTTGTATTTTATGGATAACGGCGAAATTTCACCTTATGTTTACAAATGATCTGGCCAATTGGGAGTATATAAAGTGAGAATAATAAAGGAACTATAACTGACCCCTGAGCAAGGTTATTATAGTTAACGAAAACTAAAATCAAAACTGAAACTATTATTAAAAAAACATTTTCGTAAACTGAAATAAAATAATTAACAAAACCGAAATGAAAAACTAAAACAAAACTATTAAAGTAGCTGGAAAGACTAACTGAAATAAAATAATAATTTACTAAAATATTTTTAGTTTTCGTTTTTGAATGAATATTCTTGCCGTTAGTCTTTAACCCTTGTAAGTTTTCTCTAAAACAGAAAATCATCCACCACGAGCCGCCCGCACACATTCATCCAGTGAACGGTGGCTGGTGATGGAGGGCGGCTGTTCACACAGCATTTGCCGTGAGAGAGCAAGCTGAGTACGGGCGCATAAAGCGTGAGAAATAGAAAGCGATTTGCATGCTGCCTTTCTTTGCGCTTATTGTATATCAAGATGTCATTCAAACGGCTGATATCAGAATGTGCTGCTCAACAAAACATTTACCATGTCGACAGAAAAATCACGAGTGAGTAACATTTCAGTTTATTTCTCAGGTGTCTGCTTTTTGTTGACAGTAACTCACCTGCCACTTTGCAGTATTCGACCTCGATATTTTGATGAATCTCGACGTTATAGACAAACCAGTGTCCAACAGTACTGTTTTTTAGAATTGTGTGTATGTACGCGCGCGCGCGCGCGTGTGTGTGTAAACACGGTAACTCAAAAACACAGATAGATGGATGAAATTCGGCATGTGGTTGTTGCACCACAATTATAGACCGGTATTAACTTTTGGGCCAAATCCATCACCCGGAAGTGGTACTTTACCTGAACACATACTCGATTTACTTTTTTTTTTTTATTTATACAGCTACAGAGTCCGATTTATTCGACTTTACTTTTATAATAATTGTCTATATATATAATTCACTAAGCCGGAAGACAAGTAGCCACCCATGGAAAGCACACCGGAAGGGGCGTGGATTCACTAAGCCGCCGACAAGTAAGACACCCATGGCGCACGCAGGAAGGAGCCACGCCCACCAACTCTAAGACCATTGGATACGACGACAACTCGCAGAGCCACGCCCACCAACTCAGACGCGACACCTCGGAAAACATGCTGTCATTTCTGTTTGTCTGTGCCACAGTCCACATGCAGCTCTGAGCCACGTTGACTTTTCATTAGTCAACCTCAGTGGAACCTTGGTTCACACAGAGGCAGCGCCAGAGAGAGACAGAGGCACACACAGACAGCGCGAGAGAGAGACAGAGGCACACACAGGCAGCCCGAGAGAGAGAGCTGCGCACACACAGGCAGCGAGACAGAGAGAGCCGCGCAATCCTTTAAAACTGAGGTTAAAACACAATGAAGGAAGCAGTCTTTAAAAACCAATAAGCCCTGTGCCTCTTTTTCATTAGCGTCTCACCTGCTTCACCGCCCTGCAACAGTCGAGACGCTTTCTCAGCAGCTGACCTTCTCTGTGCCTGACTCCACTACTGTCAGTCGCCTGATTAAAAATGGTGAACTCCTGCAATGTTACTATCTTGGTTGGCTTTTAAATAAAGTTCGGATTTGTTCAAATGTTCCTTTTTTTCCCCCTGTGCTTAAAACTCATTTAAAAAAAAAAGTGTTTATACAACTGCTGCAATGTTACAGAGAGAGAGAGAGCTCTCGTGCTTCTGAGAGACAGAGGGGGAGGGGGCTCCCGTGCTGCTGAGAGAGAGGGGGGGGGGGGGGCTGGGGGGGCTCGTGTGCTGCTGAGAGAGAGAGAGAGCCTGCGCATGCAGCTGAGCAGGGAGTCTGGGTTTTTTTACCCCTGTGCTTAAAACTCATTTTAAAAAAAAAAGTGTTTATACAACTGCTGCAATGTTACAGAGAGAGAGAGCTCTTGTGCTTCTGAGAGACAGAGGGGGAGGGGGCTCGCGTGCTGCTCAGAGAGAGAGAGAAAGTGGAGGGGGGCTGGGAAGGCTCCTGTGCTGCTGAGAGAGAGCCTGCGCGTGCATCTGAGCAAAGACGATTTCCTGTTAGATTTGCCTTTGCAATGACTATTAATAAGGCACAGGGCCAAACTTTCAAAAAGATGTGAATGTATCTGCCAAAACCAGTTTTCAGCCACGGACAGTTGTATGTTGCTCTCTCCAGAGTTCCATCTTTTCATTCACTTACTGGTATGCTTGCAGGAACACGTGCAGTGAGCGAGAGAGAGCGAGCGACACACACATGCATACAGGTGCGCGAGAGAGAGAGCGCTGGACGCATAAGAATAATAATACTTCATTACATTGATATACCGGTGTTTTCAGTATTCAAAGCACTATCCACACAGGGAGAAACCGGGAAGCGAACCCAAAATCTTCCACAGTCTCCTTACTGCAAAACAGCAGCACTACCATTGCGCTACAAGGCAGTTAAAGAATGCACCGGCCTCGATTTTGTTTTCACTTCTGTTTACAGCGATCGGATCGTAGCGTGCATTGTTGCAATGTTACTTTTCTTGGTGGCTTATTACATTACGGATGTTTCACGTTAATTTTTTTCCCTGTGCTTAAAAGACATTAAAAAAGTGTTTCTCAACTGTGACTCCGGAACAACTCAGTACGCAAGCTATATTAAGCGTCAACAACGAAGACTCGCTACACCTTAATGAACAAGTGCTGAAACTTATCTCTACCGATGAAGTAACTTTCACCAGCGTGGCCTCTATCGCCACAGGCGATCCCGCTTTCAGTCACGGACAATTGTATGTTGCTGTCTCCAGAGGTCCATCTTTTCATTCACTCACAGTGGTATCCACAAACCCACTCCATTTGGACAACTGTGTCGTTCAGCAAGTATTCACCCATCAATACATAATTATGCGGCGTATGTTACGCCGCGGGTTGGCTAGTTCAATATATTATTAATTTGATTTGTTGTTGATGGTTCCTTAATGTACATAATATAAAAATATCATCATTGTCTTGCGGTTTACTCCTCAAAGATCTATCCCCATATGAGTATACAAGAAAGTCGAGGGGAGCGCACTCCCGGTTTTTGAAAATAAAACAGAGCTGATCAAGAGACTGACTAGGTCGTCATACAAGATCAGCATATTGTTACTGACCAATCACTTTTGCTTTAAAAACATCTGATAAGTGATGAAAAACTTAACATACGAATGGGTTTTTGTATTTATTCCATATTTATTAATCTTTTTTAGTTCTTATTCACAACTCAAAATAACTGATATTGTGTAAGTAACCCATTAGCAGAATTATATTTTAAAATATCTGTGTCCCTTTTTTCAATGTTTTTCTCTCTCTCTCAAAATAGATAGTTGAAATATCCTATTCTTTTTGTTCTTAACATCAGCCTTATCATACATATTGCATACCAGGGATTTTTCCTGCCTTACATCCAAACCTGCTGTGGTAGGCTCCAGATTTCCTGCAATCCTACTCAGGATAAACAGGTTTAGATAATGTATATGTTGTTCTTAATCTCAGACGCGGTCTTTGTTGTTTTATGCCTGTCTGTAGTCCTATTACCTGCTCTTGCTCTGCTCATTATGGGTTTACTGTCCTTTATGGTGGTCTACTCAAGGCTCACTGCCCCTAACCTTCACACTACATGCTTGTTGTTCTTTGTTTCCCTCAGTACAGCTAGGTGGGGTCTGCACACTCATTCAAGCCTAAGAGCCCTGTTTTTCCTAAGCCCCTGTGATTTTCATGAGAAAATATTTTAAAAATTATAAAATTGTGTAAAATTGTTTATATTCAGTGTGTAGTTTTAATTATACTTGTTTTTATCAGACAAAACAAAAACCAGATAGTAAACCAGGCAGTGTAGTAAGCTTCCACTAACATTAAACTCATATCCAAATCTGCTGCATGTACAGTTCTGTCTGATTTTGACACAAAACTAACTCTGTAGGCGCTCCATGTCATAATTACTAAAACTAAAACTGAAACCAATATATATAAAAATAAAATAGAAATGTCTTTGTGAAATAAAAACTAAACTAAAACTACAAATACATGATGAAGGAAAACTAAAACTAAACTGAATTTCCAAGTAAGGTCAGAAAAAATATAGAAATAAAAACTAATATAAAAAGGCAAAACTATAATAACCTTGCCCCTGAGGCACACTATATGCATTATAATGCAACTAGCCAACCCGCGGCGTAGCATAAGCTGCATAATTATGTATTGATGGGTGAACACTTCCTGAACGACACAGTTGTCCAAATGGGGTGGGTTTGTGGATACCACTGTGAGTGAATGAAAAGATAGACCTCTGGAGAGAGCAACATATAATTGTCCGTGACTGAAACCGGGATCGTCTGTGACGAAGAAGGCCACGCTGGTGAAAGTTACTTTGTCGGTAGGGATAAGTGTCAGTTCTTGTAGATTAAGGTGTAGCGAGTCTTCGTTGTTGACGCTTAATATAGCTTGCGTACTGAGATGTTCCGGAGTCACAGTTGAGAAACACTTTGTTAATGTCTTTTAAGCACAGGGGAAAAAATGAACATGTGAAACATCTGTATAATGTAATAAGCCACCAAGAAAAGTAACATTGCAACAATGCAATCTATGACCCGATCTCTGTAAACAGAAGTGATAAGAAAATCGAGCCCGGTGTATTCTTTAACTGCCTTGTGGAGCTATAGTAGTGCTGCTGCTTTGCAGTAAGGAGACTGTGGAAGATTGTGGTTTCGCTTCCCGGTTACTCCCTGCGTGGATAGTGCTTTGAATACTGAGAACACCGCTATATCAATGTGATGAAGTATTAACAGGAAATTGTCTTCATGTAATAGTAAAAGGCAAATTATCCGCGACAAACAAACTGTTTTACACGCTGCATACCAACCCGCAGCGTAGTATACGCTGCATAATCACGCCGGTTTTTAAATGTTTTTTAAGCAGAGGGAAAAAAAATGAACATTTGCAAAATCCGTAACGCTGCTTTCAGTAAGTACAGTGCACACGCATTTAATTTGTCGGCCACTTTTTGCCAGCCGTCTTTTCTGGTTTGGGCTGCTCTTGCAGTGTTACCGCTTGTGCATAATAAATCTTGAAATCCTTCGAGTAACTAATTAACTAACTAACACCCACCCACCCACACACACAGCTTGTGTGAAAAAATGCGCCCGTACTTTCATAATTTTGTTGCAGCCTATAGTGGAGTCAGGCACACAGAAGGTCAGCTGCTGAGAGAGTGTCTCGACTGTTGCAGGGCCTGCATCGGTGAAGCAGGTGAGACGCTAATGAAACAGAGGCACAGGGCTTATTGGTTTTTAAAGACTGCTTCCTTCATTGTGTTTTAACCTCAGTTTTAAAGGATTGTTTTAAGGATCCCATGGGATATCTCTCGCAAACTGTTTTAGACGCTGCATTCAGCAATTCACATCTGCGACAAACATGCCTCTTCTTACATGGTTCTGCCGCGTCCACCCTCGTTCTCAAAGCATACACACCGCCTGGTCATGTGCCCGCTCGCAAGAGCAACTCACAGAGATCCGCCCACCAACTCTAAGACCATGGTGTGTAAAACAGTTTGCGATGGTGGTGCGTGCATCATAACCAAAAAGAATAATGAAAAGTCAACGTGGCTCAGAGGTGCATGTGGACTCCTAGCACAGACGAAAGTGACTTACAGGGTGGTCGGCGAGTTGTTGTGTCTGGTCACATGAGCAGGCACTGGGAATGCCTAGAGAGCGAGGGTGAACGCGGGCCGGGGAATAAGGAGTGTTGGTGGGCGGGGAAACGTTTTCCGTGTTCCTGCAGGACCATCTAAGAAGACGCATGTTTGTCGCGGATGCGGTGGACGCGGGCCGGGGAATAAAGAGTGTTGGTGGGCGGGGAAACGTTTTCCGTGTTCCTGCAGGACCATCTAAGAAAACGCATGTTTGTCGCGGATGCGAATTGCTGTATGTAACAGCATGTAAAACAGTTTGCGATGTTGCATGCAGTCGTGCGTCGTAACCGAAAAGTCAACGTGGCTCAGAGCTGCGTGCGGACTATAGCACAGACAAACAGAAATGACGCCGTGTTTTCTGAGGCGTTGCGTCCGAGTTGGTGGGCATAGCTCTGTGAGTTTTCGTCGTATCCAATGGTCTTAGAGTTGGTGGGCGTGGCTCCTTCCTGCATGCTTTCATGGGTGTGGGCGTGGCTCCTTCCTGCGTGGTTTCATGGGTGTCGTGCTGCTCTGGCGGCGGCTTAGAGAATTATATATATAGATTTTGACATACACTCACCAAGACTTACACAGAGGGTTTTGTCTTGTTATGTTTGATTGAATCCAGTTTAAAGCACTACCATAAAGACCATTCCATTCTCTAGGGGTCGTGCAGCATAAATGTCAGATGAGCTGACACTCTCCCTTGTTGGCTACTTGGATGCCAGAATGATGAACAAAGGGCTGAATATGATGTAACAAGTTACCTTCCTTCACTGCTTTTGATCAAAAGGCCTGACATTCCAACTTATTCTTTTCTTCCACTTAAAGTCAGTAATAGTAGGCACAACTCTTCTTTCATCATCAGTGTCTCACATCCTGCCATGACATTATTAAGAACGTGACATTGACTAAACACTGTCACTTATTGACTAGGAGAATATCAACATGGCAATCAAGGGGGGCCACAGCAAGTATAAATGTGGTTTGGTTGCCCATTGTCTGCATGCTTTGCAGTGCGGTCTGCACATTAGCTATACGCAGTAAGTATAAACGAAGCTTAAGGTGGTTTATGGGAATGTTGTGAACTATAGTATGAAAATCAGTGTTCAAGTCTAAGGGAATGAGTACTGAAACCTTATTTGTATCAGTATTTAGTTATAAGTCATTAACTACTTTTATCAAAATAGTTTCTATGCTATCATTATATCTTACACCTGAGTGATAGAAGTTTTGTTAATGTAATCAATTAGTGGTTGAAACACCATGTTTCCTAGAAATTTGCTTAAAAAAGGTAGGTTAGAGAGTGGTCTAAAATTTACTAAAACAGAACAGTCAAGGTTATTTTTGACTGCAACAATTTAAAACAAAAAATAGAAAATTTCAAGACTATCCATCCATCCATTATCCAACCCGCTATATCCTAACTACAGGGTCACGGGGGTCTGCTGTAGCCAATCCCAGCCAACACAGGGTGCAAGGCAGGAAACAAACCCCGGGCAGGGTTCCAGCCCACCGCAGATTTCAAGACTATTGAGAAGTTAACTATGTCTAGTCAATTAAGCAGTCAGAGACTTCTTTGAAAAAAATACTGTAGGAACTAAATGAAGGATGCAAGGGAACAGTTTGAGTTTAGTAATTTAGTTTAGTAATTTAGTATATACAATAGGAGGAGGTTCAATTAACTCTCGGAGTCTGTATTATATTGCACCTTATTTAACATTCTAATAAAAAAAACAGACTGCAAAAATATCATATTTATCACTAATGTTATGTATTTAATAAATGATCATTTGTTGAAAACTAGTGATTTGGTTGTTAAAAATTTTGGAGAAATAATACCTTATCTCAGGTCGGATTCTTTTGCTGTATTTAATTATATAAGTTGCATGGCCCACTCATAATCACATTTAGCCATTGCAGAATCACCAGTTAACCTAGCATGTGTGTCTTTGAGGTGTGGGAGGAACCCCAGGAAATGCAGAGAAAAGCACAGGTGGACATTGGGAGAATGTGTAAACTATACACATTGCATCGGATGTGGGACTTGAACCTGGAACACTACATCTGTGAGGCAGCAGTGTTAATTACTATGTCATTGTGCTGCCCTGCAAATACCACAGACCCTGAAAAATAAAAATTGCAGAAATGACAGCATTGCTTTTATAAGAGTTTCAGAAGTTAAGGAGTTAATACTTATATTGTTGCATATACTTCTCCATTTGAAAAGAAATTGCACTGCTTAACCATTGCATTATGCAGAAACTGCATTGCTTAACCATACCATAGCCTTGATAACTGAGGTAATTTTTCTGAGTATTAAAGAAGAAATCATAATAAAGTAAAAAATTTGTGAAGGAATGCTTATTACTGAAGATTTCTTTTATTTGGTATGTTACCCTTTTTTTTTTTTTGCATGAGCTGCTCTAGCCTGTGCCTTTTTTATTAATTGCAAAGGTCTTTTGTTTAAAACTATTTCTAACCCCCCAGCACCCCCCTACCAAACTGCCTTCAAAGTTGTCACTATTCATGTTGGACGTGATAAATGCTAATGAAATGTAGCACAATGATTCAGTAGTGACATTTTTCCATGGAAATTAAATGCTAACAAAGCTTTGCCCAGGGGTCACATATAAATGATAATAATAATAAAAAAACTAATTCCTGCTTTACAATTAAGCCACAATTTTAACTTTTTCATTTTCATGTCTAAGTCAATCACTTACTAAAAGAAAAGGGGACGATTTCCTTATGTAGAGCAGACAGTTATTATACAGAAATTTTCATTTGTATTAATTTATGTAATGAGCTGATTTTGTTTTACTGGTGAGGAAAATGCCATTGGATAAAAATGAGAGAAAGTTAATTCTTTATTATTATTCCTGCTGTGTTAGTTATTAATATTTACAGTGTTGAAAAATGTAATATTTTAAAAATAAACAAGCGATGATTTATTAATTTGTTTGCCATTTTATATATATATATATAGATATATAGATATATATATATATATATATATATATATATATATATAGATAGATATATATATATATATATATATATATATATATATATATATATATATATATATAGAGATATAGATATAGATATAGATATATATTATATATATATATATATATATAGATTATTTTTTTAAATTGTGTGTTTAATTTACCTGTCTTCTTCAGATGGGTGAAACTAGTAGTCACAAGCTTCATTTTGTGCAGATTTTTATATTAACTTATTCAAGCCTTTGCTGAAAAAATGTATATATTAGTTATTTTTTATTGACTCTTTTCTTTTAAAATATCCTGGCAGGATATTTTTTATCTTGCTTAAAATTACCTGCACACATTCACTATGTATTATTTTTTAGGTTACTGGGACTGATTGCTAAAAGGTAGGTCGAATGTGACAAACAGGCAACAGTGAGAATGACAGGTACTCATTATCACATTTACACCAGTGGCCGCTTACCACACATTCACTGCTTTAATGTAATGTTTTAGAAAAAAAAGGTCTGCCTCAAAATTTAAGATTAAAAAAACATTGGCCTAAGCAAGTTAATAGTGTGCATATTTGGTAAAAAAGAAAAACAAAAATCACTCTAAGCTAGAAAGTTGTAAGCCCGAGGTGTGCCATTATTATTTTTTTTTACTTTTTTTTTTTATAATTAATTGTAATATGAATAGTGTACATTTTTTATTTCAGCAAATGCTAAAATCTATCCAATATACGAGTAACCTAATCAAGAAATCTGTAGGAATATTAATAAATAGAATTATAAACCAAAATAAATTGCACAAAGGAAAGTAGCTTTGGTCAACAATAAAGACTAAGCTTTGTACATCTTTTCACCCATAATTTGATTGTTGTGTCAGGTAGTCTGGAAATAGTTATAATAGATCAAATATAGCACCTAGAAAGTCTTTCTTGGCTGCAAATGTTCTTTTATTGGAGTTTAAGGATGCAAAACTTTTTATTTTATCTCCGGTATCACTCTCTTAATTGCTAGAATGATTAAAATTTTAAAAAAATTGATTTCTTTCTAAAGGCTATTTAATTTAGGAAAGGAAACTTCAAGACATAGTCGACATTTAACTGTTAATAATTGCAAATCATTGTATGGAAGAGAGGCGACATATTGCATGTTGTTCAGATGCAATTAAAAATTTCATTGTACTACATATATAACTCTTAAATTGTTCTTAATCTTGTCTAAGGCTGTTACTTGTGTTGTTGGAGAAATAAACATAATGATTTGCCTCAAAATGTGCTTTATTTGTATGAAGGACATTCCATTAAATTCCTGGGAAGGTTAAATTCTACAGTTCTGTGTAAAAGATGCAAAGGTTAACTTGGTGGAGTTTACTTACTGTAGTGCATGTGTAATACCAAAATGCAGGTTGTCATTTCCCAAAAGAGAAGGTACAGTTATTTGAAAACTGGTGACTGAGTTAAAAGTAGTTCTTTCCTTGTACTTTACATAAACATCTGCTGGTGCAAGGATATATTTATGTAGACATTATTTTTAACTTAACAATTCCTCTTTGACAAAGATGCAGTGCTACACTTTTCAGTTCTTTGAAAAATGTTTTATACCAAACGCACTATTTTTTTTTTCTTTTTCATTTCTTTTCATTTTGTATTACTATGCAGTGGCATTATTTTAGAAGTCTGAACTTTTTTCTTATTGTGTTAACTAGTGATGAGCGATCCCCGCGGAGTTCACTTTACAATGACTTCAGCAAAATTCTTAAACATTTCCGAAATTTGTCGAAAAGCATTAAAGTTAAAGCATTCAATCATTAGACTTAAAATGTTTTATTAAGCACATTTATCTCATTTTAAATGGTCAAAAATGTATCCAGAGCACGATTCAGCCTGTGAACAGTGCAGTCTAGCTCCAGCCTCACTGAGCCACATGTTTAGGATGTGCTCCAAATTAACATCATTTAGATCAAAAGTCTTTGAATGCCTCTCAGACAGCCTTGGTGTCACAATCAGTTCTAACCTATTAACATCTGTGTTTGGTGTACTCCCAGATGGGCTTAAAGCGGAGAAGGACAAAGAAACTAATTGCCTTTACCTCATAACTTCATAGACTTCTCTTGGTCGCCCGGAAGAATCCCACCCAACCTTTTTTTAAGTCAGTGGGTAACTGATGTTCTATACTATTTGAAATTGGTAAAAATCAAATTCTCACTTATAGGATCTGTTCAAAATTTTTTTTTAATATGACAGGGATAAAATCAATACCATTTTAGAATAAACATCTACATCATGGAAAAGGATACTCTTCCATCCTTGCTACTTTTAAAGGTTTGCTCTGGCTTTTGGCTCTCCTCTCTTTCTCTTGGGTAGAGGTTGAATTTTGGTTGGTTACGTTTGATTTGATTATGTGGAATGTTATTTGCTTCAAATAATATAAAAAAGTATTAAAGTTAAATCAAGAAGGAGAAACTGAACTAGTTTTGGTGGCTTATAATGGTCCACTAGTCATTTAAGTGTCCCTGAGGGCTAAGAAAGTGTCTCTCAACTATGTTAGTGTGATTATTGTGTGGCCAAAAAATGTAATCTGTGCTGTGAGGCAGCAGTGCTAATACTAATGTGCCTCAAAATACGAAAAGTGTAGATAGAATGAATACCACAAAAAAAATGCAACAAATGGCCACAAAGTAGCGATAAGGAAATTAAAACATAGATCATTGCACTCAGAGTTTGAATCTTGGGGCACACATTTTCCATGTTATAAAGCAGCAGCATGTACTGGCTAGTGCCATTTTTTGAAGTTGTGGGTCCAGACACAGCTTAAATGTCTTTTTTGTTTCCCCAAATATCTATGGAGATGCAAATGCTGATCAGGTCGTAACATCATGCTTCCACAAAACAGATTGGCAACAGTCTTACAGTATGCATGGCTGCTACACCTCTCTGAAGTTATGCTGGCCTCACAAATAATCATGGGGCGCTAGGAAAAAAATGTTCAACCGCACAGAAAATTTCCTAGAAAATATTTGCCAAACAAGGTTTTCAGAACAGTAATAATAACAACAATTACAATTATTCTTATCCCCATCCTCCTGGTCTATAGCAAGTCCAACCTTTATTTGTATAGACACTTTGAGTTTAAGTAGCATTTCTGTTCCCTGCACTTTCAGCTATTGATAATCCATTTTCTCCATAGTCATGTGTTCAGTGTAGAAGGTTGATTTGAAGATGACCTGTCACATCTACCACGTCTCACATTTTAGTTTTTTTCTTGACCCAGTTTGATTCCTACTTTACTTGATTTCTGTTTCAGTTAATTAGTCTGGTTCAATCAACTGTTTCCATCATTAGCACTGTTTGTTCTCTTTGTTTAATAATGCACTGGACAATATAATCAATATTTTATCTGAAAAGCAGGTAATTATTTAATACTTCTTTATAAAAATATTTCTAACATTTCATTTTTTTGAAAAATAAACGTTTGTAAATCTTTAATTTGCTGGTTTCTATTGACACAGGAATGCTGAAGAGAAAAAACATCTGTGACATTATCAGTATAAAAACATTTAATGGTGTGTGAGACATTTGCACAGTGTGCGTGTATGTACTGTTTGTTGAAATTTTTGTGAAGGTGGTAGTTACAGAAAGATACACTGTTGTATGCCTGGCAAAAATATTATACAGTCAAAACATCAAAATAATTCAATAACAAAGTGATTATCATATATAGGATTGACACAACCATAAACAGCAACAAACACTAATGTGCTGTTACTAGAGATATTAACAACTGATGAACAGTCCACTGAGCACAGTCCCAAAAGTGCAGTGGATCGTCTATGATGTGTCACTGTGGGCAGGGATGGTACATGCTGTATTTATCTTGGGTAAATATGCATACTAAACAAGCCATCTTCTGGTGACTGATGTGTTTTGAGCTGTAGCTCTTTATTAGAGTTTAATATTTTTTAACTATTTGCCTTTAAATGTGAATTTGCAATAAAAAGTGAGATTGAAACAAGATATCTAAGTGTCATTTGTAATCCCAAATAGTTTTTAAAGGTTTAAAGGTCTTTTGAACTTTTGCAAGGCACTGCTTAAATTAAGCCTGGCTAATTGCTTTGTTGTAAAATATTTTTATTTTTTAAATAATCAGGGCTTAAAATAAGACAAGTAAATCGGGTGAATTAAAATTTTACAAGTGTTACAGCAGTGTACTCCTGCACATCAGAATTCCAGCATGCATTATGTGTTTCCTAAATTGAAGTTTAATTTAAGCTAATGATCATTTACCTTATCACTGTTTAGCAATGCTGTCTTTGAAATGGTCAAAGCCTCTGGCAGATTCAATTAGTGACTATACAAATATTAAAATTATCTTTGATATATTCAGCTTTTTACATTTCCATTCATCAGGTTCATTTTTTATAAAAGTGCTATGGCTTTGTAAATTTTTTTTACAGTAAGATAAATATGAAAATAAATTTAAAGAATTTTAAAAATAGATCAAATTGATGGGCTTCAGAATTTCCAAATGATGAGCAAAATAAGCAAAAAGCTTGCCAATAAATAACTCAAGTTTATTTTGTGTTTTTCTTTTTTTTTTTTTCCTTTTTAGGAAGTATGTCTTTGTTTAGCTACAATTTCTTCTCGGACTCAGTGCTTAGATATTCTTCAGAATGCTATCTGCAAAAACCTGGTGAGTTACAAAAACGAGTTTTGCCACATTGTGATTTTTATGTACTTCATACAGAAGATGGACAGTGGTAACACCTAACAATATATTAATTGGGGCTGTAACTAACAGCTATTTTGCTAACTGGTTAGTTGGCTAATTATTATTTCAAGTAGTTATTTAATTGAGAAGGTTAAAAAAAAAAAAACAAACAGCATTTGTGAAGAAGTGGTGCGTCACTGTGATGTTCATTTAGCTCTGTGTTAACTTTTCTAGCTGCACCTTAGTGGCAGTTTGCAACTATACTGTAAGTGTCTACCTACCTACCTACCTACCTACCTACCTACCTACCTACCTACCTACCTACCTACCTACCTACCTACTAACTGAGTCTGTCAAAATTTGGGATATGCTCTTATTATTTTGAAGACTGTTGCCTCGCTCCATGAAATAAATTGGCAGTTTTTGTGACCGATGTATCTGCAATTGAGTCATCAACTGTTCAACTTTTTGTAAGTCTGCTAGCCACCTTGTTTCTTTGAAAATTAACACATCAATGTACTAATTGCCAGACCTCTTTTACAGCTGACACATACTACTAATTGGCAATCAAATTAATAAGACTCACTTTTGACAGCTGAATTTGTTATTGTGCGTTAGTTATTTTAAAGTTAAACTCCTTTTTCATGTGGAGTTTCCATTATTTTGTCCATACTATGCCTCCTGATCATGAGAGAACTATATGAAAAGCCAAGAAGTAAAAAGAATTCTAGAGGTTTGTGTAGGGACTTGCACACTTTGTTTACACACCCGTTTCTTGGTTTCATCTTGTACGGAATACTTTTTTCTTATAATTCTGGTTTCTGTTTTATATTATTTTAAAATGACAATTTTTCATTGCTACAGTAAGTACTAAGAATTAGTGAGTGGTAGTAGACTGCCTCCTATTAAGTACTTCAGCCTAGAATAAAATTAAGACAGAAGCTAAAATAAATCAAAATTATAGCTTGTGCAAACCAAAAAGACTCTCAAAAGTGGGATGAGTAAATTACATAAAAACATAATTAAAAAATTACATGAATAAATAGCACAAAGTTAAAGCATACAATACCACTGTACTTGCTGTTATGATGCGAGGCCCTGTATGTTACTGGCCATGTCAAAGTGCTAAAAGCACACGCTAAATATATTCCATCTCGTCTCTCATTGCCTCATGGTCTTTCTTTTTTTCTGACACTGTGGACATGCGTACTCTTGTCAGCATAGTATGTCTTCACTTTTTTTTACCCTCAGCTTACTTAATTTTAGTCAGGAATGGTCATTTAAATTTTCTATTTTTTTCCAATCAATCTGCACTGAATAAACCAAAATTTCAAATGAAAATATGTTTTTAAAAAGGTTTGCAAATATGTTTAAAAATCAAAAACTGAACTCAAGGACAATTTGTCTTTTGAATAATTTATTTGACAAAAATATCTCTAGATGTAAGAAAATAAATTGATATTACAATATGTGTATTCAGTTTTCCTTATCTGCTGATTACTAACACCTCTCACATTGCAGTTCATATTGTTTTGTGCTAGGTCTGATTAATAATTTGTAACTAATATACTTTGACAGATGGGATTTAAGCACTTTGAGCTACATTGTTGTATGAAAATATGCTATATAAATAAATGTTGTTTTTAAGATATGTTACAAGTACATGTAATTTTCATAGTCCATTAATTATTTCAAAATCAAGTGACATTGTGCCAGCATGTTTGTTTGTTTGTTTAATGTGTAAATTAAAATGTACAAATTTCTGAAAGCTCTGTCCCAATTTTTACAATTTAAAAGTGTATGCTGTCAGGGGTTTTCCCCCCGTGTTCCTGATATGATTATAGTACCAATGTTGGAAGGAGAATGTCATGTGCCTGGCAGACAGGCCTGCTTCATTGTGTTTGCAAGAGTAGCTCGTACTGTACCACTTGCACAATTAGCTTATGTATAAATCACTGATTACTCGAGCGTTGCTATTGTTTAGCACATTAAAATCAATTTTCATGCCTTAACAAGAAATCTGGTTAAATTAAAGGCATTTCTGAGCATTTAAAATGCAATTTAAATGGTAATGCTGAGTTTGCCTGTTAGCATTTAAGCAAAGCAGATGTGCCTCATTATCCTTGATCAAGACTGTGTTATGGTTATTGGGCTGAAACATCCACAAAACAACTGAAAAACTGTGGAAGTCTTTAATTGCACTAGTTATGTTGCTGCCTGAGGTGCACTGGGAAATCAAAGGATGCTCATACTAAAAACCCCAACCCAGTAACAAAGTTATTCAATTTCATGTGTGCCCCGATAAAGGAGCTTAAACTATAAATCCTGGATTGTGGCTTTTCAGTTTCATACAAAAGAAAGTATTATTTTTTATTTATGATGTCATTGGTGATCACTCAGATTCAGCTTTACTAATTTCGTTTTGAGTACCCCCTGACCATTAGTATGTATTTTTTTTTTAAATATAATTGAAATACAGAGGTTGTTCATAGAAACAGATGAAGACCGTCTCATTAAACAAACAGCACACACAAAAGTGTACATTATAATATCATTGCTATCGTAACATCTATCCATCTTCCTAACTAACTTATCCAGGGTAGGATGCAGGGTAGCTTTACCCTATCCCGGCAAGCAAAGGATGCAAGGCAGGAACACTACCTGTACAAGGCACCAGTCAATTGCAGTTACATGTAACATTCAAGACCAAAAATAGAAAAAGTTCAGAAAAATTTATACTTGGTGGAACTTACTTAAGCAGCAGCATTAACAAACAGTCCTATAATTGCTAATCACTCATGGACAGCATTTATATAGTATATTCATCCATTCCTTTTAAGAAAGTTCTTTCAGTTGGTTTATGCTCAATAATTATTTGCCAAAATACGTGCATTTAGATTGTGCCACACATTTTAATTGAATTAAGATCAGAACTGCATGACACAACTTCTTTTGCGCTTCAGATAACCAGGGGCCTCTGATGAACGGTGCGTACGCACAAAAATGTTGCGTACGAACTTTTCCACGCTCAAATCGCGATGTATAAAACCTAAACTTGGAGTAAAGCCACGCACATTTTCATAGTACCTCCAACCCTGGCGTATACAAGTTCTCCGCTCGGTTTTGCAAACTGGCGGCACCCAGCATCAAAGCAGTGCTACTGTGTGGTTACCGTTTCTTTTTTTAGATCCACATCCCTGACGCGGCTTTATCATATACACTGAAACTAACTGCATATTGTTTATTAGTTTAATACATCTGATTGTAATTAACCTGTAACAATATAATGGTCCACAGAATGGTCAAACTATTCTAAATACCATAGCTGCTTTAGCGCTGTTACTGTCACTGCACCTTCTTCTTCTTTCAGCTGCTCTTGTTAGGGGTTGCCACAGCGGATCATCTTTTTCCATTTTACTCTCACTGCACCACTCGGAGTATTTATATCACTGTATCTGAGTGAGGAATCACAGATCTACAGCAGCTAATTGGAAAGAGAATTATCGGTATACAGCATCAAGCACACGCTGCCTCAGCCAAGCTGTCTGTTGAACTGCTGTCACACGGCAAACGCTTCAAAGCCCTTCCTGTACGGACCTCGTGGTTCAGAAACCGTTTCATCCCAAGAACTATAAACGCACTCAATCAGTCCATCAAGTGCTCCTTGTAGAACTGTTTGTACTTATAAGTACAATTATCTCACTGTAAACTTGTGATACAGTTATAATATTGCATAACCTAAGCCACTTTGTAAAGCACGTATTTACATATGATAACGACATCTAAGGACATACATTTTAGGTGGATTGGCAACAGCAAATTTTGACCTAGTTCATAAGTGTGCTTGAGTATGGCTTGGGACTGGCTGCCATTTTCTCCAGAATTGGTTTCTGGCATACTAAGCAATGTGTGGGATATTAATAAAATTGTGCAATGGGAATGTATTCTCATTTGTTAAATGCATGGCAAGCTTATTGAGAACAATGTTGACAGTGCTTCAGATATAATATAGTTTAACAAGGAATGTTTCATTAGCACTACTTGTTACATTGCCATGCTGAGTAATAAGAATCCAGCTAAGATCGTGTGATGTTACATAGTAATACTAGCTATGATTCATATTCATGGACAACTTTAATTTGTGTTTGTTTTAATAAGGAAATAATTGTCATTCGAGTTTAGGCAGTTCATTTTTAAAAAAGTTGCTTCATTCTCCACCTTTCTCTTTCCAAATGTAGGCTAACCTCCAGGTTATCCCCGACAGCACGGCAGCTGCAGTTTTGCATGCTGTGTCTAAGCTGCTAGATCTGGCCTACATTCCCAGTGAGGTCTTGCTTCGATTTTTGGCCAACTGTTGCTGCAGTGTTCTGCTGTTGATGCTTGAAGAGAGTGACAGTGAAGAACAAGGACAAAAGAGGTAGTTTCACTGCTTAGATATGTATGTAACGTTATGATTCCTACAAGGACACAGAGAATGTATTTATTTTTCAGGTAAAATTTTGCAGCACACACTCCTTGATCGCCAGTTTTTCAAATATATCTTACTTTCTGCTTCACTATCTGTATTTCTAGGAAAGCCTTCATTCTGGGATTCATTTTGGGCTGCTTGGTATAAACTGTTGTTAGGCAAAATAAAACAGGTTTATTGATTTGACAAGAAAAAAGCTGTACGGGTAGTGTGACTTGCTCCATTTGTTCCATGCCATTTGACCTTTGATGTTCACATAGGTTATTGTCTGCAATCTAGTTTCTTTCAGTAACATCTAAGCTTTGATTCTGCATCGTCTATCGAGCTTTTTCAGTATACTCATGTTTGCCCAGGTAATTGCTTTACACAAGTTCAAGTATTTAAACATGTGTGACGCATGTGGTTCATCCAGTTCCAATGGGTAGTCAATAGGGATGGGAGGTTTTTCTTTTTCATGAATTTATTTAATTTGAATTAGTGTTTTAAAGTGATGTTCAAACACAAAATTTGTTTTTTGTAACCAATTAGTACAGTTAAACAGTTAAGCAAACATTTTAGTTTGATCATCTGGTCATGTGCATACAGTCAAAACATTTCAATGCAAAGAATATGACGAATGGTGAAATCTTAAAAATGAGCTAGTTCCAAAATCGGTTGTCAGGAATTTGTTTGGAAATGAAAGATTGGATGTCAAACAACCTAAAGTATAATGCAAAGTTTGTAAAATGACAGTAGCAACTAAATACCATTATTGCTTTTGATTGACTTTTATTTATATTTATTTTAACACAAGAATCCTTATTTAGAGACAGGGAAGCATCTTTAAAAGAAAGTTAATATGTTAATTTGAACAATTTTGTTGAATCAACAGTAAATGTAATAACTGCATGATTCAACAACAAGATTTCATATAATGAACAAATAAAATGTTCATGTCCAAAAAGACTACTGAGTTCTATTGAAATTTAGTTGAATGTAGGATGCTCTATCAGTATACATGCAGGATGAATTAGGGACCAATTTTTGAGGGATGCATTTCTGTGCAGTTTATTTCATTTGTATATTAAGGGTCTTCTTTGAAAGTGGGAGCATATTGTCATTAATTTTATATATTGTTATTTTTTTTATATCGACTTATTTCTTTCAGCACATATATGTAGGAGACAGCTACCAATACTGTCAAAATAGGTAGTGCACAAAAAACAACTTTACACATACTCACTCATTACAGGCCATTTTAGAGTCACCAGTCAATGCTAAAGTGTATGCCTTTAGAATGTTGGAAGAATAAGAACGTGCCTTGTTAACTCTATTCAGTCAGCGTATGAGCTGGGATCAGAACAAATGACCCTAGCATTGTTGCAAATAAAATACATTTGAGCACAACCATTTATAATTTTGTAACAGGTGTCTGGTCACACTTACAGGTAATCTAACTTAGACACCATTAAAATATCCGACTACGCCACCCAGTTTTATTAAGAGACTGGGAACTCATGAAATTTACTGATAATAGCACACAGGTTTCTTTAAATTGGGCAGTGAGTAAACACACAATGAAAGACACAACAGTAATTTCAGAAAAAAAAAACCAACAGTAAGTTCTATTACAGAAGACAATAAAAAGTACATTAAAAAGATAAACGAACCTAACAAAATCTAAACATATCAGGAACGAATTTCCTTTTTTTAAAAGGAAAACACACAGTCCATACTCTAAAAGTCCATTAAAAGCAAGAATTGGAGAATACAACCTTTAGTGGTGCAGAGTCCAGTTTGCGCACTGTGTTACCCCAACACTTAATCGTTCAACTGTCCATGGATGCACTCTGTTCACCGGACACTCGTTTCCCAACAGAAGTTGTGTCAAATTGTTGAATCCCTGTCAGCATCTCTTCATCGTTCCTTTTTTTCCACTCTGGGCTCCTTGTGTTGCTGTGACCTAGGCACGCCTCATTTCTCGTCTGTCAGCTTTGCTTGGTCCTTTCATGCGGATTCCCTCTCTCGCTGAACCCACATCTGGCGTCTCCTTGTGGAGCTGTCTCTTCCTCCATGGAAATGTTGCCGTCCTTGTACCTCATGTCGTGCCAGCCAGGTACCCTCATCTGCCTACGAGCCCCTGTGCCCTGTCCGAGTGTCTTGGCAGCATTCTCAGTGGACTGTTTCCCTCTGCCTTCTGCTGCCCAGGAGTTTAAATTTCCTTCAGTCCCTGCTGTTGTCAGTCCTGGACAATCAGTTTAATCAATGGCACATCTAAATTTCCTGGGTTTAACAATTAATGAAAACACAAGTTAACAAAATGTATTGTTACCAACCATTAATGAGTACAGATCTGCTGATTAGAAACCAATATTGTCAAACATGTTAATTTCAGGTAAATACAGACATCCTCCAAGGAAGGAGCAGTTCTGTTATCACAACTTGGTATTGTTTGCAATCTCAACCAGCCAAAGTGACTCCTTTGCAATATGACAAATACCTACATCCTGCAGACAGCCTTTTTACTTCTCACCCCCCAGTCCCAACAATGGGTGCCTATTGGAACCACCCAGTGCACAAAAAAATGTCCCCCTCTGACAATTTACTTGGAACTGTTATTTTATTAATAAGTAACAATAAGCAGTTATATGACATTGAGAAATGGAAATTTAGTGTGTACAGATAGATAGATAGATAGATAGATAGATAGATAGATAGATAGATAGATAGATAACTTTATTAATCCCAAGGGGAAATTTACATACTCCAGCAGCAGCATACTGATACAAAAAAACAATATTAAAGAATAATAAAAATGTAGGTAAAAACAGACAACAACTTTGAATAATGTTAACGTTTACCCCGCCCCCCCCCCCCCCCCCCCACCCCCCCAAACGGGGTGGAACTGAAGAGTCGCATAGTTTGGGGGAGGAACGATCTCCTCAGTCTGTCAGTGGAGCAGGACAGCGACAGCTGAAGCCGAAGCTGCTCAATGTACGACTACAAACCTCTGCTGGCAATGGTGGGTTTGGGTTGAAATGCATTGGGTTACAAGTGAATTTGGATTAGATTTTCAATACCAACAATATCAAAATTGGTATTTTACTCAAACAGTCTGAATTTGAGATGAGAAAATGAATATAAGTGGAAAAAACAAAATGTCTAATTTTATTCCTGGCTATTTCAATGCATATAACATTTACATTTTAGGAATAATGCCACTTTGTGTTCCACACAGAATACACTTTGATAATTTGTAGTCTCAGACATACTCTAGAATCAACCATTTTGCACTTAAGCTGCAAAACACATTATTTTTCATCCTTGCAGTATAGTAGTGTCAATGACTTTATATTTTCTGGGTCGGGGCATTTTTGTAGTATTTGAAAAAGGTTTTTGATCATTTTTGAAATAATCCCAGTCTACTTGGTGGTGTCTTTATATACATTTGTTTCCATTTGTCAATCAAATTCAAATAAACCAAATCCGGCATGTCAAAGTCATGGAATATAGTGGCCTATTTTGACATTGTAGAGAGTGACAAAAAGTCTTTCTCCAGTGAAAACCAAATAAATTGACAGATTTCATTTACAAGATGTTTTTGAGACACGTTGTGACTTACAGATGTGCTTTTTTGAATACAACAGTCATCAAACTGACTTCTTCACATTCTGTGAATCTCCTCATCCATGCTTCACATTACGCACCAACAAATTACGGTCAGTTTTCTTCTGGACTTGTTTACCACCCGTCTGTCTTTCTATCTATAAGTGAATGAATTGGAATATTGAATATTCTTGATCTAACAATTTCTCTGTGTATAATATGGCTATGATGTTTGACTTCGTACAGGACAGCAAAATATACATAGGGCTTTTGAGTTTGGAGTACAACCAAGACTAATCTTTGCCTGAGCCATACACAAATAACATTAGAATGTATCAAATTGGACAGAGAAGTAGAATATACTGTAGGTTAAAATCACAAATCATAGACATTATTTTGTAAAGTGTCTGCATGAAGTTAGGCTAAAGGGTTTGTGTAGGTGCATCTTTTCCAGTTTCCCAAAACCGAGCTGCTACTGAGTTGGCAAGGTAGGATCGAGCACAAGCCAAACGCGTAACAAAAACAAATTCCTCAGTTCAATAAAGTTTGTTTGAAAAAGGTTTAGTGAAAATTCAAAGCAAAACAGTTCACAAAGAATTAGAGAAGAAAGTTATTACACACGCAGGATAAAAGACAAAAAATGAAAAAATGTTTCTTCTACAAGCTTAGCTTTTTCTTGTTAAACTTACTTTCTATACTTGAAGGTTGTGTTAATTCTCTGTGGCAAACGTACACAAGCTTTACTTGTCACATTCAGTAAGTTCTATATGTACAGCACATTCAATATGGTCAGTACGATATGTTGCGGGATATGGTTTGAAAACTGCCCACCGTGCCTTACCAACTGTGCAAGGCAAATCAAAAACTGGGACTAATCTGTAGTCAGAGGGATAAGAAATAATTAGAATACTCCAATTCAGTTTAGCTTGTGTGGAATATACTTGTAATAGAATCTTCCATAGACTTTGCATTAATTTACAGTATAGGCAAACATTTTATCATAACTAAGAAAATACTTCTCTTAGTTTACCATAACCTTGATAAGTATCAAATGGATCCTACAGTCTGTTTTTATCAAACGATTCTCTTAAGCTATTTATTGGACTTTCATGCTTTATCGAGTCCTACTGTTCGCCTGTAACTTCACTGGACATCTCTGTCTTCTGATGGTTTCTTTACAAATAATCTTGTACAGCTTTTGGACATTTTTCAGGTTTCATTTTTGGACTGCTGCTCCAATTCAAAGGTGAATGTTGTTTGGTTGGTGATGTAACCCTAGAATTCAATTAGAGTCTCCTGTAAGATGCGCTTTTCTCAGAGATCTTTAAACCAGAGTAAGTCCCACAAACCTACAGTAGCAATTTTCTCTCACAAGACTTCATTCCAGAAAGGAAGGCCAGCAAGGTAGTTTTTACTTGTTTGACTCATCTGTTTTGTCCCAAGTCACATTGACTTAATTAATGAAAGAAAGAGCTCTTTGTTAGAGGGAGGCTTCAGGCTTCAAGGGGTGACATACAGGGCTATGAGGAGCACGTGTGTTTACTTAAATTTTCGTGGTGTGCCTCCTGTTTACAGAAATGGTGTGTTCTTTAGGGAGCTGTCAATTGGCATACTATGAATAGAAGGTTTATCTCCCCTTATCAACTTTGGCTTTTTGCAGTTTTTCTCATCATTCAGAGGTAGGTTGTAGGAGTTATTTGGGACTCATCTGACTGAGGTTAAGGGTTTAAAGGGGCCCTGGTTAGCCAGAGGTGAATCTTTTATAAAGCATTACAGAAGCTCAATTTATTTTAAACACTTTGGGAAAGATACCACTACAGTTTAAACAAATAATTGGGTAGGAAATTGGGTGCAATCTGAACGGTGGTGAAATTTATTAAGAATTGATTGAAGACCAAGAGATGCCCTGGTTGATGATGTTCATCTTTATCCATCCATCCATCCATCCATCCATCCATCCTCTTCCACTTATCCAAGGTCAGGTCGCGGGGGCAGCAGCTTGAGCAGAGATGCCCAGACTTCCCTCTCCCCGGCCACTTCTTCTAGCTCTTCTGGGAGAATGCCGAGGCGTTCCCAGGCCAGCCGGGAGACATAGTCCCTCCAGTGTGTCCTGGGTCTTCCCTGGGGCCTCCTCCTGGTTGGATGTGCCCGGAACACCTCACCAGGCAGAGGCGTCCAGGAGGCATCCTGATCAGATGCCCGAGCCACCTCATCTGAAACCTCTCGATGCAGAGGAGCAGCGGCTCTACTCTGAGCCCCTCTCGGATGACTGAGTTTCTCGCCCTATCTTTAAGGGAGAGCCCAGACACCCTACTGAGGAAACTCATTTCAGCCGCTTGTATTCGCAATCACGTTTTTTCAGTCACTACCCATAGCTCATGACCATAGGTGAGGGTAGGAACATAGATCGACTGGTAAATTGAGAGCTTTGCCTTTCGGCTCAGCTCCTTTTTCACCACGACAGACCGATGCAGAGCCCACATCACTGCGGACGCCGCACCGATCTGCCTGTCGATCTCACGCTCCATTCTTCCCTCACTCGTGAACAAGACCCCGAGATACTTGAACTCCTCCACTTGAGGCAGGATCTCGCTCCCAACCCTGAGAGGGCACTCCACCTTTTTCCGGCTGAGGACCATGGTCTCGGATTTGGAGGTGCTGATTCTCATCCCAGCCGCTTCACACTCAGCTGTGAACCGATCCAGAGAGAGCTGAAGATCACGGCCTGATGAAGCAAACAGGACAACATCATCTGCAAAAAGCAGTGACCCAATCCTGAGTCCACCAAACCGGACCCTCTCAACACCCTGGCTTTGCCTAGAAATTCTGTCCATAAAAGTTATGAACAGAATCAGTGACAAAGGGCAGCCCTGGCGGAGTCCAACTCTTACTGGAAACGGGTTCGACTTACTGCCGGCAATGCGGACAAAGCTCTGACACCGGTTGTACAGGGACCGAACAGCCCTTATCAGGGGGTCCGGTACCCCATACTCCCGGAGCACCCCCCACAGGATTCCCCAAGGGACACGGTCGAACGCCTTTTCCAAGTCCATAAAACACATGTAGACGGGTTGGGCGAACTCCCATGCACCCTCCAGGACTCTGCTAAGGGTGTAGAGCTGGTCCACTGTTCCGCGACCAGGACGAAAACCACACTGTTCCTCCTAAATCCGAGGTTCGACTATCTGACGGACCCTCCTCTCCAGAACCCCCGAATAGACTTTTCCAGGGAGGCTGAGGAGTGTGATCCCTCTGTAGTTGGAACACACCCTCCGGTCCCCCTTCTTAAAGAGGGGGACCACCACCCCGGTCTGCCAATCCAGAGGCACTGTCCCTGATATCCATGTGATGTTGCAGAGACGTGTCAACCAAGTCAGTCCTACAACATCCAGAGCCTTGAGGAACTCCGGGCGTATCTCATCCACCCCCGGGGCCCTGCCACCAAGGAGTTTTTTGACCACCTTGGTGACCTCAGTCCCAGAGATGGGGGAGCCCACCTCTGAGTCCCCAGGCTCTGCTTCCTCATTGGAAAGCATGTTAGTGGGATTGAGGAGGTCTTCGAAGTACTCCCCCCACCGACCCACAACGTCCCGAGTCGAGGTCAGCAGCGCACCATCCCCACCATATACAGTGTTGACACTGCACTGCTTCCCCCTCCTGAGATGCCGGACGGTGGACCAGAATCTCCTCGAAGCCATCCGAAAGTCGTTCTCCATGGCCTCCCCAAACTCCTCCCACGTCCGAGTTTTTGCCTCAGCAACCACCGAAGCTGCATTCCGCTTGGCCTGCCGGTACCTATTAGCTGCCTGCAGAGTCCCACAGGACAAAAGGGACCGGTAGGACTCCTTCTTCAGCTTGACGGCATCCCTCACCGCCGGTGTCCACCAACGGGTTCGCGGATTGCCGCCACGACAGGCACCGGCCACCTTACGGCCACAGCTCCGGTCAGCCGCCTCAACAATAGAGGCACGGAACATGGCCCATTCGGACTCAATGTCCTCCACCTCCCTCGGGATGTGGTCGAAGTTCTGCTGGAGGTGGGAGTTGAAGCTACTTCTGACAGGGGGCTCTGCCAGACGTTCCCAGCAGACCCTCACAACACGTTTGGGCCTACCAGGCCTGACCGGCATCCTCCCCCACCATCGAAGCCAACTCACCACCAGGTGGTGATCAGTTGACAGCTCCGCCCCTCTCTTCACCCGAGTGTCCAAGACATGTGGCTGCAAGTCTGACGACACGACCACAAAGTCGATCATCGAACTGAGGCCTAGGGTGTCCTGGTGCCAAGTGCACATATGAACACCACTATGCTTGAACATGGTGTTCGTTATGGACAATCCGTGACGAGCACAGAAGTTCAATAACAAAACACAGCTCGGGTTCAGATCGGGGGGGGGGGGCCATTCCTCCCAATCACACCCTTCCAGGTCTCACTGTCATTGCCCACGTGAGCATTGAAGTCGCGCAACAGTACTAGCACCCCCTCCAGGGACTCCAAAAAGGGTGGGTACTCTGAACTGCTGTTCGGTGCATACACACAAACAACAGTTAGGAAAAGCCCCCCCACCCGAAGGCGGAGGGAGGCTACCCTCTTGTCCACCGGGGTAAACCCCAATGTACAGGCTCCAAGTCGGGGGGCAATAAGTATGCCCACACCCGCTCGGCGACCTCTCACCGGGGGCAATTCCAGAGTGGTAAAGAGTCCAGCCCCTCTCAAGGAGATTGGTTCCAGAGTCCAAGCTGTGCGTCGAGGAGAGCCCGACTATATCTAGCCGGAACCTCTCAACCTCACGCACAAGCTCAGGCTCCTTCCCCTTCGGAGAGGTGACATTCCACGTCCCAAGAGCCAGCTTCTGTAGCCGAGGATCGGACCGCCAAGGTCCCCGCCTTCGGCCACCGCCCAACTCACACTGCACAAGACCTCCTTGGCCCCTCTCATAGGTGGTGAGCCCATGGGAAGAGGGACCCACGTTGCCTCTTTGGGCTGTGCCCGGCCGAGCCCCATGGGTGCAAGCCCGGCCACCATGCGCTTGCCATCGAGCCCCACCTCCAGGTGCATACGTGTTTTGTCATGGTAGGGTCCCAGGGTGATCCTATTCCCCTTTATAAATTGTTCATTATTATTCACTTTGTTTTTCTCAATGTGTCTCTTCTGTCATTCAGAAAGAATGTTCTTCATAGGTAATTTTTCAGTATCTTGTGTGACAAACTTAAGGTTTTGTGTTAGTTTTTAGGTTTTGAGGATATTTGATGTTTTGTTTTTTTTTTTTATTATTTTATCTGCAGCATTGTTAGCAGTTTTTTTAGTACTATTACATGAAGTGAGGGTATATTATAGTGAACAAAGTCTCTGATTTACAAGCAATGAAAAAGGCCAGGGGTTTCAATACTATGCCTGAAGAGTGTGCCGTAGTGGTTATGGCTTTGGATTTCGTATCCTGAGGTTGTGGGTTCAAATCCCACTACTTAGACTGTGTATATTTCTACATGTTACTCAAAGAGTAATCAAAAACTTTCTAAATATATAAAGCAGATAGATTAACAATAGCAATTTACTAAAGATTTGCTGGCTGGTATTTCATGGCCAGAGGCAGGGAACTGATCTGCTGCTTCTCAAACTGAAAGCCATCAGTAGAAATGTCTGTGCAGGGTCACTTTAATCTTGTGCCCTTGTTACTGCTTTCAACCAGCAGCTGAACCATTGGACTTCACTATGAGAATTCACATTCTATTCTACTTTTGTTCCTACTCCACAGCTCAAAGAATGTGGTTGGAAACACGCCTAGAGAGCTCTTTGACATGAAAAAGTAGTCCCTGCAACATTTAGGCTACTTTTACTTTTTATGGGCTGGCATAGTTTATTTTAATCTTTTTACACTTGGGAACTTTATTTTACTTTTATGAGCACAGCTGGGCATCTGAAGCCTTCTGAGTAAGAAGTGATTTGATTCCTGCTTTTAACGTACGTTGTTTAGTTAGATGTTATTTTTCAGTTTTGCACATATTGTAATGAAAAACCGCGTTTAGAGTGCCATTATTTTCTTATAAGGACTTGTAAATGTAAGTGGTCTTAAGTACGTGTCCTCTGTGCAACACATATCTAATTACACCCATGTCTGCTCATCATTTCTCTCTTTTAAGACAATATTGTGTAAAAGACCTCTCTAAACAAGGAACTCAAGAGTATCTCAAAGAAAGAAACTAGTCGTTAAGATCGGAGTCAAACACTTTATCTAACAAAAAGCAACACTTTAAATTAAGTCTGTAGCTTGAGGTTAAATGTCATACAAGGCCTTATATTACCAGTAGTTGTCACAAATACGCAACTCTTTCCACTCTCATCCTGACTTGTTTTTCATTCACAGGGAGGCAATGTGGGGTGCCTGCCTTGAGGCTCTGAGTAGCATTCCTCGTGTGCTGCGCCTCATGCTACAAAGCCTGAGAGTAACAGAAGCCTGCCAGGAAGTGATCCCAGTTGTCGCACGTATGATACGTCTACTCCTGCAGCATACACAGCTCCGAAACCACATGTTGGCTAACTCAGCACTACTGCAACAGATTATCCAGGAGATCATGGTAAGTTACATCCCAATAATGAGAACAAGCCATTGTGCATTTTTAACTTGGTACAGAAATATCAGGTATACTAGGCAGCAGTTGTGAACTAGCGTGTATTTCTAGTAAAATCAGATGAGGGGAAAGGATAGGCGCCAGCTTCCCAGTGACTTGCTCAGGATAAAGCAGGTTTGGGAAATGAATGAAGGGAAGAATGAAAGGCAGTAAAATGTCAAACACACCCTGAGAATATAACAAAATGCACCAAAACAATATGATGTTAGTTTGAACTTGTTTCTCATCTTACTTAAGCAAGAGCAGGCTTGGATGAGCACACGGTAAAAACACTTGAGTGTATTCTTGAGTTTGCCACTGTAAAATCAGAAGGGGGCTGCACTTATAAAATGTGTTATTCTATACGTTAATGAGCAGGTTAAAGATGCATCCAACTGTTTTTTAAACTGGTCCATACCCATTTTCAAGTTCTGGGGAGCCAGTGCCTGTACGTCTGAAAGAAAGGGTGATTAGGGAATAGATGTTATCTAGAAAATTGCCCAGGAAAACTATATAGGTGTGCAGCAGTTAAAATGTAATGTGAAAACACAACAAAGAAGTGCTGGAAGAGAGGTGGATATGAGGAAAGCACTGAACTCTACTAACAAGGCTGTTCCTTTGCTTTGTAACCCACAGAGGTGCAGGAGTGGGGACAGTCGAGAGCAGTGGTTCGCTGAGCTGCAGTACTGTTTCAGTGTGTTCATATCTGGGCAGTCACGTGGAACATCTGCCACCCAAGAAATGTACTGAAGCAACACTGGATGATGCCTTTGGTTTGTGAGGTTTAGGTTTTACCCCAGCCTTAAATTTTACCTTTGTTAGTCTTTGTCATTGAAACTACAATCAATAAAATTACATGTATGATTTCAAATAAAATGTTTTGTGCATATCCTGGTGATTACTATATTCAGTACAATAATTTGAAGCCTGTCTGCTCTCTTCCTAGAGTTTCACAATCTCCTGCTAAGGAAGTGGCCCTTTTTAAACACTGCTTGTATTTTGCAGACTGAATGCTGTAAGTGAAAACCAGGTGAAGAAGGTAGGTTACCATAGCTGGGGTTAATGTTGTCAGATTATTTCACAGCTTAAAGGAACACCCCACCCAAAATGTGTATTTCTTACGTTATCTATCCCAAGTAGTTTGTAGTGGTGGCTGAGAAAAAAAATACTGTTATGTTTTCATGGAGATATGAATTCATTAAATAAATAAACTGCTAATTAGTGCTTTATAACACTAAAAATATGGTGCAAAAAATACAGGACACCAGCCCCATCTCCAAAAATCAATGATTCCAGGAGAGAGGATTAACAACAAAACTGCACAAGGCATATAGCTGGGGGTCATCTTACAGCCAGGGTTAGTGGACCTTTTTATTGAAACACTCAAACAAACTATTAGGAAAAGGGCAGGGATGAGCAGGGGCCCACGCACTGCTCTACAGGTTTTAAAGAGAAACTAGACATCTCTGTGGTGCTTTAGCTAGTGATCTAGCTTATGTTTGGTTTTTGTCCGCTCCATCTCAGTCGAAGAATACAAGAACGGACTGCAGACTGAATTTCATCATGTAACATGTCCATCTTCCACTTTCCTGTACTGTACTTTGTTATGCCCGTCGCAACGTTTTTATTTTTAAAGAACCAAGAGGATACAAACCACCAGAGCTACAGTGATCTTGCTTTTATTTTGTAGATAATAATAGAAGAAAAATGGTTATTTCTTCAATATTTATTCATAATAAATAGTAACAAATATAAATACATGCACAGTTATACATGCACAGCCTGACAGCTAGTTTTACTTCTGATGTAAATGATACAAAAAATTCCTAGGAACAGCAGCAGCAAAACAATCAAATATACAAAAAAATAATTATAGGCAAGGTAGACAAGGCAACTATGACAAATGACTTTTTGATAGCGTAAATCACCCCCTCATCTGCCCTTTTGTGAGGTTTATTTTGTCCTCTTCAAAATGCAGCTGCAGAACACAACTTTGTCATGGTGTCCTCCTGGTTCTGATGATGACTGATACATTATGTGTGGGACAATTTCTACCTGTAATTTCACTCCTACTTTGAATGAATAATCAAATAGTATTTGCTGTAAAGTGACTTTTCCCTTGAAGGGCCGCTCTAAGAAACAGAACAAGATTTTTTTGTTTAAATTTATGACGTGGGTAGATTAGTTCTCCAGAGCTTCTCTGTTAAGATTTCTTACTTATATTTTCCCTATTGGGCACACAAGGATGGCTAGAATTAAACAAGCAGCTCCCATTTATAAGAACTTTAGTAAATAAATGGTCACCAGATAATTCTCATAATGAAATGAGTATAAGGCAAGCAATAATACAATGCTGCATCCAATTTGTATGCATGTATATTCTAGTGAGGAAATCTGTAGACAACACTCCTCACATTTAATTGCTTAAAGAGGCTGGTAACACACAGCGGTTCTCCAAGACCAAGTTTGGGAGGGTCTGTTTCCACAGCATAAACAGTTTATGATAATACCGAGATAAGGAGTAACAGGAGAGGGTGTCTGGGTAAGAACTCTGCGTGACATCGAATGTACACGCAAGCGCACCGCTTACTAACAGTCCCAGTCTGGTTTATCTTCAGTATGCTCACCAGCCACACTGAAGGTGTGCTCTTGATGGAACGAACAAGTAAAGTGAATTTGAAGGGTCAGCTGCATTGTGCTATCCATCCTCACAGGTGACGCAGTGGTAGTGCTGCTGCTTTGCAGTAAGGAGACTGTGGAAGATTGTGGGTTCACTTCCCGGTTCCTCCCTGTGTGGATAGTGCTTTGAGTACTGAGAAAAGCGCTATATAAATGTAATGAATTATTATTATTAGTATTATTATTATCTGCTCGCGATGGTCCTGTACTGATCTGGTCTTAGTCTTGGTACCATAAAGACGTACTAACTTTTGAGTTTATTGCTGTTGGAATGTGCCCCAAAGCTACAGACTAGCACCAGATCAAGACTAAGACTATGTTTTGTTGCACATAATGAATGATAAATATAAACTTTTTTGTATTATGTAAATAATTGGGAAATTTGTTACAGAGAGAATTATGTTTCAGATATGATTCTACTAACCCTTTTGTCATCATTACTTTTCATATAGGAATTTCAGTGCCTTTTCAAACACTCAAAAGTAAATAAAGTTTATAATAATGACAGCAGCACTCATTTCAATCTAACTTAGCTTAACAATTGCAATTATTTTTTTTATTAAGTTTACATGAGGATGCAATTTTTCCTTGTGCTCTGTTCCATTTAAATTGAGAGAAATGCATGATGGCACATTGTTGGCGCACTAACGGGCAGTCAACTGACAACTCTGCAAACTGAGGAAAAATGCAAAGCCAAGACAAGTCTAGCAGCGGATTAGTTAATCGTGGTACTGATCTTGTTCTGCTGTCCACTGAGGCAGCACTTACACCATAGGATCATCTCCTCTAAGTACCGCACTGTGTAGTCCAGTCTCGGTCTGCTGCTAGCACGGTAATATCTTGGGTACACAGCAACTGACCCAATCTGTTAAAGAGCAGAGAGTTTAAAGAGTGCTGCATCAGGCCTGTTACGTGGGCTACATAAACAAAAAACAAAATCAGCAATCCAGTCTCTATTTGGTTCTTTCATTTTTTTTTTTAGTATATACTGCAAAATGCATTTATGCATGAGGTAAAATCCTGGCTTTCATGGCTACACTAATGTAGTTATCCAAAAAAAAGCTAGTTACTGTAACAGCACTAAAATAAAAGCTATTATTAAATGTTTTTGTTATATAAAAAATAAAAATGTGACAAGAACTGGAGAATACTTATACTTAAAGCTGAAGAAGGCAGGTCTGGTATCATCCTTTTCTGAAACCAGAGGGTGTACCACCTAGTTCTGGTCTCTTGACCCCATCAAATTTGCATAGCAATAGAATAAGCCAACCAGAGGCCCCTTGATACTGGATTTGGGAAGAAAGTATGGCACATGCAGAGAAGATGCATACTTGTACCTGTTTAAAATAGTCCTTGAGTGTTTTGTAATGCTTCTTCTTTTAGTCACCCTATACAACAGGGCCAATGAATTGTTTCTGCCTCTTTTCCTGCTCTGGAAATGTCTGCCCTCTCAAACAAACAAAAAAATCCATGACAGGCAGAGTTCGGAGTAACTGTATCATATTTGGCATCATATGGAGCAGGTGAAAGAAGCACCATTCATGGCTAACACTTGAGTACACTCACACTGATGAAATGTGATGAGATCACGCTGTTTTTTTCTGAATCTCCATTCACTCTTTAGGATTTGTTTTTCTGGTTCTATCGCATGTCCGGGGCCTCATGTGATAAGAGAACTGTTTTGATCTGCCAAGGTTTTCCAACAGCTGTACTAGAAACACAGGAAAAAAATAACAAAACATTGGTGTCAAATCACAGGCATCCTTTTAACCTGAGAAAAATATTTCACTAAACACCTTGCTTATGCTATTCCTGGCATCTTTTCTTCTCCTGTGGTACTTACATGGTGGTACAGAGCTCAAGGATGACAAGTCCAACAGAAGCTGAGAGTGGCTTCCTGAACTCAGACTGCCATTTGTGGTTAGTTTGTTTTTTCGGCCCTGAGAACTACCTGCAAATTAAAGAAAAGTATAAGGTATTAGAATCAAAGGGAGTCATGAAAAGGAATCTTTGGTGCTTATCATCTCCTGATGTTGTGTTTTTAGATCTTTGTATGGGCTTCAAAACAAGCAGTGGCTTTGTTTTGATTTTCTGATATTTAACGTGTAAGTTGAAGTGCTGTGGACCATGGAGAATTACCAAAGTGTAGCTGTCCATAAGGATACGTAAGACTTTCTTTTTATCAAGACAATGCTATTGCTTTCTGCCTCGTCACTGTAGCGGAGGACCCCTGAAATTGTGGCATACACAACTAGATTTCTCCTGTAATTTTTCTGTGTATTTGGGGGAGTGTATGACTCTTTGGTGTTCAACAAAAACAGATCAAAAGAAAAAAGTACATATAAACTGCTATGGCAATGTTAAATATCTGACAGATATGAAAGGTACTGTACAGAATAGATGATGAGAGTTCCTTTATAACAGTGTCCATCATCTAATGGTCATGAAAAAGGCACCATCGCCATGATCTATGAAATATAAAAAGACAATCACAAGATACCGGGCCACAGTGGAGTCCATTCGTGCACACAGTCACAAGTCCAATTTTGTATCACCAATCAGTATTCCTTTATACCCATAATAAGTGACATCACAAAATTCCGAACATTGCCTTTCATACGGAGTGCTTTAACCTTTTTTTTTTTTTAATACATAATGAAAGTAACAACAAAGCCCTTTATTCAGATTCTTTCTGTAGCTACTTTACTAACACATTATATTTTGTACTTTACATTCAACACTCCAAAATACAATACAGTGTTATCATCAAACGTAGCCCTTTCTTAAAGCCTACTTAAATTGTGAGACAGATTATTATGCGACTATACTTTTTAATGCCCTGTGTGATCTGTATATTCATGAAGGAATGCGAAAGATACAGCAGACTACATTCCTATATACAGAAGAACTCTTGGCATGCACGAGACCTACAGAAAGGTTACGGTGAGGCCTGTACAGCAGTCAGGCACGTCATAATTCTGTTCCCTGACGTTTGGTGGTGACAGCTATGAACTTTTCTGCTGCCATGTGGGATGCCAGTGTGCGTGTGTGTGTGCGCGCCTGCATGTTTGTATGTGTGTAACACAGCTTGTTAACACACTGAAAAGTAACCTCTTGGCAGACAGACGGCTCTCTCAGCATTTACTTCATCACCCGCTTATCTGCTGAAAAGGCCATTCCCTCATCACAAAGCTGTCCTCTCGTCCCGCTGGATCTGCACACACTGCTTATTACACTGGATTAGCTCTCTGAGGATAATTACTTTTTATTAATAAAGGGATTCCAGGCAGACAGCAAACTTGTATCTGGCCATTCTTGCCTCTATCATCACATTGACGTATCTCACACAACGAGTTGCATATTTGTTTTAGCAAGATTAAAAGAATAAGGTCATGTGGCAGGAAGCCTCCTAGGCTGACCCAGCCTGTGCCTCAACCTGGACTTGAATCGGTTTTGTCCAAAACTATGTCCAGAAAAGCACAAAACCTCTGGACTGCTCTTCTATGTCTGTTTTTGAATTCTAGGGATATGAGGAGACCCAAAAGACTTTTACAGCAAGCTACTGTACCGAACTGTATAACACTGGTCAATACTACTATATGATAGCACCTTCTGTAAAAGACACTATATGTTCAATTACGTTTTGTTTTTATATAAAGTGTAAGGAATTATAAAATAGATAAAGATCCTCAAAAAAAGCATCGTTTTGGAGAACTAGAAGTCACGGTGAGAAGACTGTTTAGCAGAGCAGCATCTCATTTGATTATTTCGAGATGTAGCCTTTCTCAATCGAAAGGCAAAAATAAGCAACAGGAGGTGGTGGAAAATACAATGCTGTCAGAGATCTATTGTGAGTACAGAAAACACCAGTTTGCTTTATAAAGAGTCTTTCTTGTCAGAAGAAATGTAAACTGTTTTTACAAAACAGTTTCCTTGTAGGCGATAATTACTTAACTTACATGAGTACTAAAGATATTCGACAAAACAGGAGTGCAAACACTTTGTATGAAAGCTATTGAGCCACAACAAGCCAATTTAAACTATATCTTTACTTTCTCGTATAAGAAGTTTAGGGAAAGTATTGTAATTGTCCAAAAATTCCGATTTCGAAATTTTGATGAATCTCGACATTTTAGACCTCCGAAAATACCATTTTTGGAATTATGTCTCTGTGTATGTCTGTGTGTGTGTATGTAAACACGATAACTTGGAGTTAAAAGTATAAGGTACAAAATGTTGATTTCTATGGACTTTTGAGCTATTTCCGCTAACTGGAAGTGGTACTTTTATATTCATGAAGTTGCAGAGTCTTTTTTTATAATAATTGTTCAATAAATTATTAATTTGATTTGTTGTTGATGATTCTTTAATGTACATAATAGAAAAGTATATTGTATTGTCTCATTGTCTTGTGGTTTACTCCTCAAATATCCATCCCCATATCGGAGTATATGAGAAAGTCTAGGGGAGACCACTCCCAATTTCTAACTACAGTACATAACATTGTAAAGTTCTTTTAAAAAGCACAATTTTAGTCTACTAACAAACATAATTGTATTGTATTTTTGATGTTATTTTTTAATATGACTCATTGTTACTAAAATGCTTAATAAAAGTGCGTAACTGAAGTAACAAAAATGTGAAATGCTTAAACTTTCATATCATTTATCTTAGTTACCAAACACACCAGAATGTTACGCCATGAATAGATGTCACAGCTTTTTAAATGTGTGTTGTTTGTAATAAATGCCGAGAACAATATTTCATTTCATGATCTTATGGAGAAAAAAAGATAACGGAGTCCTTGATAGGACAGTAGAATTCAATGTAAACCAACTCTGAACAAATGGTAAACAAAAGTAGAATGTCCATGAAAAAAATCTAAACTCACTCATGTAGCATAATGCATATGTCAGATATCCAGTCATATGCTCACAGCGTCTCAAACGCATGTATTTTGGATAAAACATTGTTACAGTAAACCACTTCCAGAAAATCCTCTCATGAGCAGCTGGGGAGCGCATGCAAACAGAAGAGCCTTGAAGACCTACCTGCCTGCCCTTCTCCTCATTCAGCGGCCGTTAATCCACTGTGCTCACTTTCTAGGTTTTCTTCAACAGCAGTTTGTAAACCTGAACCATGGAATTGACTTTCTGCTTGTTGAATCACCTTGGATATACACGAGTGAGTGAAAACATGAGCAGGTGGAAAGTGTACTTTGTATTTCTGCATATCTAAGGTGTTGAATTGATTATGTCAGGAACTTTTAAAGTGTTCTCCATAAAAAAATGAATACTTTTTTTTGGCCATAACTACAAACAATAAGGGGTAAGTAAAATATAAAGCATAATTGTCAGGTGGAATATTTCTTTAAAGTGATCGAGTCGTTATATTTGTGCTTGTTCCACTTCATTACCAAATCCCCAGTCAGACTCTGGCTGTATCCTGTTTCTAAAGTACACAAAAATAACGAACTGTAACAGGGCAGGGATCTGAAAACCCCACCTTCTTCGTCAGATGCAAATTCTATCTAGCTATAAGCATCAGGAAAAAAATTACCATAAATTGTCCGGAGAGCAGAGTAGTTGCCAGGCCGTGTAGTTTTAGCAGAGAGTGCCCTGTTGGGCAGCTTAACGTGAATGGAGGAGGAGGAGGGGGACAGCAGCACACGAACATCTGGTTGCCGGTTCCAGAGTAGCTGAAGGATAAAGGCCATCATGTCCCTGTTCCACTGTGCCATCTCTGGCCCACTTGTGCATCTCCTGGCAATTACGTCATTTAGCTGCTTACGCAGGCAGTACCTGTAAAAGACAATGTCATCCATTATTAGGAGACCAGGTATGTGGCAACGTGCCAAGTCGAAGAAAGGTGGTAACACAGCAAATCATGGAAAGGAGGCGCTGCAGTCGATTACACACAAGAATTCACAAAAGACAAAATGCTGCACTACAAGCAGTTCACCCAAAGTGTGAGAGCCAGCGCCATTCTTAGTGAGGTAACATTTAGTTCTGTTTAGTTAAGATCAATGCTCTGACACACAGAATACATAAACAAGTAGAATGGAAGGTGCTGCCTTATCCCCTGTACGTTAATATATAAATGGAACCCCCTGCTAGCCATATATAATTCAAATGTAACATTAAAAGAAATGCAGGGTGTCTTTTGAAATAACAATGTGTAACAGCATACTGTTTTCTGACCAGACTTGGCAATGAATATAGTAATGAATACAGTAATTTGAAGAAAAGTAACGAAGATATGGAAGACTGACATTTTTTTTTAGTGTGAGCTATAGAACTTTGCTCTGCATTTGTGTGAATTGTTTTTTTGCACTGAACTTCACTAAAAAGTTTAAAAACCATTAGACTGTGAGATTGTTTGTGCACCATTACACTCAGTGCGTAATCTTTGTCAACTCAGAAGTTGTAAAACATTGGAAATTTCAAAAAAGCAGCTTCTGTCAGGGCAACACTGCAAACCACAGGGGCTACTATGGTTGGCATATTTCAAAAATGTGCAAAAAGGTGATGATACATCAAGAGTGACACGGAAATTCACTTCACAGTACACTGCCATCACTCCAAAATTACATAATATAATAATTCTTTGCATTTACTGTATATAGCGCTTTTCTGACTACTCAAAGCGCTCAGCAATTGCAGGTTAAGGGCCCAACAGAGCAGAGTCCCTATTGGCATTTACGGGATTCAAACCGGCAACCTGCCAATTGCCAGTGCAGATCCCTAGCCTCAGAGCCACCACTCCATAATTCACGTGTGTTCCCAGGTACGGAGTATCTTGAAAGAATGGAACAAAACCCACACCTGCAAACCGAGCTGCAGCAGAACACACAGTGGCACTCGTGTCCTTAGACAGAAGGTTTATAGAGCAGTCAGTTTTGAGAAAAAATTCAAAGGTCAGGTACCTGAAAGTCAGGCAGGAGTTCATCGATGAGCCCAAAAAGGAGTCCCAATATGGCAGCTCTTTGAACCCACAGGGAGGGACATATAGATTTTAATGTTTCAGTACATACAGACACAAGTCACTTTGGGTAGAACATTCTTTAAATATGAATACAACCCAAATGAAATTCTGAAATATGGCAAGTGAGATTAGGAGGCAGGTAGTGAGATTCAGATTTATGTTCTAATTTGGGGTCTGAGAGGGTCTTTAGAGGTACTCAATACCAGTAAAGGACAGCTAAATCACTGTGTTGCCTTGCAATTTGCAGGTATTTGCTTGGCGAGAACAAAGTGGCTACTGATTGATAAAAGCTGTGGGTAGAGTAACTTTAAAATAAATTATACACCACGATCCAGTAGGTACTGTTAATAGACACTTTCTGTTTTAGGTGACATAATTGTTAGCAGCTCATTTCTATGGCATACAGCTGAAGGAAAATCAGCCATGTTTTCAAAATTGGTAGCTTCTAATGCAGGAGTTTACATGTTGTTAGAAAGGGGACCTTGTGAACTCAATAAAGCAAACTAGCGATTCATGTAGGCATAAAGTGTTGAAGAAGTTCTGAGTGAGGACTATTAGGCTGCAGCTTTTTTGTTTTGTTTTTGATTATTCAACTAACCGTTTTTGTTCTTGTTAACTGCTGCTAAATTGCAGTAATGGCCACCCCTGTTCCAGGGCTTATTAAGGCGTAATTGTCATTCTAGGTGATGTTCTCCTTCTCGCACTCCTAACCTCTTCTGGTGTTTAATGTACAGCGTATGTAGGTGGCAGTGCAGTTCAATCAGCAGTCCATAAGCTTTGCACCCATATATAACCTGCTTATGAAATATTATTCTTCAACATACAATATACATTTAATTACATTGCATTGCTTGCTTTTCCTTTTTTATTTGTCGTTAGCTGTTATCCAACTTTGAGCAAGTAAGTTCATAAGACAATGGCCATCAGCTATGGTACCGTTGCTTACAGATGTATCTGAAGTAGTTTGTAACAAACTATGAGCATTTTGTATACACCATTTGCCAATTTTTTTATTTTATGTTATTTTATTAAGGGCTAATATCGCCAGTGTATTGTGGTGTAGTGGGTAACCGCTAATGCACTAAGGTTTTTTTTTTAGCATTATTCAGCCTAATTTACATTCCCAAAAATGAAAGGCTATTATTCTGCTCATGTAATAAAGGAGCTGCATGAGGAGCAAGTACAAAGCTTCAATTTTTTAAAAAGTATGTATATGAATAAAAATCTTTATACCATTATCAACTAAATAAAACCCCAAAAAATGGGTTCTTTCCAAAAAACTGGATTTTAACAGTACACAACCAAGACATTTTATGATGCACAACCCTGGAATCAAGTTTCTTTTGTGCCCCAGTCTGTCAGTTGTCATTGTACTAAGTTCAGATGTTCACACATACACAGTACTGCGTAGGAAGTAGGTGTGAAAAAATGGTGCAAACTAAGAATGCTTACACAATAGAAGTGTTAATCAGCATTCGATCAATGGGTTTAGAGGGTGAAGCGAGTGCGATTAGAGAAAAATAAAGCACAATTCTGTCAATCCCTTTGGTGGGATTATACCACGAACAATTCAGTAACTGAAACAGCTTTTCTTTTCTCATATGCTCGTGACCCAGTGACACGAACGACAGATAGAGTGACATTCAGCTGAAGTGGGTGGGGTGGGTCCTGGCGTGACACTTCAAGAGGCTCATATCCGGTGTAACAAACAGTACGCACCAGTATCCCAAAAAACTTTGCCAATACCCTGAGGCTGTGGGTTCAAATCCTGCTACTGACCAAGGTTATTATAGTTTTGCCTTTTTATATTACTTTTTATTTCTATATTTTTTTGACCTGGCTTGGAAATTCAGTTTAGTTTTAGATTTCCTTCATCATGTATTTTTAGGTTTAGTTTAGTATTTATTTTACAAAGACGTTTCTACTTTATTTGTATATGTATATATATATAACTTTCAGTTTTAGTAATTATAGTATGGTTAAAGAGCTACTGTGGAGTTCAGTTTTTGTGTCACAATGAGACAGAAGTGTAAATGGGTTTGGATATAATAAAGAGTTTAATGTTAGTAGAAGCTTACTACACTACATGACACAGTTTACTATTTGGTTTTGTTTTTGTCTGATAAAAACAAGCATAATCAAAACCGGATACTGAATATGAACAATTTTACGATTTTTAAAATATTTTCTATGTCATTCGTGCTGAACAAATCTGCGGTGACTGTTGGCACTTTTTGTCGTTTCCTTTTATTGCCCAGAATAGACCAATTTGTAATGATATTTAGGTGAATTTTAGGGTGTGGGTGTTTTTTACTCTTAAATGTCTACAGCACACCACATATCCTGCTCCAACGACAATGTGCTTATAATGAATGCCTTCAATATTTCATTCAAAAATCTCAAATACTGGGCTTTGTTATTTTCTACCAGCCATATTGATCTCTGATTCCATCTCAGGCACAAACAATTTATAGACAGAATTTTGCCACCTGCAGGCCTGGAAAGATATCAAAAATCAGAAAACAGAATCTACTGTGTTCTGACAGGTGTGACCATGAAAATCACAGGGGCTAAGGAAGAACAGGGGTCTTAGGCTTGAATCAGTGTGCAGACCCCACCTAGCCGTATTGAGGGAAACAAAGAAAAACAAGCTTGTAGTGTGAAGGTTAGGGGCAGTGAGACTTGAATAGCCCACCAAAAGAACAGTAAACCCATAATGAGGAGAGCAAGAGCAGGTAATAAGAGTATGGATGGCCTCAAAATAACAGACAGCATCTGAGATTAGGAACAATATACATTATGTGAATCTGTTTATCCAGAGCAGGATCACAGGAAACCTGGAGCCTACCACAGCAGGTTTGGATGCAAGGCCGGAAAAATCCTTGATATGCAATATGAATGATATGACTGATGTTAAGAACAAAAAGAATATGATGATATCAACTATCTATTTTGAAAGAGAGCGAAACATTGAAAAAATGGGGACAGGTATTTTAAAATATAATTCTGCTACTGGATTATTTTCACAGTATTGGGTATTTTGAGCTGTGAATATGAACTAAAAAAGATAAATTAATAAATATAGAATAAATACAAAAACAAATTAGTATGTTTAGCTCTTCATCACTTGGCAGACTCTCTTCGCCTAGCTACCTGTAGTTCAGTATTGACATTACCAACTCAGGAATTTTACATGGTTTGTATCTCTTTATTGTTAAACGATGTTTTCAAAGCAAATTGAACAATATGCTGGTTTTGTATGATGACCTTGTCAGTCTCTCGATCAGTGCCGTTTTATTAGTGGTCTCCCTTTGACTTTCTTGTGTACTCAGATATGGGGATGGATATTTGAGGAGTAAACCGAAAGACAATGATTATATTATGTAAATTAAAAAACAATAAATAACAAATCAAATTAATAATATATTACACAATTATTATAAAAGTAAAGTTGATTAAATCGGACTCTGCAGCTGCATGAATAAAAAAAATTGAGTATGTGTTCAGGTAAAGTACCATTTCCAGTCGATGGATTTCCCAAAAGTTAATACAGATCTACAATTCTGGGGTAACAACCACATGTCGAATTTCATCAATTTATCTAGCTGTGTTTTTGAGTTATCGTGTTTACACACACACAGACATAATTCCAAAAAACTGTATTTTCGGACTCGGGAAGGTCTAAAACGTCAAAATTCATCAAAATCTCAAGGTCGAATGATGATTACTATACTTTTTCTATACTTCGTATGCGAAGTGGGAGGTGAATTACTGTCAACAAAAAGCAGGCACCTGAGAAATAAACTGAAACGTTACTCACTCGTGATTTTTCTGTCCATATGGTAAAGATTTTGTTGACCACCACATTCCAGTTTCAGGCGTTTGAATTACATCTTGATATACAACAAGTGCAAAGAAAGGTGGCACATAAATCACTTTCTATTCCACAGGCTTTACTCGCGTATTCAGCTCACTCTGTCACTGCAAATACTGTGTGAACACCCAGCCTCCTTCACCAGCCGACGTTCACTGGATGAATATGTGCGGGTGGCTCGTGGTGGATGACTTTCAGATTTAGAGTTAAAAGTTGTAAGGGTTAAAAACTAACAGCAAGAATATTCATTCAAAAACGAAAACTAAAATTACTTTAGTAAATTATTATTTTATTTCAGTTAGTCTTTGCAGCTACTTTAATAGTTTCGTTTAGTTTTAGTTTTTCATTTCGGTTTTGTTAATTATTTTATTTCAGTTTATGAAAATGTTTTTTTAATAATAGTTTCAGTTTTGATTTTAGTTTTCGTTAATTATAATAACCTTGCTACGGACACTGTGTGACCCTGAGTAATTCACGTCACCTGCCTGTGCTCCAATTGGAAAAATGAAAGAAATATAATCAATTGTCTCTCAAATGCTGCAAGTCATCTTGAATAAAGGCGTCGGTCAAGTCAGAAATAATAGTCACTAGAGCTGCTTACTGTTGAACATGCTATACACAATTGTCCAGGAGTAAAACATTCCTGCTGTAGATCAATTACAGCTTGTCCTACTAACTGACTTTGGCTTTTGTTGATGGCCATTGCAAAACACAACTGTACATGAACGTGTATTCTTTTGAGTTGAAATTTAACAGCAGCACATGGAGAAGACAACAGCCATAACAGTGAGCACTTCAGTTAAAACAGAAGAGACAGAAAGAGAGACAGCGAGAGCGAGAAGGAAAGCACAAGTGTCATAGCTGCTACAGCCATTCTTCTCAATTTAAATGGGGTCTCCCAGCAGAGCCTAATGTGTACTGTATTCTGATTGATTATGTAACAGTAGTATGATACTATTATTTGTGTTGTGATAAGTTTTTACTTTTATTGTACTGATCTCTTGGGCACAGCCTTCAGCAGGGTTTGCGGAGAGAGTGTCGACCTTGGCAGTGACATTCATGTCTCTAGTGACTCTTCCTATGAAGTCAGTAGACGGATTGGGAGAGCATGGGGGGTCATGAGGTTGCTGGAAAGGGGTGTGTGGCGCTCCCGATATCTACGCAAATGGACGAAGGTCCAAGTCTTTAGAGTCCTGTTGCTTCCTGTCTTGCTATATGGTTGCAAGACATGGACGCTATCCAGTGACCTGAGACGAAGACTGGACTCCTTTGGTACTGTGTCTCTAAGGAAAATCCTTGGGTACCGTTGGTTTGACTTTGTGTCGAATGAGTGGTTGCTCATGGAGTCCCGAATGAGGCACATTACCTGCATTGTGAGGGAGCGTCCATTACGGCACTGCGGCCATGTGGCGCGTTTCCCAAAGGGTGATCTGGCTCGTAAGATCCTCATTGTTCGGGAACCGAGTGGCTGGACCAGGCCAAGGGGTCGCCCACGTAACACCTGGCTGCGGCAGATAGACGGTCATTTTCGGATGGGTGGAATTGGACCGCGTGTCTGCCTGGGGGGTTGCCAACCGGGAGATGTTTTGTCATGTACTGGGTACGGCAATGCACTGTACCAGTGCATGCTCCCCAACTTGACTTGACTTGTACTAAAATTTTGGCTTTAAGGTGACACTGCAAGCGGAGTTACCGTTAGCCAACAGTGAACCGAGGCCACTCTTGGAGCTTACTGCAGTGTTTATTGCTGCTCACAGTTTATGAAGGGGGACAAACAGCAGGCCGACAGTTACTGAGCTAAAGACAGGCGCCTCATTTATAAAGCTTACTTACACTAAAAGAGGCATGAAATGTGCATATGCAACTTCCCATGCAAATGTCTGTGTTTATAAAAGAAAACTTGATGGAAGAACAGGCACATATTTATGGAAACTCTGACCCAAGCATACACAACATTTCGTGGAGCCTGGGAATTGATGACACCCTTGATCAAGTAGGAAAATGCAGGCAAACCAGCTAAATGACAGCTCACACGTCTAATAATTCATATCACCAAGATGTTATAATAAAGTGCATTGACGTGACAAACCAATTACATCTCAAAAGTGATGAATACGATGTACAGACTGTTTCAGTTTCCTTTAAAAAGGGCTGCGTATTTGCACTGAAGAACTTTTTTGCTCTTTCGTCATTTTATATTGATTAGCCGTTGCTACTTATTTGTGAACTAGCAGAGAGGTCAACAGTGTCTCAGCCACGCTTAACTCCATCATGCCTGCTGTGCCAGAAGTCATTAACTGACCAGTGAGGCACTACAGTACATCCAGTTTTAATATGGTGTGAGTGCACATACAGACAGCATGACGTTTTTACCAACATAAAACCCAATTTGCAGCAGCGTCCAGTTCTCCTAACTGCACTCGTATTCCAATAAGAGCACCCAGCGAGAATGAAGCTGCTTTTGTTAACCATGAGCAGTTACATTCCATTAACACACAAGCCACCTCTGATGCCAAGATGAGACAGACTAACATCATGGTTCAGTGGCCTTGGATAACCTGTGATTGATTTACTTTGTGGAACAGTAGCTTTGACAGACATGATGGTGCCATATGTCATGGCTGGGTTGTTGGTAAGGTAACTGGCTCAACCCTCAGTTTTCCATATGACTCTTACAGTTCATCCTAAAAGCAATCATGTCATTTTAATAGCAGCTACCCACTCAGACGCTGGCACCTTACCCCTTTTCCCAGACCCCCAGAGTGCAAAAGAGAGGTGGTACAATGCTGCATACGATCTTGGTGCTCCAAGTTGTGAAGGACAGCCAGACACTCCTGAATGCAGGAGGTGGGAGCTGCTCCACCAGTCAGTGAAGATCTGTAGCAATGTGACTGAATATGTATGAGGCTCGTTAGCATGCTCCATATATGGATGTTTCAGGGCAGCATTTGAGAAATGTTTATGTGCACACATTTACAAGGTGTCTGTGATTTATAAACGGCAATTTGTGCAGACGTGTGCATATGCTTGGTTTTAAAAATCTATTTTTTTTTTCGCGTGCGCATATTTTCATGGTTGAATCCATGCAAAGTTTTATAAATGAGGTCCTAGTGAACCCCAGTTATGTTTGGTTGCATTCAGCAAGGAGTTGTATAGACATGTGCCTGTGGCTCTCCTACCTTCTCCATGACCTTTGGATGGTGGCAGCTGCTTGATTCTTCTTCCTGAACAGCTCCTTCCGGGCCCGCTCTTTTTCCACAACTTGCAACCTTACTTCCAGAGGAACCAGTTCAATACTTGAGTTCTGCCAAGGCAAAAGGGCAGCAGCACTGTGGTCTCTGGGTAAGGACCGATCTTCTGATTCCACTGTGTTACCAAGACGTGCAGAACGCAATACTGGGGTTTGACTCCTTGGAACTGGGGATCGGGAGGCTGATGGCTCATTGGCTCGGCAGTACATGTTGGCAGGTACTTTGGCACTCCCTGGTCTGCTGGAGCCCGCAGGTGAATGGCGCCCCATATTCAAGCCTTTAACACCCTCCCTGAGTGACCCTGGTTCACTCGATGATCTGGGGCTTCTGTAGTATCCTGGGGGACCAGATGTTTCTCTCCCTTTTCTATCTATGTTCTCATGGTGTCCTGTTCTTTCAGGCAGTAGTGAGGGATGACTGGTGACTTTTTGGGATCGTGATGAAGCTGAACAGGAAGATGTGGGGCAAAAGATGTCACTGTGAACCGCTTGATATTCTGCACTCTTCTGTTTGCCTCTTTTGGATTCTATGAGGAAAAATAAAAGAGAATATGAAGAAGATAATTTAAGAATGCAGGCATCATTAATAGCGCCTACCCACCGATTGATCAGTTTCACACTTGCCTCATGCTGCCCAAATAAATATTGCTGACAATAGGTTAGTCAACATAACACGTCTCTGACGAGAGTAGGGGTCTCCAGCCTCCATCGATTGATCCCTTTCAAATGATCTACTTAGGCAAACAAACAACTGAACGTAACCTGAGTCTTGTGTGAAATTTGTTCATCATGCTGATTATGTGGATGAAAAGTTTGGAACTAAATGAGTTTTCTTAATAAGGAACTGAATTATATTTAAATTTCAACTGTGCCATTGTGATGAAGGAGGTGCACCTACAGGAGGGATTACATGGACATTGCTTCCATTACTGAAACTGCTTAATTTGGTTAAGGTCTAACAATGGATTGCTTGACAAAAGCTTCAACAAGAAATCCTTTTGAATTTTGTATTCTGTTAACTCATGTATTTGCCTATTAATTATTTATTAGATTTAGTTAAAGTTTTATTTAGAATAAAGATTACAAGGAGGCAAACTCAACACATTCCTACTGGATAAGAGATATAAACCAGACAGTAGCTGGAGAGGGTCGTCTTCTTTTCCATCTAATGCTGCGAGTCTACTTGTGGAACTAAGAAGTGAGCCATCTGGACAGAGAATGAAGATCATCTTAAAACTGACACAGCTATACACTGACACTGCACCCCTGCCTGTGCTTCTGTTTATGGTATTACTGTATACAGTATGTTTAGATTCTGTCCAACAGAAGAACAGTTTGCCTGCACTGTATTCCATCTTTGGTTCCTCATTTGAGAATTAAGAGCTCATTAATTAATGCCAGGTCAGCAGAGGTGAGAAGAGATGCCCTCAACAGATGGTCTATGCGGAGTGTAGTCTTAGGACAAACAGCATCATACAGGCATGGGGACAGCTTAGTGGCTGAAACCCCAACTGCCTAGTGGGTACACTATGACTGACGATCTTTGGGTCTAATAAGCAGAATTGTCAACACATACATTAATACTACAATGTGGCGTATGTACTCCCATAAAGCAAAACATTGGTGAAAAGCAAAGCATTTTTTTTCACAATATTATATATTTTTACTTTTTTCATATAGAGAGGTGAAATTTACCATCTAGTTGGACTATGTAATGCTAATCTGCAGCTATTTATGCCTCAAAATGGCTTTTGTAATAAAACATGCTAAGTTGACAATTGATTAGCTACATCTGACCTGTAACCGTATGCAATTAATCAAGTGAACTAACTAAATCATTGACGTATATTAACTGCTTAAAAAACCTTATAAAGAACTGAATGAAGTGGTTAAGTAGTAACTTAACCTCCTTAGCGTTAGACCTGAGCATCATTCGGGCTGTAAAAACTGCTAGAAGTGTTCGTCCCGAGCATCATTTTTGCAACGGTATAGATGAGTCTCACATAATCGTTAGACCCGATGATTACTCGGGCAGTAAAAGTGCCAACAGCGTTAGTGCTAAGCATTGCTTGGGAAACAATATAGGTGTGTCTTGTGTAAGTGACAGGCCCGAGTGTTACACAGGCAACGGTGCAGACACATCTTCTCCTAGGCTCGTAATGGCGTCTCGTAAGAAACGTTTTTCAGCAGCCCAGGTGTTGCACGGTCTCGACAGTGAGATGAGCAGTGATGACGAAGTGAATGCGTCTTCAGGCAGTGAAACTGAAATGGACAGTGAAATCGAAAGCGATTCTGATGAATCTGAAAGAGACGCTCGTGTCAATCACACTTGTGCAGTGTGCTGTTCAAAAGCTGATCAGTCTGGAAAGAAAATCTACAAGGACTCACGCTATTGTTGTCCCGACTGTGACGTTGGATTGTGTATTTCACTGTACTTCAAGAAATACCACACAAATGACACATTTTGACAGTATACATGGTATTAGCATTATTTTTATTATTATTGCTTGTATCCTGCAGTGGGTTGGCACCCTGCCCGGGACTGGTTCCTGCCTTGCACCCTGTGGCTGGGATATGCTCCAGCAGACCTCGTGATCCTGTGTTTGTGTTCAGCGGGTTGGAAAATGGATGGATGGATTACTCGTATCATTATTATGCTTTCTACACGTCTGACTTTGTACTTTTAGAGTTTTGCACATTTTACAGTAGAAACATCAGATTTAATAAATATATGATTTTTGACGTCAAAAAAATGCAACACGATTTTTCAAGAAAACACTAAGGAGGCTACTAAAAAGTCATTCAGTGTTTGATTAGACCGATTTAATAGTAAATTTAGTCAACCTGATTAAATTAATCATTAACTCCTTGAATTAATGATGACAAGAATTGTGCACAGGGTGCAAAGTGCAAACAACACCTGGCCAGGGCACCAGTGCCTCACAGGGTACACACACACACACACACACACGGGCCAATTTAGTATTACCAGTCCATCAGTCTGCTCAGTGAACTAATTAGATAGATAGATAGATAGATAGATAGATAGATAGATAGATAGATAGATAGATAGATAGATAGATAGATAGATAGATAGATAGATAGATAGATAGATAGATAGATAGATAGATAGATAGATAGACTTTATTATGTAATGACTTTATTAACATTAATAGATTTCAAAGGGTTAAATGTCAAATTACTTAACAAGTGAGATGATTGGTTGACTACCTAATTTATAACTGATTAATTACCTGAATATTTTAGCAGGCAGACACATAAAGTGCTCAGTACTAATCCATCCATGCTGCAAACCTGAGCATTCCATGTTGGATTAGTGGAAATACGCGTGCCGCCAGCTGTCAGATGACTACGTAAAATGAGTGTGGCACAAAGGGTGTAGGACAGAACAGCTGTTCTGTATGACAGCCTTGGTCAAGCCCCTGACGTATGGTAGACACGAGGTCACTGCCACTCCAGGCAGGAGCAGAGACAAACCCTGTGGTGGGTCATCTGTCTTCTAAAGTTTCAACACCTGTCCTTTAACATGACCTGTGCACGGCCTTGTCAGTGTAAAATGGAGAGAACTGAGGGCTTACAAGTACCAAACCAAACCGTCTGAAGGGTGGCAAGTGACACTAGGACTCCAGGTGTATACGAGACATGTGCCTTGTATCTTCTCATCCAAGATATCTTACCTTTGTTCTGTACAGGAGCTGGATGGCTTCTCTCAAGCCTGCTTAAGGATGATTTCTTGACCTCTGTAGTCATACTGCAGCCATGCAGCATGCCGTTGCTGTCCCTCACATGCCCACTTTTCACTGCCATGCTCAACCTGTCCTCAAGCAACAATGACTCCTTCACTTGGCTTTCATCATCTAGTGATGATGTGGTTTTCAGCTTCTGCTCATTCTTGGGGAGACATGGTGTTTTGCTAGGTCTGTCACTCTGGGACAGTGAGGTTAATTTTGGTTGGAGGTTACTGATGGACGAGGAGTAGGTTTTCTGAGGCCTCTCATTCACTCCAGCTGTAGACTTTGAATGCTGTTCATTGCCTGGTTGACACAGAGTTTCTTTGTGCCTCTCACTGTTGGGTGGACGCAGGAATCGTGGACTGCCCTCGTTGTGCACCGGAGACAAAGACTCGCAAACTCTCTTGCTATTGGGTTGGCACTGGGATTTTGAGCGTCTCCCACTGTTTGATGGAGGCCGAGCTTTCAGAGGTTTGTCGCTGTTGATTAGAGTTGCGCTTTTGTAGCCCCTATCACCACCTGTTTGAGAAAGGCCTTGGGACATATTGTTTTCTGAAGACAATGGGGTCTGTGACCTCACTTTTGAACACTGTTGATCGGCCTCCTTTCTCTTGCTTTCTTCTTTTTTCCTAAGAGAAAAGACATTTAGACGTCAGTTTTCCATTCCATTCATGCCCCTGCAGTTTCATTGACTACTGTGAAATGAACAGAGAACCAGATGAGGGGATAATGAAGTGTCAGTGGTCTCACCTCTGTTTTGGAGACTGTGGTGGGCTTCATTAGCGTCATGTATCAGGAGACACTACAATGACCACACAGAACCATGCAGGGTTTTTGTGGAAAACTTCAAACTAACGTCACCTCAAAAGCATTTGATCGGAGCAGAACGCGCTATATAACTGATTTTGAATTTCAAAAATGTTTTGTTAAGGTGGTGAACAATGCAAAAAAAAAATGTGCACCACGTGGATGGGGGCAAAACTGGCTTAACTTAAAGAAGACTTTTAATTTGGTGTCCATCGGAAATCATGGCCGCTGCTCTTTGAACAGACACACGTTTGTAATACTGTGCAGCCACAGTCATGCTTGAAAGTCTGGAAACCGCTTGCAAAACTGGAAATTCTTTGTGTTTTAGCCATAAAATGCAGATTAAATGCAAATTTAAAGTACAGTCACGTGAAAAAGTAAGTACACCCCATGAAATGTTTTCCCTATTTTAATGCATGTGGACATATCAAAATTTGATCTTCATTTAAACAGTATCTTTAGATAAAGGCGATGTGATTGAAAAAATCTAAGTTTGACTTTGCAGGATCTACTGGCATACTGTATACCAAGGGTCATTCTCATGACTAAGAACAAGACGACTGCCAGGAAAGTGGCATTGGTCTTGTATGTGAATGTAGAAGTAACGTCTTCTTCCCAGCACTGCTATACCGGGTGTTAATTGTATTCAATGACATGATTTAAGGTACTCATCTGTTTAACAGCAGTTTATCAGGTGTCGAAAGGACAGCAGTGACGAAAAAGAAGCACATTACAGGACTGTAAGAAGTGTCTTATGTTGATGTGGTAGTTCTAAATCTGACCAGTATATGTTTATAAAACGAGAGGAGACCATCCAGTCCATTGGGCTCGTTTGTTTAGCTAATAGTTCATCTGTCCCAATATCTCATCCAGACGCTTCTTAAAGGTTGTCAAGGTTTCTGCTTCAACTAAATGTCTCACTAGTTTGTTCCCGGTTCCTACAACTTTTTATCTAAAGATGTGCTTCCTGGCTTCAGTTTTAAAAGCACTCCCTCGTAATTTCCACTAAAGTCTTCAAATACACAATTCATCATTTAGTCAAAAGAATTCTGCAGGATGTGCTTTATCAATGGCTTTGAGGATTTTCAAGACCTGGATTAGGTCTCCACGCAGTCCTCTTCAGTTAATTCTCTGAATGTGTTGGACCGGACCAGAACTGCACACAGTACTCCAGATGTGGCCTCCCTAGTGCATTGTATAGTTGGATCCGAACGCCCCTCGATGGATATTCAAAGGGTAAGGGTGCTCAAGTGATTGTGTCTCATGATGGACACAGATCACTAGTTTTACCCATCTAACACAAACCTTTCCAAATCAGTCTTTTCCTATAAAAGAAAGAATTTTTTCCTTTTTCAGTATACAGTACCTTTCATAAGGAGCAATATCATAAATCCATCCATCCATCCATTATCCAACCCGTTATATCCTAACTACAGGGTCACAGGGGTCTGCTGGAGCCAATCCCAGCCAACACAGGGTGCAAGGCAGGAAACAAACCCCGGGCAGGGTGCGCACGCACACACACACACACACACACACACACACACACACACACACACACACACACACACAAGGGACAATTTTAGGATTGTCAATGCTCCTAACCTGCAAGTCTTTGGACTGTGGGAGGAAACCCACACAGACACGGGGAGACATGCAAACTCCACACAGGGAGGACTCAGGAAGCAAACCTGAGTCTCCTAACTGCGAGGCAGCAGCGCTACCCACCATGCCGCCGCAATATCATAAAGTTCTTTGCAAAGCTGCTAATTTTTATAACAGCGTGCTTCACAAAACAGTATTCCTTTATTTTAAATTGTAGGTCTCACAGTGAGCCATATTGGAAAATTGTATATCAAGCCTTTTATGGAAACCTCAAGTGGGAACACATTAGGTGCCTTTTCGGAATCTTCAATGTCAGACCCATCATAAAATACTTCAAAAAGGATCTGGTCTTTCCTTACATACCATCTGATAATCACAAACTCGTTTTCAAATTCCTACAGTACCGACCACAGCGAGTTCTACTACCACAAAACCTCAATCTCGGTTTCATTCAGTAAATTTCTTTTATTTGTCCTATTATATACTGACTTTCACATTGAGGTTCATAACATTTGTGGACTGCCCGACTTTTACAGTTACTCTTTTTGTCACATTTGTGTACAATTTTAATGCCATGTGGCACTGTGTGTGTATTAACAGTACAGAAGGTGAACGAGCCAAGGACGATATGGAGAGGGGACAGACACAGTGAAAGAGCCACGGTAGTCAGGCATACAGTAGGAGAAGAGGTTTGTACGGAGCGCAGCGAATTCTTACCTGTCTGTAACGTGGAACACATTGACACTGTGCCACCATAAACACATCTATGTTTTAAATACAGACATTTACGTATGTTATTTAATAATAAAGAAACACAAATCAGCTTACCTGATATGCCCCTTACCTCCATTTTTAGTTTTAGCTATGCTCCCAGCTTTTATATTGATAAAAAGTACAACCGTTTGTGTGCTACTAGTTTAAACAGATTGTATAGAGCACGGCCTGGACATATGGTCATATTTTAAAATTCACTTATTATTTATTTGATTATGCCTAACCCAAGCTAAGCTGAAAAAATGAAGGCAGATGTCATGCTGTGAGACTGAGATGCTGCAGATAAAACCAATCTTAGAGCAGGCCATCTGGATTGTACACAATGGCCCAAGTGACTTCTAAGTCTCTGTCCCTTTCCAGCAGTGCAGTGTTGGTACTGGACACCCATCCTGTCACGCTGCAAAAGCTATAACAAGCAGATCCTGTTGTGCCGTGGAATTAGCGCTTGACAGCGCGAGACGGTGGCGATGGTTGTCAGCACATTAGCTCCAAGTGCGGCCAATGACAGGTTAGTTATGTAGCGTGTCATCATCAGTTCACATGATTCATGTCAACGTCGGCTCATGTCAGCTCAGTGTGGTGCGTCTGAAGAAAGACGTAACTTTATCTGTCAAGAGTCATCTGATCGCCCCCGCCTTTGCAGGGCACACTGATCGAAGCTGAGGGCCTATGCAGACGCAAAATTGATCCAGTGGGGTGTGTTGGGGGAGGGGGGGTGCGTCAGGCAAAGCTGCACTTCTGCATCCCCTCTGGTGCTGATGAGAGCAAATCGTTTCAAATAAAACAACTGACATAATAGAGACAGACTGCAACTGGTGGGCTCATACAAGCTATGGATTTACTGACTGCGCTCCCCCTGGCACTCGCCGCTGCTTGTCATCTGACAAATGTGCTGTCTTATCTTTGATGCTACAAGATCACCCCGACACCAAATTCACCCAGGAATTCACTGGACTGCTGGGGTTGGCCATATTGTATCTAATTTAAGGAAAAACAGAAGAATTTGCTGTTACAGATTATGCAATCTACAGTAAGTCATTAGAGGGAAAAAATGAAAACAATTATTTTACACATCAGTTACGAGGCGACTCTCTTCTAAATAAAGGCATTTGTATTGCTACAATAAAAAGTGAAGTAACATCTGGTGATGGAGTTCACTGGAGTTAGCACAATATAAAATAAAGAAGAGAATATTAAGATCAGAAGTACGCAACATAAAGATTAACAGGTTCAGAGCTTTGCAGTTGTGCTTACAACAGATGATGCAACATAAAGATTGATGGACTAATTTACAAAGCACATTTACTGAAGTCCTCACAATAAATTACACCGTGATATGTCATAATTTAGACCAATAAAATGATAAAAAGCTATGTGACGGGGGAAAAAAAAATGAGAGGTACTATATAAAATATTAACTGGTCAGGAAGGATCCTCTTGCTCTTTACAAATGGAGCGATATTAACCTGAGATTGATTGGGTGGGAGCGAGAGGAAATCCATCAGTCGCCAAAGGCTCAGTAAGGTCTGCCACAGATGTCCACAGCCAAGCAAGAAACAAGGAACACCACGCACGGGCTTTTAAGGGGGGGGGGGGGGGGGGGGGCGGCTGTGGATTAAGATTAGCAGAAAATAAACAAGATCAGGCTCCTTATAAGGGGGGGGGGGGGGGCAGGGGTTTGGGAATGAGGTGGTAGACGGATGAATTAGAAAGGTGCTACTTTAGAGAAATAGACAAAGTCATTCAAATGAAACACAGCACATCATAGCTAGATAAGACACTGATGGGACCTGAGGCACTGAGAAACACTATGAGAGATATGAAAGGCATTATATAATATACAGATGTAAATGGCTCTGTTTTAAAGATGGATTGACAGATATGAAAGACACCACACAGCCAATGTGAAATGAACTACATGATAGATACAGTAAATATGAAGGGTACCATACGGTAGACATTAAAGGCTTTATACAGGGTCACAAAGTCCTGCTGCAGTTTTAAGTTATCATAACTTCAGTTGAATGAATGATAAACTCAGTCTGCAAAGGACATTGTGAAGCGTGGTTCATTTATATTATTGTAGTTTGATAACAAATCTGTAATAGTTTATTATTTTTTAATTTATTACTGATTTGTTCATTACTGTGTTTGCTGTCAGTGTTGGGCAGTTTTTCAATGAAAAATTCCCTAACACATGGTGTGGAAGAAGGGGACCGATCTCTTGGCCACCGCGATCCCCAGATTTGAGCCGTTTGGATTTCTTTTTGTGCGGACATGTTAAGAATACTCATTATTCACCTAAGCTTCATTCTTTAGATGAACTGCATGACTGGGATCACTAATGGGATTCAGGGAATTGCTGAAAATCAACTGCCAAACGTATTTGTAGAACTTCAGAATCACATCACGCTTTATATACGTGACAATGGGGCACATGCTGAAAATTAAAGATCTCAGGAATATATTGACGGAAAATGTAATAAATTCTTACACTTAGCCTTTTCTTCTTTACAAGATTCACTGTATCATGTATTGGACCGAAGTTATGATTATTTAAAACTGTACAAGGACTTTATAATGACCCCGCACCTACAAGACCACAATAAGGTCGATATGAAAGGCACTATATAATAGCGAGATGTGAAAGGCACTGTATGGTAGACAGACACCACTAATATGGCGCTCTACTTGACAGACAGGCACATAACACCAATCACATGCCTACATCTTCATTGCCATTTCACACATGTTGGCAGGCAGACTGCATGGAAGTGTTTGGTGGGCCATGACCAATTTATCCATTCATGGCTATTATGTAAAGCCATCTTAAACAAGTAAACTTTCAGTGGTTCTGTTTCTGCCCTACAATGTTTATCATGTGATCGAATAAATCACCCTGTGTCAGTAAAGTGAATTGGCGAGAGTGAAGGGTCAAAGTTCATGATACAGACCCAGGACCCGACTGCTAGGACAACCTTCAAATGCATTCCCATCACAAAGCCGCGTCAGTACGGTCTGTTAAGTGCTGTCATGTGCTCGAGTGCTGTCATGTGCTAGTGCCCAGGCGTCACCAGCGCACATTAGTCTAATTTTTTTTGTATTATTTCCACTGTTGGATTCTAGCCAACTTGTGACCCACAAGGGTCACAAGGGGACAATCTTTTTTTTTTTTCCCTCCCCAACCCCCTACATTTCTGCAAGTGAAAGCACAACAATTGTTTCTTGTAGTTGAGGTCACAAAGGCCTCCCTTGACCTCCTGAGGAGATGGGGGGCTGACGGAGGGTCATTAACAGCTGATGGTTTGTGCTTCTTAGTTGTATAACCACAGTAAAAGGCATGAGAGAGAATCACTGACAGTCACCTCCTTTATAAACGGATTCTAACTCACCATTTTCACTTCACAACTGAACCGAGGATGCTGGTCTCTCTTACAATTTCATGAAGATCTTTAGATGGTCCACAAAAATCTGACACTGTTTTATTAGTGAGGCATTTAAGTAACCAAAGTGTAAAATATGTGTGGCCTCCTAAGCCAGGGAGAAGATACTCTCTACTTACAGTAATTGCTCGTCAGGGTTATTCAGCTCGAGTATGTGGAGGCCCTGCTGTGGAACAATCAAGAATCTGCACAGGGCCAGCACAAATAGTCCAAGTGACTTTGCACATTATTGCAGTTTTTTTGGTGAGGACTCGAATGACTTAAGGCTATGTCACGTTAAACGACATTTCCAGTGATTTTCAGTCGTAGCCTTCATTAACATAATCTTAGTGAGTGGATACCAGTCTGCTAGCGTGACATGCTCAGTGATTCACTCCAACTAGTCCACGACTTGCCTTGATATAATCAGAAAGGTTTAATGCCATCTTTAGCCATGGGGCGTGCTCAGTGTGTACAAGACCGGACAACCGACGAATGCTCATCAGGAAGTACAATGTACATAATGCAGCAACAAGGACTCGAGGACCAAGGTTGTTTTGGACCTCATAAACAGAAGAGAAGCTCGCCTGTCTGAAGTCCTGTGTCGTACGTATCATGACAGAATGGAAAAAAAGAAAAACAAACAAAAAAAATGGTGGCTGAACTCACCAAAGCTGTTACCCTTTTGTGCAAAACTGGTACTGATTAGCAATGCGCTGTTGACTGTCACAAAAAGGGGAAAGCACGACTGTGATGGAAAGTCGGCACAAAGTCACTAAATTTCACATGTCGTGTAAACTGACATGGTCCGGCGACAAGATCAGCAACTGCAGTCAGCAAGTTTCACAAATCTTACAACTAGAAGAAGTGTAATGTGACATGGGCTTCAGGTGCAGTGATGAAGTAGGCTAACATGGGGTGCTGGAGTTAACAGTAACGTGGTGAGCGCTGTGAGCTGCCCTGGATGCTAAAATGCTGGTTAATTAAAAGAACAGCCATTCAGTATGAAATTAGATTGGCATCCCTACATTCACACTGGCCACAGTTATGTTGGAGGAGCAACACATGTCACAACTGATAGCTTTAAGTGTGGTGGGTACACTTAGGGTCTCCATTGTAAGGTACTTGGATTATCCCCAGCAGCAGAGACCATCAGTTTCTTTGTTGTTTGTCCCAAGTCCCCAAAGTAAAGTCATTTAGTTAACCAAATACATTTTGTGGAATTTATTGTAAAAGCCCACCACCCCTTTTCCTTTTAGCCTAGCACTTCTTACTTTGCAGCATCCTTGCGCAGTTGCTCATGTTTCATCAGGAGCTTCTTGCGTTCCTGGAAGGCCTTGCGCACCTTATAGCCCTTGTATATGGCTTGGATCTTGAAAGCTGCAATGTCCTGTATGGCAGCAATAGAGAGAGCTCCATGTTCCAGCATGAACTGGATCACCTCATGGTGCTCCCCGAGGAGAGCATAGTCCAGAGGGGTGTACCTGCAATAGGAAGGAGAAGGCATGGACATCATGAAACTCCAGCAGCCTTGTGGTTTTTTGTTGAGTTATTCCAAATCCATCATCTGCTGTAAACCGAGCAGAATTTGTCAAGACCAATAGCCACAAAGTTTATAGACCAAATCTCAATGTTTCTGTAGTCTCTTTGTCTATTTAGTCATAGTTGCACGTCAATTGAAAATAATGGCACTAAACATTGACAAGACTTTTCTGTAGCATCTAGGGGGAGAGAATTTCAACTCAGAAATCTGAGGCACAAAATGTCTAGTCAATAAGGATGAAAGTAAGCCATTGGCTTTCCCAAAAAGTATGCTATTTGAAACAGTGTGGGGGGGACACATTCACCAGAGAAAAGGAAGGAGGACAACCTGTTTAACTTTAAAGGCAGTGCAGAAGAGCCACTCTGTTGGCATTAATGTGAAGGGCTACTTCTGTAATTTGCTTTGTTGTACACTATGTTACATGATACATACTGTGACAGATGGCCGGGACGCCCCTTCACCACATCTGCCAGGGGCACAAGGGTGGGAAGCCCAGCATCTGGGCCCCTGGATGCCAGATGGCAGCATCCCTGGGTTGCAGCGGTGCCTCGGACTCCCCCAGGGCTTCATGGGGGTTGGAGTTCTGTGCAGTTCTGTTGGGTTCTGCAGGCGCCGCCAGGGGTGCTGCAACAGGAGCGGCTGGCCCCTTTCGGGCACTGGTTTCGCCTTACCCGGAAGTGCCTGATAAAAGGGGGCCAGCAACCACCACTCTGGAGCCAGAATCGGGAAGAAGAGGACGAGGTTGCCTGGGAGGAGTGGTGGTGCCAAGGTGGAGAGGATTGTGATTTATATTAAGTGCTTTTGGGCCTGTGTTGTGGCTGGGGGGTTCATGGGGAAGACATGCCCTCCAGCTGAAGAAAAATAAAAGTCTTGTGTGTTTTTAAACGTGCCTGTGAATGAGTCTGTGCCAGGTCGGGCGCTATATAGCGCCTTTATTACAATACGGTCATCAATCCTGGCATACTTAACTATTCTAATATGAACAGGTGACTGCCTCAAAATGCAAGTTATTTTGCATTAGAATTGTCGCTGCAATCGTCTTGCAAGAAAGCACAAAACACATCAAGTACCTTTCTTCATTGTTTTCCATCTGATTGGGGAAAGCATTGTATCCCAGGAGGAGCTTGACAGCATCGAGATAGCCGTTGTTACAAGACCAGTGCAAAGCCGTCTTCCCCTGAACAGGGGGGAAAAAAGAAAATACATATGAGAAAGACTTGGTTACTTTCTAGCTTACTCGGCCAAAAAGCGTAAAATGTGAATTCCAGTCTTCTTCTTGCTTATATGTTATGAAGGCTAAGAGGGAACCTGGAAGGTAATTGATACGTTAGCCGGGCCCAGCTAGCCATCACGTGTAAAAGGAAACAAACAATCACCACTAGCTGGTTACGTGAACAAACTAGAGTGCTGATTTGTGAGAATGAGATAACAAGACCCTGGGGAAATTTACAGTTATGAATCTAACAAGTATGTGGCAAATGGTCTATAGTGCAGATTCATTCATACAATTGCATCACTCACAGAAAGGAAATGATACAGTATTATACACATAGCTACTCCACTAAGTAGTATTGGTGGGCCATTTGTAGGGTCATTATGGTCACACGTACAGAATAAAAGGAACTCCTAACTGGCACGCGCTCATCAACACACAACACGTCACCCCGCAGTGCCCAATTAGCAAGTATAATCACCTGAACTCAAAACTTTGGTCTTCCTTAACTGAATAATCATAATTAATTGCCATGTTTGAAGAAGAAAAAAAACATTTTTACAGACCAATAAGAAGGTGGATTAAATAATAATGCTGTTGCAATATTACAAGTTTATGTTAATCTAAGGTTCTGATCTGATGAACTTTAGCTTTTGACATTTTACATTAACAGTAAAACACTATAAATTGTATCATTCCACACTGAATATCAGTAGGCAGGACATCGTTACGCAGTTAGCTGACATCTTTACAGGAGGCCACACATACTGTACACTCTGGACTCGCATTCCCTGTTTCTGTCATATCAACACACCTTGCATGAAGGCAGCATGGACACAACACTCTCAGGATCTCCTGATTTGCTCAGAACCTACGGCTATCCAGCAGCTGTCACCATGCTCTGACATTTGTCTTTCATAATAAGTAACACATTTACAAGAGTAAACACATCTCCAACTTTTTGAAAACTCCCATAATCCGCTCTTCCACCTGCTCCTCAACTTGATGCCCGCTAATTACCGGTTTTCATTTGTGTGTTTGAAGAAGTGGCAGCTGAGACAATAACCCTTTCTTACTAATGGCTGCTTGAGATGCACGATTCACTTTAGCTTTAAGTAGCTTTAAGTATTAACCCCAAAATATCCGCATAAATTAACTGAAGTGGCTCTCCCCAGACCACGGCCATGGAAGTATTTTGTAGCTCAGGATTTGTCACTTTGTGCCACACTAATTGTGGTAATTCATTTCAGTTAAGGTGGTTGTATTTGGTGCATCACTGTATAAACAAGACAGACTGATAAACTTAGTGGCAGTTACTTTTATTCAGAGCAGTTGGTGAGAACCGGAGCTGACGACCCCCCTAACCCCTCACTCCCCATTAGGGTATGCTGAGAAGCAGTAGATTCACTGCGTCTGCTACAATGGCGGGCAGACTCCAAAATTGCTCAAAGCAAATAATGCTAATAAAGTGTTCAAAATCAGAGCGGAAAGTACTGCTGGCGCCAGAAAAACAAGACCTGCCTGGAGTTTTACGTGCTTCTAGGCCTTGCAAACGCAGGGGAGCCGTTTTAGGGGACTGAAGGGGGGTGGGGGGGGGAGAGGCATGATTATTGCTGCTACCTACCATTAACTGAAACTACTAGAAATATAAGCTTATTAGAAAGAAATGGAAATAAAGCTATCACTACAGAAGAACTGGAGCTTGGGGCAAGTGGGGGTTCAAATAAATCAAACCAAGAAAACAAAAGCGGCCTTACATTTACTATGAATGTAGTGAGAAGTCAAACAAAATGACACCTTTTATTGGCTAACTAAAAAGATTACAATATCATACATCTTGCCTGAAGAAGGTGCCTGAGTTGCCTTGAAAGCTTGCATATTGTAATCTTTTTAGTTAGCCAATAAAAAGTGTCATTTTGCTTGACTTCTCACTACATCCACAAGGGCTAACACGGTACAACACCCTAGTACTACTATGAATTTACTGAACACAAATCAGTTCAACACTAATAAACATCCAAATGCCATTTGTTGTCTCAAGTCAATATCTGTAGTTACACTACTCTCAAGCTTAGAGATGGATGGATGGACAGATAGATAGATAGATAGATAGATAATTAATCCCAAGGGGAAATTCACATACTCCAGCAGCAGCATACTGATAAAGAAAATATTAAATTAAAGAGTAATAATAATGCAAGTATACAGACAGACAATAACTTTGTATAATTTTAACGTTTACCCCCCCAGGTGGTATTGAAGAGTCGCATAGTGTGGGGGAGGAACGATCTCCTCAGTCTGTCAGTGGAGCAGGACAGCGACAGCAGTCTGTCGCTGAAGCTGCTCAATGTACGACTACAAACCTCTGCTGGCAATGGTGGGTTTGGGTTGAAATGCATTGGGTTACAAGTGAATTTGGATTAGATTTTCAATACCAACAATATCAAAATTGGTATTTTACTCAAACAGTCTGAATTTGAGATGAGAAAATGAATATAAGTATGTCAGTGGATCAGGACAGTGACGGCAGTCTGTCGCTGAAGCTGCTCCTCTGTCTGGAGATGATACTGTTTAGTGGATGCAGTGGATTCTCCATGATTGACAGGAGCCTGCTCAGTGCCCGTCGCTCTGCCATGGATGTCAAACTGTCCAGCTCCGTGCCTACAATAGAGCCTGCCTTCCTCACTAGTTTGTCCAGGCGTGAGATGTCTCTCGTCTTTATGCTGCCTTCCCAGCACACTACCGCATGAAAGAGGGCGCTCGCCACAACCGTCTGATAGAACATCTGTAGCATCTTATTGCAGATGTTGAAGGACACCAGCCTTCTAAGGAAGTATAGTCGGCTCTGTCCTTTCTTACACAGAGCATCAGTATTGGCAGTCCAGTCCAATTTATCATCCAGCTGCGCTCCCAGGTATTTATAGGTCTGCACCCTCTGCACACAGTCACCTCTGATGATCACGGGGTCCATGAGGGGTCTGGTCCTCCTAAAATCCACCACCAGCTCCTTGGTTTTGCTGGTGTTCAGGTGTAGGTGGTTTGAGTCACACTATTTAACAAAGTCATTGATGAGGTCCGTATACTCCTCCTCCTGCCCACTCCTGATGCAGCCCATGATAGCAGTGTCGTCAGAGAACTTTTGCACGTGGCAGGACTCCGAGTTGTATTGGAAGTCCGATGTATATAGGCTGAACAGGACCAGAGAAAGTACAGTCCCCTGTGGCACTCCGGTGCTGCTGACCACAATGTCACATCTGCAGTTCCCGAGAGGCACATACTGAGGTCAGTCTTTAAGATAGTCCACACAATCCATGCTACCAGGTATGAATCTACTCCCATCTCTGTCAGCTTGTCCCTAAGGAGCAGAGGTTGGATGGTGTTGAAGGTGCTAGAGAAGTCCAGAAACTTACAGCACCACTGCCTCTGTACAAGTGGGAGAGGGATCAGTGGAGCATACAGATGATGGCATCCTCCGCTCCCACCTTCTCCTGGCATGCGAACTGCAGAGGGTCGAGGGCGTGGCGGACCTGTGGCCTCAGGTGGTGAAGTAGCAACCGCTCCATGGTCTTCATCACATGCGACGTCGGAGCGACAGGCCGGAAGTCATTCATCTCACCTGGATGTGATACCTTTGGGACTGGGGTGATGCAAGATGTTTTCCAAAGCCTCGGGACTCTCCCCTGTTCCAGGCTCAGGTTGAAGATGCACTGTAGAGGACTCCCCAGGTCCAACGCACAGGCCTTCAGCAGTCATGGCGATACCCCATCTGGACCCGCTGCTTTTCTGGCACCAAGTCTCCTCAGCTCTCTGCTTACCTGGGCTGCTGTAATTGTGGGTTGGGGTAAACGCTCTCCTATGCTGGTATCAGCAGAAGGACAGTTGGAGGGTGCAGTACTCCAAGGTGAGAGTGGGTTTGGTTGGTCAAACCTGTTAAAAAAGTTGTTCATCTGGTTTGCTCTCTCCACATCTCTCTCGATGGTGGCAACCCACTTCGAGCTGCAGCCAGTGATGATCTTCATCCCATCCCACACTTCCTTCATGCTGTTATTCTGCAACTTCTGCTCCAGCTTTCTCCTGTACTACTCCTTCGCCGCCCTGAGCTGGACTCGGAGTTCCTTCTGCACGCGCTTGAGCTCATGCTGATCACCACCTTTAAAAGCCCTTTTCTTCTGGTTCAAAAGGCCCTTGATGTCACTTGTAATCCATGGTTTGTTGTTAGCATAGCAGCGTACTGTTCTTACTGGAACTACAATGTCCATACAGAAGTTGATGTAATCAGTAGTGCAGTCAACAACCTCCTCAATGTTCTCACTATGTGACCCCTGCAGGATATCCCAGTGCATAGTTCCAAAGCAGTCTCTCAGAGCCTACTCTGCCTCAGGGGACCACTTCCTGAATGAGCGTGTGGTTGTAGTGAGGCTGAAGCAGAACCAGGTTATGATCTGCTTTCCCAAGCGCAGGCAGCGGGATGGCGCTGTATGCATCTTTAACGTTTGCATACAGTATAGATCAATAGTCCTATTTCCCCGGGTGTTACAATCTACATACTGGGAGAAGGCAGGTAATGTTTTGTCCAGCGTTACATGGTTGAAGTCTCCAGCGATTAGCACAAGTGCCTCAGGGTGCTGCGTTTGTAGTTTAGCAACAGCAGAATGGATGATTTCATCCGCTATCTCCACGTCCACCCGAGAAGGGATGTAAACAATAGCAACAATGACGTGTCCAAATTCTCTGGGCAAGTAATAGGGACGCAGACTTACGGCCAACAGTTCGATGTCCCTGCAGCAAGTGGAGATTTTAACGTTAACATGTCCAGAGTTGCACCATCTTGTATTGACATAGAGTGCAAGTCCATCTCCTTTCTGCTTTCCACAGGTATCTGCGTCTCCGTTCCCTCTAACTGTGCTAAACCCGGGTAGCTCCACGTTAGCATCAGGGATGTTAGTTGTTAGCCACATTTCACTAAAAGACAACAAACTGCATTCTCTGTAGGTCCTGACATTTTTCACCAGCGCAGCCAGTTTGTCAATTTTATTTGGTAGTGAGTTCACATTTCCCAGGATCACAGAAGGCACTGAAGGCTTGTAGCGCCACTTTCTCGCTAAACGCTTGGCTTTTATCTTAGCACCGGCTCTGCTGCCACGATACCGTCTTTCTACCTCGTCAGGTAAATAGGGAACCACACGGGCGCGGGCATTTGTTCTCAGCGCTTGAAGTTGACTACTTGAATAGATGAGTCTCGGCGTGTAAAAATCCATGTCCAAGTAGTAAAAAGTGTCCAGGGAATGAGTCCACATAAAAGAAAGTGGTAGGAGTTAACCTCTCCTAACAGTGAAATAGAGAAAAAGGTAGAAAAATAAAGTCATACACGGAGCTGCAGGAATAGCTGCCACTCGCGGCAGCGCCTGAGTCATGAAAGTCAATGGCGACTTCAATTGCCCAGCTATTAAGTGCGACAATCTTTCAAACAGGTGAACACAAGAACTGGGTCTCATAGATGCATTCAGGGACTTTTTTAACACAGTATGCTAACACACCAAAGAGAGGAGAAGCCATCTGTAGTGTGTGTTTCCTGATAATCAGGGCGGAACTCTGGGGGCAGATGTTAAACAACCAAGGGTCTAGTAACCATAACATACTACAGTACATTTCACAATGTTTAGACAAAGCACGTGTTACAGTTCAGAAAGTGTTATGTTTATCTTTAATAGGCCACATTTAAGCAGATGCGACAAAGTTTAAGAAAAGCTTGACCCAGTTTACCTTTAAGAATTGAGAAAGTTGAGGACCAATTTTAAAGTTTTTTTTTTTTTTTAAATTTGATTTTAGTTTTGTTAAGTTTGATTTGATTATATGGAGTGTTATATGCTTTTAATAAATTCAATGTAAAAAAAATTAAAGTGCAGGTCAAGTTTAGCAACAGTTAAGGATTTAAACAGAACTTTATAAGGAAAAATTATGAGTCAGCAAAGAAGTGCTGAGGTCAGGTTAGGGAGCATGCACTAATACAGCGTGTTACCGCACCCACCACACGATGAAACAGCTCGGGATCCTCATTCAACTGGGACAATGTAAAAGTAAAATTTAAGGCCAGTACGAAAAGTGCCAGAGAGTTGGCTGAGTCTTGGCTATCAAATGAAAACGCCATCAACAGACACTTGGACATAAATCCAGCATATGCTAACTTAAGAAGAACATGTACATAATAAATAAACTATACAACCCCCCCCCCCCCACCTCGATCATATGGACTTAGTCACCCCCCCCCCTAATGTATTGCTATATATTGCCTTTGATTCTTGTAAGTCTAAGCATTAGCCTCTGATGAAGACCCCTGGTAGGGGTTGAAAGCTCAGGAATAAAAACTACTTTATGATACGGGATTCATTTTTTTCTCCCTTTGTGGATCTCCAGCTGCACATATACATATATATATATATATACATACAGTCATGGCCAAAATTATCGGCACCCCTGGAATTTTCCTTGAAAATGCACCATTTCTCCCAGAAAATTGTTGCAATTACAAACGTTTTGCTATACATATGTTTATTTCCTTTATGTGCATTGGAACAACACAAAAAAACAGAGTAAAAAAAGCCAAATCTGACATCATGTCACACAAAACTCAAAAACCGGGCTGGACAAAATTATTGGCACCCTCTACTTAATATTTGGCTGAACGCCCTTTGGAAAAAATAACTGAAATCAAGCGCTTCCTATAACCATCAACAAGCTTGTTACACCTCTCAACTGGAATTTCTGACCACTCTTCTTTTGCAAACTGCTCATGGTCTCTCAGATTTGAAAGGCGCCTTCTCCCAACAGCAATTTTGAGATCTCTCCATAAGTGTTCAATCGGATTTAGATTCGGACTCATTGCTGGCCACTTCAGAACTCTCCAGCGCTTTGTCTTCAACCATTTCTGAGTGCTTTTAGAGGTATGTTTGGGGTCATTGTCCTGCTGGAACACCCATGACCTCTGACGCAGACCTAGCTTTCTAACACTGGGCCCTACATTGCGCCCCAATATCTTTTGGTAGTCTTCAGTTAAATGTTTAAGTAGTTGGAAAAGTCTTTTTGACAAGTTGTATGATGGTCCGCCTATTAGGTTAACCACTGGTCTGTATTTTAGTGGTGTTTTGTGTATTTTTGGGAGTCCATAAAATTCCGGGCAGTTAGCATCATTCGATTTCATTTTGTGAAAGTTCTGTATATACACAGTCATGGCCAAAATTATCGGCACCCCTGGAATTTTCCCAGAAAATGCACCATTTCTCACAGAAAATTGTTGCAATTACAAATGTTTTGGTATACACACGTTTATTTCCTTTATGTGCATTGGAACAACAAATCTCTCATTATTGATTATTCATTGTATTCATGAATATTTTGTATTCATGAATATTTTAACAATTGCTCTGTTAGCTTAATTGATGTTCTGGCAAAAATAGATGTTATTTATTGATAGCTGAGTCTTAGTAATCATTTTTACTTACTATGGAGATCAAAATAAATAAATAAACAAACAAACATAGTGGCCTATCAACAGAACTGGAGGAGGAGGAGTACGATTTAAACACAAAGTATGTTTACGGCCTCTGGACCTCGGTCACTTATTCTCTTGACTTATGGCCACAGCTGGCTCACTGCTTCCACACAGTCACAAGAAGGGCTGCAATTGTCCCCCTGGAATTTGCTGAGATTTTCTTCTTCATTTTCCTTCCTGGGATAAAGTCATCTACCAATCAGAAACACAAGCAGTGACCTGACCCTGCTGTCTGCCAGACTAACAAACTATTAGCGCAGAACTAAAGCAGCATTCCAGCTTTTTTATCCCCAAACAACCACTTGGCCCCTTTGTCACTCGCAAAAAGATGGCACAAGCTGAAAACTGGACTCCTCCACCCTTGGCAGTGCAGTATGCTGAATAACTTGAAGCAACTTCAGCACTTTAGCCTTTACCTCACCAAGTATTTAAAACCAGACAATACAACTCTCACACCTGGGGTATCAATAAGTAGTCCTCCATCAAGATGGGCTTGGCCCACCTAAAATCATTATACGTTAAAACCAAACTAATCTTTACTGAAATGATATTCATGTCACTCTAAATCTTAGGTTGTCTGGCAACTTTACGCTAACCAAGAGAGGGGTGTGTGTGTGTGTGTGTGCTTGTGTGTGTGTGCTTGTGTGTGTGCGTGCGTGTGTGTGTGTGTGTGTGTTTCTGCCTGTAGATGTAAGTAAAGGCACTCTGTGACAGACACTCCCATACCCACCATTTAATAAAAGAGAACATCATCAGAGTGAGCCTAAAAAATAACAAAGAACAAGTCAAAATGTGCAAATTGAATGACTGAGGACTTCAATATATTAGTTTAATTAATCTAGCAATTGATTAACCACATAATAAATACAATGTATTATTAATCAGTTCTATAAATGCATTAAACACTTAACAGCATAATTAATATTAATTAGTCCACTGATTCTTCAGTAAATTATAACATTCAAGCAACAAGTTTGTAGCAACTGATCTGAAAGATAATGAACAATTATAATTTAGGTTAAGTACTGAACAAGGGTGGGATTTGAGACTGAACTGCAGAGGAGCAGCACAGTTTGTTTTGGAGCTACTTGGTATTCTGCAGTCGCTCTGCCAGGCTCTTACACTTGTGCTTTTCACCCCCTCTTAGGGGCTGTTCACACAAAAATTATTAATGAAATTGCCAAAAGTGTCTTGTGGAGGCAGGGACTGAAGACTAGTAGTCATGTGCAGGTTTCTGTTTTGCCAGACAATACAAAGACCTCATCTAAGGCAATGAGAATTAGAACACACTTCGCAGTCATGTCCTCAATACTGCACAAGGTTTTTATAAAATGAAGATGGAGTGAAGGAAGGCAGAAACTGACTGAAGACACAGATCTTGCTATTGCAACTTGCCTGATGATGTTGCTCTCTGTGAGATGCACCATATTAAAAAAAAGACTAATAAATTATGTAATACATGATAAATGTTAAACCAAGCCTTCACCTCTAAAGACTTCTTTTGATTAACTAAACATTTTAAAAATACTATCTCTCTTTTCTTCCCTTGATATCGCTGACACTCAGGTTTTAAGACGAACATTAAAGGAGATTCAGTCGCCATCTGTAGTGTAAATACAGAACCCTGCCTCTAAGCTGAGCGCTTCAGCTCCTGTTAACCATCATACCTCTTTGTCCTGGATATTGGGATCGGCTTTATTTTCCATAAGCACTGCCATACAGTTTATGTAGCCTCCATAAGCAGCACACTGCAGAGGTGTCCTTCCTGCTAGGTCCTGCACATTGGGGTTAATACCATTCTCAATTAATATCTGGCAGACATCAGCATTGCCTCCCAAGGCTGCCCAGTGTAGAGGAGAGTGACCATCCTGGTCAACAAGGTCCACACGTGCCTCACCTGCAATAGAACATAAAATGACAAGAATGAGCAATCGTACAAATATTGTGGAGATGGAGAAATTTAAGGAAACATTTATGAACAGCTAATTTGTAAGTCCTAAAAGAACTTCTGGATGCCGAGAACTACATAAGATGGCTGACCCCCAGGGGTTTATTTTCTATAAGGAGGCTGCTGACTGGAGTTTGTGTATTCAAGTCTTCTACTGTCAACTAATTCAAATATGTTGTTAATGGACTGATACTGTTAGATTCCTTTAATGCTAATCAGTTTGTCTTCTACTGTGTTTAAACAAATGCAGTATGTGTCTTTATAAGTATTTATTACGCAATTAGTAAAATGTATCATGGCATTTACCTGTGAACTTGCTACAGCACTATGAATTTGCTCTCAACGAACAGTTCTATACAAGAATAAGCTGAATTGAAATATTTGGTTTGATGATAGCAACGGCAGATATTTGATACTGAGCCATAAGGAAAATGAATGCCAGAAGAGTACAGGACTCTGTTCACTTCACAGCCTTTGCTAACATCTTGCAGATAAAGCCAAACAATATATTTTAGGTTGCTTTTGGCAACATCTAGTTTTCTACCACTTGAGGTCGACAGCGGCCTTATACCTTAAAGTGACTTTTGCCGACAACTGCCTTGATAGAATTGACAGTAACACTTTCAGCAATCCATTCCCTGGATCGAAATGTTCTCTCCAACTACATTCTCTGTCTTTCTGTTGTGAACACGTTAAAACTCACTAAACAGGCAAAGGAAAGGCCAGGAGATGGAAAAACACTAAAGGGCCAGTTCAGGATATAGTCAGTGAACCTGGGTTTGTGAAAATAAAGCAAATGTACTGAAAATAAGTGGAAATTAGGATAAAAAAAAAAATCAGTGGCCTAAGGACTACAGCAAAGTAAAACATCAAAATAAAACAACAGAAAAAGCAATTCATCAAGCACACAAATTTGCTTTTTAAAGGATTGTAAAGCTATGATATGGACCCTACCTTGCTGCCATCTTTTAAAGGCAGGCCCAATGACATGGCATATGATATAACCAGGAACAAAAATAGCAAACTATGAGCAGGATAGAGCACAGTGTGGAGGTGTCTTACCTTTGATCAAAGTCTGGATAACCTCCTTGTGGCCCATCTCACATGCACGGAACAGTGGGGTGTGTTTCATCACATCCGTCGCGTCGACCTGAGCGCCATTCTCCAGGAGTAGCTGGACTGTGCTGACGTGACCTGACAGAGCTGCTGCATGCATTGCTGGGAAGAAAAAAAAAAAAGAGAGAGAAGGTCCATTCAGAAATAAACAGATAACCTGACTAAGGTGATGGAAAATTCTATAAAATATAATAAGATACCATTGCTGGTTGTGAATTATAGAAAGGTGTTTTTTTCCTCAAAAAAAAGTACAATTCTTAAATTCACAGCTTTAGCTAAATGTAAAGTGACCCTGAACGTTAAATGTATTGCATCAGACGAACTTGATGTTACTGTGCCTTCGGAAATTTGTAACTCAACAGAAATGTCTGCTCCACTAAGACACTCGTTCAACTGACTCACCTTCACATAATGCCGAACACTGCCCAACACTGATTTATTATTCTCAAAATAGTACGTATTAACATAAAATCAGTTAAGGAGCAGGTGACAAAGAATGTTTGGGTTACAAGGTTATTTAGAACTTCACAGAGTTCAGGACTGACACCCCAAGCTGCAGGACTTGAATGGGTTTCAGATAGAAGAAAGCAACCAAATACAGATGTTGTTAGCAGTGTCACGTGTGTGGTGGCATGGAGGAGTGTGCGAGGACGGGGAGGTGTTGCGTATGAGAGTTGTGTTGCCCAGCAGGAGTCATGATGGGAATGGTGTGACATAAAAAGGGAGCACATCCCCTAGGAAGTTACTTTACAATCCTAGTTTACAAAAAAAAAAAAAAAAGCAGCTTAGCTCAGAGCGGGACTTGAAGTCTGTATTCCTATCACGAGATTTACAAAAGAGCTCCAGACAACGTTAGACAGGAATATACACTGGACACCTGTGACTGGCCTTGTACCAAAACAAGAGGCATTCACTTCAGAGGACTGCATTTGACTAAGTGACCATACATAATGGAAGCCAATATGAAGATGGGAGAGAAGGCAGCAGCTGGAGGAATACCGACCAGCAGCACCATCTGTCCATTTGGAGGTATTCTTTTATTATCTGCCTAAATTCAACAGAACCATAAAATGAAATAGCGTACATTGCAATTTTACATCAGTTTTACTCTGGTGTCAACAGCTGGAAATTACCTGATGCTGTCATTTTTTCTTTTACTACATTTAAAGTGCTCAGTACAATAATGAATTAAGGATCAAACAAATATGTGTGTCTTATGAAGGTCTGGTCTGTAACACTTATTTTAACATTTAGAGCTAATACGCTCATGGGAAAAATATCCTTCTATACATAAAATTGTATTTTTAAAAAATGACCCAGTCACAGTACTTTTCCTTTACAAACATATCAAAAACTAGTGTCCTATGCAATAGTGAGGCTGGCCTCAGAGAAAGAGATTTAAAGAAAAAGCTATATCTAATATGGGTAAATAGAAAGAAAAAATAAAAATGGTTAAAGGTCTGGACTCGTGTAGAAATCAAGTGCCCGTCACCTGTGCTATTTTGCCCATTTTGAACCTTTTCTTTTCAGTGCTGCAGATGACACTGCTATTTGGCTTGTATTTAAGAAAGAAGTCAACCAAGGACCTGTAAGGCGTTTCGTTTTCAAACTACACACTCTGATGTCCTTCTCCTCTTATGCAGTTGCCCATCTGGGCCTTCCCCATCTTTTTATATCCTGATTAGACCCAGTTTGCCCTCTTCTCTCAAGACAGTAACAGACACCTTTGTTTGAAATCTTCAGTTTTTTAATCTATTGCTTGGAATAACTTTCATTCTGCAAAAAATACCCAAAATAGACTGATACGTTTCTTGAGAAAGCCGTTTTATTTTGGCCATTTTTGAACCCAGAATTGAACTTTATTAATGCCAGTACCTTGCAACCCAAGAAAAAAGAAATGGCTTGCTATATGAAAAGAATAACAGATTTCAGCTGTGCTAATGTAATTGCAAAGGTTTCACTAATAACCAATTTAATCATGATTAATTAAGAATGGGCTGAAAGTTTACCATTAGAACACTGGAGGAATGGCTGCTAAAAATGGGCTTTACAGTCAAATATGAATAAGAAATTAAAAAAATCAGTCATTTCATGATAAGAATTTCCCTTCACCAGTGCACTTAAATTAAGTATACAGTATATCCCAGCCAAACAGGGCATCAGTTCTTTGCAAATTCACTAACAACTGTGTACATTTCAAGTTTCTAGTTGATCTATCCTACACATCTCGAGAATGTTCGAGGAAATGAAAACACCTGGAGACAACCCACAAGGACTTGAGGAAAACACTGCAGACTCCATATACACAGACTGACGGACCAGGCCATGATTTGATCCCAGGTTCCAGGAACTGTAAAGCAGCAGCACTAACCACTATGCCACCTGCTTTCATTATTTAAAACTGGCATACAGTAAAGGCAGAAACTCCAGTAACAGTAGTAAATCAATGCTCTGGCTATACATGTAGGGTTTAAATTTCATGAAAAAATGTTTTTTCTGGTCACGCTAGATATGCAAACAGCATCCTACTCAGACATTACTCTATAAGGGTCTCAAAAGGCAAGAACCGCTGGCATGGACTAGAGAAGTGTCAGGAACTGTTAATGATGAGGTGGGTTAATGGGTTAACCTCCGTTTTACAAATACCTACCGCCTTCGCCCCCCGTGACCAAACTTCATACAATGGGAGACCGAGCCTTTGCAGCCGCTGCTCCACGGCTCTGGAATGCCCTACCAGAGAGCCTGAGAACACAGCGGATTGTGGGCTGTTTTAAAAAAACAGCTAAAGACTTTTCTATTTAGGAAAGCTTATTAACAAGAATGCTCTAATTATTGTTGTTTTATCTCTGTTTTTATCTTGCTTTGCCTTTGTTTAAACTTTTTATGTTGCACTTTGAGATTTACTGCTAATGTAAAGTGCCCCTATAAATAAAATGCATTATTATTATTATTAATGTCTATCCCATCACTTAGTTACGTTTTATATGTTTATAGATTCATTATTGTCATGAGCACAGAGTACTCTGAGTGTAACAATCATCTTCCTTACCTATAAAATCTCAGAATGCACTTCACACCACAGTCTACCTTTAGGAGTCTGGATAAGACATTAAGCTAAGTCAACAGATATCTGGGTCTCTGCTTCAGATTCTACTGGTTACAAGATGGTTCAGGGTGCTATAGCCTTTGCCAAAGACGATTCCTATACTGATCTAAAAAAGCTCGGTCTTATTTTATAGTGACTTCTATAAAAACTGGTACAGAGGAGCTTCTTAGGATATGAAATTGTTATCCATCCATCTTCTTAACCATTTCAGTTCATTTCAGGGTAGAGGGAGATCTTCCCAACAACACCTGACACAATTTACCAAACTGCCAGTACATTCACTCACTCCCACCCGGGCAATTTACATCTTGAAATAGGATGTTAAAATAAGATTACACAACATTCTCAAACGTGCCTAATCCAGTTTACAGCAATTGGGGACTTGTGCTTATCCCATGAGCATTGGGCACAAGGTAGAAAGCAGCCCTGGACATGGCACCAGTCCATCGCAAGGCCCACTTTCACACACACCCACACTTACATTCAAACAGGACCAATTGGGAAAGGCCGACACAAACACACACTCACACACACGTGTCTTTGGAAATATGGGCAGAAACCTGGAGTAATCAAAGAAAATCTCACATAGACATTAGAGGAACATGCAAATTCCACAAAGACGATAGCTGGGTGTGGGATTTGAACCCCTACCATAGACTAACCACTGTGTTATTGTGCTGCCCCTGAATTGGGGATGTCTTTTTTTTGTTGTTTTATACTAAGAGTGTTTTTTTCATTGGTCCATCTCATTAAATTCTGTACCCCCAAAAGTTTTGTGTCTCAGCTATCCACAAGACCAACATCATTAATTACTATCATGTGGAGTCTGAAAACAAAGACGACTGATTTAAGAACATTTATGGCCTTGGAACCCCTGTAGATTTTATTTCTTTTGCTGTCCTCCCAGCCATCTAACCTTACATATTGCTTTTGTTACTTATTCTTTAATATTATTTCCTAATCTTATATATTTTTCATTTCATATAACTTTCTTTTTGTCATCTTGTAAAGCACTTTGAGAACATTGCCTCTATGAAAAGGTGCTATATAAATAAATGTTATTGTTGTTGTATTCATCAATCAGATACATATTTAAAGATCTATCAGCAGAAAATACAATTTGCCCCCAGTTTTACATTCACTGACATATCCCTGGATACGCACTTTCGTGAAACATTTTAATTATGTGCTATAATAAAGCCATTGAAACTTTCAGACCTTTCACCATTATGTGGATGAACAGTCACTGCAGTGCCAGCACCTGTATGCAATGCTCACCATTCCCAGAAATTTTGTATTCTCCCAAAGAACAACTTGCCTGATAGCATCAGTTAAGCCTCAGGTATATATAACAAAATCGCTCACTGATGTATGACAATAAGGATTTTGGATCCATAATTGGAAACAAACAAAAAGAAAGCACAGATATGCTGGGAAACAGACAAAACCAAGTAACCTGTAAAACAAAGGGCACATTGATTCGTGGTCAAGAAGGCAGAAGATCCAGGATCAAAAGGAGAGAGGAGAGGTTAGGAGCACACGCTGATATAGCGCATTGGTGCACCCACCACACGACAAACCAACTCAGAATCCAGATTAGGACCGGAGTGCAGCCATGCAATGGGTGACACCTCAGCACCAAGATCAAAAGATCACCCAATAATGAGCAACGAGGGACAAATGCGCCATCTTAAAAAGCCTCTCACCTATTTAGATCAGGGATGTGGCAAGCTGACATATTTTTTGAAAATAAAGATGACTTTTCCTGCTTAGCCATTCCAAGAAATGTCAGCTTTCCAGCTTATTTGGAAACAGGACAGGTAAAAGGAACAACAAAATGACACAGAGCTCCATTAAATCTAAACAAATGATTTATTTAGGCATGCTTTAGCACTACCCCTTGACCCCCAGTATGATAACACCTTCTGTGTTGAGTTTGTCATGACCCCTAATGCCTACCAAGTTTCCAAAGACATACTGTCTGCTCTCCTGTTTGTTCCGGACATGAGCCTTTAGCTCTCTGGATAAACTCCATCTCCCAATGACCCTTTAGTTTAAAAAGACAAAAAGAACAAATGAATGATATGTGACACAACATTGTATTTCCTGACTAGGAGTGCTTCTGGGGAAGATAATTTGGAGAAAATGAAAGAGTTTGTGGAGGGAGCCTCCATACCCACGCCTCCCCGTTTTCAGTTCTGATTTTACTGTCTTGTTTTTTTTATTCAAAGTACACGAGTTTTCTTGTAATCCCAACCTTTTCTCTTTTTTTTTTTTTGGAAGGAAGTCAAGTGCAGCCAAACAATTCCCCTGGCCAAGACTTCTACAATAAGGCTTTGTCTCCAAGGCTCCCTCCTGGCTGACTTGTCGGTAAAGGCCGAGTGATGGAATTGCAGGGGGAAAGAGAGGGGCTCTGCTTCTCAGTGATGTGCTATGGAGACTGCAGGGACAAAACAAAGGAATGTGACAATCGCTCACACACACAAAAAAAAAACAAAAAACTTACAAACACATCTTCATGGCAGGACCCAGTAAGGTACATTTCATTTAAAAACAGTAGTCACAGTCAAAAAACTATGCAGATATCTGTCCATCTAAGCCAGTCATGTGGCATATACAGGACAAACTGAGCAGGCCAAAGCGCTCAGTACAGCTACAGCAGTGAACACACTGACGTATTTCTAATGCGTAGTTTGACATGCTTACCGGCAGGTGTCATAGGTCAAGGAGAAGGAGCTCCACAAAAACTTGGCAAAGAGCACCTTTCAGTTAACCCCAGGTCATCACTCATCGTCATCATTTCCATTTCTCTTTTCCTGATGAGGGTTGCATCATCAGCACACTGAACTGGACTGACCAGGCTCTCCTACTTTCAGGAACTTCCTTCAGCTAATCTTTAGGAATATCCTGATACTCCCAGGTCAGCCAACTGATACAATCCATCCAGCATTCTCTGCATCTGCTCCTTGGTCTTCTCCAAGCGGGCCATGTGTTGCACTCCCCTATGGGAGGTGCTTAGGAGGGTTATCTTAACTGTATGGCCAAAATACCCCTCAATACAAAGAAGCAGAGGTCCTCCTGTAGGGAGGATCACAGGGAGTGACTCCGGCAATATTGTGCAATGGCTGTACTGTGAATGACTACTGATTGACTCAAGTGCATCATCTCTTGGTGAGTTCATAAAATTCAACACTATGTACTAAAGACACTTGAAACAATTATTTATATGCTGTGCTTCTCAAGTACATTAAAAATACCACACTAACTAACTACACTCTATTATGTACTGCAGCGCCTATGAAAAGTATTCACCCCTTGAAAGTTACACATTTTATTGTTATACAGCATCGAATCTCTGTGGATTTGATTTGACTTTTTTGACATACTGTAGATCAACAGAAAAAGACTCTTGAATGCCCAGTTTAAAACAGACTCTGCAGGGTGATCTAAATGAATTACAAATAAATAATGAACCGCGCAAGTATTCAGCCCCTTCAAGTCACTATTTAAAAGATACACCTAAATAAGTATTTTGGACGGTTTGAAGCATTGAATGATACATCACCAGTGAAGGCCACCCCTCATCCTGATGAGAAGGCACTGTGTCTGGAAACGGATGATGTTCTACGGACTTTGAGGAGAATTAATCCAAGGAAAGCTGTGGGACCAGACCAGATACCAGGTTGTGTACTCAAAGGATGTGCGGAGCAGCTGACACATGTCCTTACGGATATATTTAACATCTCTCTGTGTCAAGCTGTTGTGCCATCTTGCTTTAAAACCTCAGAAATCATCCCAGTTCCGAAAAAACCCATAGTCACAACCATGAATGACTATCGCCCTGTAGCCTTAACATCAATAGTGATGAAATGTTTCGAGAGGCTGATCAAGGACCACATTACTTCTGTCCTACCCTCCTCTTTTGACCCACTCCAATTCGCCTACCGCTCCAACTGTGCCACAGAGGATGCCATATCTATTGCACTCCATTTTTCATTGGAACATCTGGAGAATAGAGACGCTATGGTCCGCATGCTGTTTGTTGATTTTAGTTCGGCTTTTAATACCATCATTCCTCAGAATTTGATCAGCAAACTGGGCCCATTGGGACTGGGCATACCTCTGCAAAACTGGATATTGGACTTTCTAATGGATAGGCCACAGTACGTACGGGTAGGAAAGAATAAATCAGATACCATCTCCTTGAGCACAGGTTCTCCACAGGGGTGTGTTCTAAGTCCCCTCCTCTTCACGTTCATGACCCACAATTGTTGTGCCAAGTTCAGCACAAACCAAATTATTAAGTATGCGGACGACACAACAGTGGTGGGTCTCATTCGAGGTGACGGGGAGGGGGATTACAGAGAGGAGGTGAAGTCATTTGTGGAATGGTGTGATAAAAACAATCTGATACTGAATGTCGAAAAAACAAAAGAACTGGTGATCAACTTCAGGAAGAAACAGCTGATACACATCCCGGTCTACATTAAGAACACTGCTGTGGAAATTGTGCAGTCTACTAAGTTCCTGGGAGTTAATGTGACGAACAACCTCACCTGGTCCCTGCACACCTCCTCCGTCATCAAGAAAGCTCACCAGCGCTTGATCTTTCTGCGGAGGCTAAAGAGGGCCCATCTCAGTAAGTCAGTCCTCACCACTTTTTACAGAGGGACCATAGAGAGCGTGCTAATCAGCAGCAGCTCTCTGTGGCAGGAGAGCTGCGTCGCTTCGGACTGGAAAGCACTGAGGAAAGTGGTGAGGGCTGCGGAGAGGATCATTGGAGCCCAGTTGCCAAATGTACAAGATTTGGCAAAACAATGCTGTCTGGCCAGAGCTGTGCGGATTTCTAGAGACCCTACTTATTTTGCCTCTAAACTCTTTTCCCTCATGCCCTCAGGCAGAAGGTACCGCAGCCTGAAATGTAGAACTACCAGGTTTAAAAACAGTTTTTTTCCTACTGCCGTTCGTCTTTTAAATGAAGCATTTTAGTATTTCATTGTATGCTGATTTTAACTATGTGTTTTTATTAATGTCTTGTGCATCGTATTTTCATTCTGCAGCACATCTTGGATGTTCTGCTGAATGACAAATAAAATTGAATTGAATTGAATTGATTGGCAGCCGTGACAGCCTTGAGTCTGTGCGGACAGGTCTGGAGATCTGGACTCTGACTCGGCCACTTCAACTTTTCCTCCAGGATTTCCCTGCGTTTTGTTGGATTCATTTTCCCCTTTACCCTTACAATGCCTCCAGGACCTGCTGTAGAGTAGCATTTACACAGCATGATGTTGCCACTACTACTATGTTGTTTTTTTAAATTATTGTAATATTTTGTTTATGTGAAACATGCAGTTTGGTCTGTAGGATAAAAAGCTCAGTCTTGGACTATAGAACCTCCTCCCAGCTGACTTGAGTGTCCCCCATGTGCACTTCTGACAAACTCTATCCAAAATATCCTGCACATTTTTTTTTTGACAGTGTCTTTCTTTTTGCCACTCTCCTATAAAGCTGAGACTGGTGAAGCACTCAGGCAACAGCTGTCAGCACAGTCTCTCTAATCTCTCTACCGGTGACTTGGATGTTTTCTTCTACCCTTCCCCTGACTTTTGCTTTTCAATCACAGAGTTCCTTGGAATGTTCTTTTGATTTAGAGTAGGCCATCATACTGACTCACCACAAGCTGGAACTTTCACATACAGGCACATCCATATTACAGTCAACTGAAACCCAAGACAGGTGATCTCCATTGAACTAATTCTGTGAATTTTAAAACCAAATTGCTGCACCAATGATGATTTAGCTGTGTTGTATTTAAGGGGGTGAATACTTATGCAATCAACTATTTTGTGTTTCATATTTATTTTTACTTTGACATCTTTTTGTTGATCAGTGTCAAAAAAGCCAAAAATACAATATTGAGTCATTGTGGATAACTATAAAATGTGAAACTTCCATGGGGGAAATAATTCTCATAGGCATTCATTAATTCTCAAACCTGCTTAGTCTACTAAGCACAAGGCAGGACACAGCCCTGGCAAGGGTGACAGTCCACCACAGGAATACACACAAAGAAGTTTAGATTTGGGAAGTAACTTCACTTCTTTAAAAATGTTGAAGGAAAACTGGACTACCTGGAGGAAAACCCACACCAAGAACAAATGAGCACAGCATTCAAACAGAGGATGCCAGTGCTGGGAAGCAGCAGTGCTAACCCCGCACCATTATGCTGTCCTAGTATCAATCAATCAGGTGAGGTTTATACTGCTGTTTAATTCTGGCCAAAAATAAGTGAGTACAGTAAGAGAAAGAAGGCAGATTTCTTTTCATAGCATCTTTTAAAATGTACGTAAAGAAACTAAACTACTCTGCATTTCCCTCTGTACAGCGGGTTTTAAGTTCAGTCCTAAGACGTCCCTATGGCTATAGGTTTTCATTCGAAAACAACTTCAGGATCAGTGCCTCAGTTTTATCTCTAACTGATCTCATTGATTAATCAGCTGATCTTTTCCTCTTTTACTTTGCATTCACAAAAGTGAAGTAGTGTGATATTTATAAGAAACTGAGGGTTTTTTTGGAATTACTCAGGGCAAGGAACCCAAGTAGTTGAGGTAGTTGAAAAATGTATTGCTAAGTCCAGAATGTATTGTTGTGGTGTGGTTTACTACTGACTGACACACATGAGTGCTGATGTAATGTAAATGGCTTACTCCAAGCTGATGTTCACTTCAGTGCACACAGATGCATAATGCATTCACTGGCATGTAGCACACTCTTCATGACTGCATACGTTGAGGCATGATGCAATGTTCATGATGTACACCCAGTAGTAGTAAACTAGCACGTAGAATGTGTGGAGTTTCTGATTGATATGGAGGTAGCAGACATACGTATTTACTCACTCAATAAAACACTTTTATAATAGAATACATTTTTTCCAGTCCATTCCATATGGTATTAAAAAACTGAAGATTTGGCAACTTCATTCTTAAAAAATACAATCACTCAGCCTTTATATAGAGCCCTGCAGCTTGGATTTCAGATCAGTCTGTCTTTATACCACAACAGCTGTTCCTTAAATCAATGTTGACATGGGGAGTTTTAAACTTTATATTGGGTTAAATCAAACTATTCAACCAAATGAAGATTTTATCATTCAGGTACATTATCGTCAATCAGATTATCACTCTTTACATTGTGTTTTACATACATATGATCTTTAAGCGTGTCATATATGTAAAGGAGACCTTTTGGCTCAGCCATCAAGTATCAGTTACTTCACTTTTTTTTTTTTTTTTTTTGTTCTTTATTTCGTCTTATACGATTTCTCGTATTAGAAATTTGTTAGTTTTCGCATACCCCTTGGGGTCAGAGCGCAGGGTCAGCCATTGTACAGCGCCCCTGGAGCAATTACAGGTTAAGGGTCTTGCTCAAGGGCCCAGCAGAGTAGGATCTCTTTTGGCAGTGACCGGGATTCGAACTGGCAACCTTCAGGATACCAGCGCAGATCCTTAGCCTCAGAGCCACCACTCCACCCTAACTTTTGTATAGCACCTTTCACTGGTGAGTTTAAGCTCAGTCCTATCAGATGCCTAAGCTATTTTGGCCCAATTCATTTCAAAATGCACTTTTAAGAATGTCATCTAATACAGAATAGGTGGTTACTTTGCCCATCCAATAGAAATATTTTTTTCTTCTATATAGTGACTTGAAGTGCAAAAAATGACAATAATGAAACACTTATGTGAAATAAACCTTACCCAATGACCTGGGATTAGAATAAGGTCAACACCTCTTTTGCAAGACATTAAAATAAGGTTTATGTCAAGAAGGCATCCAGCCATAAAAAATTCTGCTCCAATACCCACTTTGAGGGGGGCCACTGGCCAACCATGTTGAATCCAAAAAATGTCTGTTGAACCAACAGAAGAAATGAATTAAACCTGCTCAGTGATTCTGACAAAGATTTGGCTGACAGCACTTGTGAGGCATGTGCTAGTAGAGCCGTCAACTTGTGTTGTCAAACACACTGCTGCTGCAGGGCTCACTGTACATGGAGTTTGCCTCACACAGCAGGATCACAGAAAAGAGGCAAATAGCCAGTATAGCATGTATTATCTGTTGATAAAAAAAGGAAAGAATACAAATCGAAGGACATCATGCTTAGACTGTATAATGCCTTTGAGTGAGGCTACATCTACAATATTGTGTGCAATTCTGGTCAATATGCTACAAAAATGCTAGACAGAAGAGGGATGAAGTTAATCCTGAGAAACAAGAGCCTGTCCTACTGTGACAAAATAAGCGATTTTAAACCTCTAGCTTTCAGCAGGGAACAGCTGAATAAGAACCTAATCCAAGTCTTCAAAATTCTCAAAGACACTGATAAGAAATTTGACAGATGAGAGGAGACCATTCATCCTCTCAAGTTTGTTTGTTTAGCTAATAACTAAGCTGTCCCAATATCTCATCCAGATGCTTCTCAATGGTTGTCAAGGTTAAAGTCACGGTATTGTCCTGAAAAAGTGGACCCAGCAGAATTCTTAGAATTAAATAGCGTATTACATACTTGTGGACATCAATGAACACAGAAGAGAAGTACGATTAAGATGGAAACCAGGAAACTTTTTCTCCTGCAAAGAGTTTCGGGAATCTGAAAGAGACTACCAAGCCGTTGAGATGAAGTAGAAACCTTGATACTGGGACAGCTTAGCTTTGAGTTTACCATTGGAGCTTGATGGACTGAATTTTTCAATCACATTTGCCAAACTTGTTATGTTCTCTTCTATCATTCTCCTTTTCAGTGCCTTCTGATTTTCCTTCTTTGAGGTGAAACCAACACATCTGCATGGCACGTATTTGCAGATGATAGACTTTTGCACCTTTATATCACAGAGGGAGTTGCTTTTTCTAAATCTACTATGTTCTTCATTACCCATCTGTTTATGGCTTTACATTTCTTCTATTGTTATGCAGATGACACACAAGTCAATCTGCAGACTTACCCCATGATTTATCTTCTATGATCTGATGCTAGTGAATATTTGGACATCAATGTCTGATGGGTACCAATTAGTTGCAGTTAAACTGCACCAAATGTGAAACAGTTCTTTTTAACAATCTATAAAAAAAGATTGAAATTGCTTCTTACAATGGCTGCTTTATCTCTCTGTCTTTCTTGGTTAAAATCTTTGGTGACAAACTGACACGTTACTGTAATTTCATGGTCATTATTACTGCCATCCACAACACCTCAAGTCAGTTGCCTTAGACACTTATTAACACACAGGCCATATTCGAACAAGCAAGAATTGCAACATACTCTGTCCACATGACAGTAATATTACCTTATGCTTGGTGCTGAGCAGCTTTCGTATCATCCCTGTTGTCATTCAGTATTTTTGTCTTTGTCGGACCAACTTTGGTGCAATCTGACTTTGTACCGTTTATTTTGTGGTGTTTCAAAGATTTTTTCATTTGAACAGTACCAATCTTGGATAGTGTTTGCCTGCTGGAACCCGTTGTATTGTGTTAAAGTTCATGGCCGAGTTGTTGTTGGCAATAGTGCACCACTACAGATGACGTTTATCCTGACATGGTTGTGATGTCATCGAGGGATACCTATTTAAGATGACTACTGCATCTGTGTATTAGAGTAAAAATATCTGTCTTCTCAAATCTTTGTTACTTTTCTTTCTAGTATTACAGGTAGCTAAAAGGTGGTACCAAGAAGAATTTAGCATTAGAACCTTGGCTTTGATTCTTTGATACAGATGTTTTGGATTTTGTTCCTGATTTTATTGTATTGGGTTTATTCTAGACTTCTACTTACTTCCAGACCCTATCTTGTCTAGTTGTGCTTATCCAACCTCTCTGCTACACAGCAGCTGCAACTTCAATCTTTACCATCCCGGATTCACAGCTATTACTTGCTGTTTGCTGGTCTCTACATAAAGGACATTGAATGGCTGAGTACGATTTATAAAGGCATGCAGGTGTCCTCATATCACGCTGTCTTACAATCTCTTCTGTTGCTGCTAATAACTGACCCTGGAGCTTATCCTAGCAGCATTGGGCACAAGGCATAAAGCAGCCCCTGATATTACACTGGTGTGTCACACAGCACATCAATACATACATAAAATGCCCTGCCCTATGGTTTTTAGCTTTCTATGTACAAAAGAAATCTCTAATTATTGTTATACTTACTATCCACAAACTGCCATTCCCCGTTTTAGCTACAGGCAACAGTAAGGCAGCAGAATTCCAGAAGGGGACACTGTGGTAATCCTTGACAGTAATTTTCCAAGGTTTTTCCTTAACAACTGGACATTCTCATCAAATAATTCACAGTTGAGTAGCTGCACAGCTTTGACTGCCCACCCTGGTCCAGTTAAGTTGTGCCAAAACATTCCTCCTAAATGCCACCTCCCCCATCCCCTCAAACCCAAACTTTTCAGCCCTACTCATTAATGTAAATCACCCCGCCTCTTTAAACTGTCATTGCTAAGGGATCCATTAATCACATGAATCATCAATTCCATCCCTTCAGCCTCTGAAATAATAAAGCCTCTCAACTTTTGGCAGTATAAAGAAACAGTCTCCTTGGGATGTTTTGCATGGTAATGTCTATTAAAGCAAAGACAGAACTGTGGCCTCTTTTCAGTTTGACACAAAAAAAAAAAAAAACTGCAAGTCAGCAATGTCAGCTTTCACCAAGCAAAAAGCCCCCAATTCACACTGACTCTTCTGTGCTGCCTCTCTACAGGGTCACCTCCATTTTGCCCACTCCTATAGCTAGATCTTGGTAAAAGGCCACAAGTAGTTAAGTTGGCAGGTATAAGTTGTCTGTGAAATAAGTGGGCGCAGTTTAAAAAGGATAAATGCCTGTGTCAGACATTACAAGAGCAGTATTTTACGGGTGAAGTGTCTAAGGCATGATAAGTGGTAAACCACATGAGTGCGGCACTTCTAAGGACCCATTCCTGATATTGTGGCAACATTCACAACAGGCAGACAAAAACAAGTCTATAAGAAGGTAAAGGGTTCTTTTGGTAAAGGCAGACAAAGGAAGGATTATGCAAGCAGCCGTGTCACTTCTACAGGTTTTTTGGTGGAATTCAGTGCATCTGGGGTTTGCCACCACCAATCTCCTAGTAATAACCTCCACTGATATTATGACCACAGTAATGTGTTAGTTCTTCTGTTCCAAAGGGCTCTTTGTCATTTTTGACAGAACTACAGTGGGTATTATGGGTGTTTTAGCACTTTCTCATTGCAACACTGGCTTGAATGGCAGTGTCTGGTATGCAGACCGCTCTCAAGGAGAAGTCTTACGTTGATCCACCTTTTGATGAATCAAAATTTATATGAACAAGACAGATTTTCATATGATTATTCATTACAGATTATCATATGATTAATTATCAGATTATTCATATGAACATGACATGCATATGAACAAGACAAATTATCCAGGAAAGGCAACCAGTACAACACATGTTGGAGTTGGCGAGAGATACCCACGACTGTTTTATGCATAAATATTCACCCAGCTACAATACTTACCAGTTCCGCCATACTTGTCCGCCATGTTGATGTCCAAATCTGGCTTTAAACTGAGCATGACGCGGATGACATCATCGCTTCCCTTCCCTGCTGCCCACATGAAGGCTGTTCTGCCCTCTAAGTCGGGGTCATCTTTGACAGTTGGGTGCTCCAGGAACACCTTTACTGTTTCCTGTTGGGAATGGTAAAATATCATGAGAAAGATGGTGTTACAGGAAAGATACATTAAAATATATGACAATTTGCTAAATTTAATAGCTGTTTGTGTATTTGGCGAAGGCAAGTTACTAACTTTTTTTATGTGTTTTTTTTTCTTTTCATTTTTAATGAGCTTGGGCTTTGGCTTAGTTCCACTGCTACCATAGTGCATTCTGTGTGAAGTTGTTCATTTATGTTTCCAGACACCGTCCAATAACACGCTGTTAGGTTGAGTAACATGCTTACATTTTTCAAATATTTGTGTGCAGTATAATTTGCCAGTATCCGCTATTGGTCTTTTTCATTACTTGCTGCTGGAATGAGCTCTATCCTAAATATTAGGATATTCTGAACAAAACACTGGTTGCAGATGGATCTTCCCACGTTAAAGTGCCCCAAAATAAACCTAAAAATCAAAGACACGGAACAAAGCAAAAATTGACATTTGCAATACCTATCTCAATCTCAGGGAAATGCACCCTATACAGCAATAGTGGGCAGAAGGCAAAGAAGCAGTCCTAGAAAGGGCCACCAGTCCATTGCAGAGCCCACTCACACTTCAGTCAGTCTGCAGTGGCCAATTAATCTAAACTGGGCATTTTTGGGGATTTTCTAGGAAAACTGGAGCACGCAGAGAAAAATAAGGGAGAAAGTGCAAACTCCACACAAGCAACAGTTTGAAGACCTATTTGTTGATGTTTCCCTTGCAATGACTCAGAATCGCATAGTGTGTGACAACACTGGGCCACGAGATAAAAGGTTGCTGCCGATGTCTTCATCTGAGATGGGGGATATCCCCAAACTATTCAGTGCTTTAAATAGAACAGTCTTTTGGTTTTTCTAGCACATCTTTTTTGACTTTGATATTTGGTTCACATTTAAGGGATGTCAAAAGATTTCTGAACTACTGGTATTGAACTTGGCTTGTTTAATAACAATGACTCTCCTCCCAAACCTTCTAATTAATCACTGCTAGTTTTGCTCTCTTGGAAGTACACGTTGAGCCATAAGGTATAAACAGGCATAGAGCACGTTAGCCAGTAAGAGCTGCTCTAGGTAACATTTAAAGGAGGATGTGATGAAGTCCGTCAGGTAGCTGGATGACATGAAAGCCCAGTTATACGATTAAAGGTCAGTATGTTGACCAGTTTCAGGTCAAAAGCTTGTTTAAATAAAATGGCTAACTGAGCACAGATGAGCAAGAGAGCATTCATAGGCGTAAATGGCATGTGGGTATTACGGTATATAAGTTTTACAAATACTGGGTCTTCTTAATCATAATAAAAGCAAACAGGCAAGCAGAAATATATGTCACTAAAAGCCTTGCTCTAGTCTTCTGAAAATGTCTACTTTGTTTAGTGCTCTTACTGGCAAATTTGGCCAAAATCTGCCTCCTAAATTTAACTTCAATGTTTATCCTTCAAAGGAATCAATCAATACATTGCCATGCATGTTGTGCAGAGTCAGACTGTACCTGAAAGGCAGTGGCAGGCTAACAATCAAGCAAACATTTCATAAAGCTTCTTGACATCTTTCACCAGCTGATAATCGAAACTTTTTTTTCATCCTTTAGTTTATACAAATCCCATAATGTTTTTTCTGCTCAGATCATTTCTATGCTCACTTATGAAAGGGTGACAGTCAATGCAGAGACAAGGCCACTCACACACAATGTAATCTGTAGCTGCATTTCACTTTAATTGAAAGTGTGAAAAGCACAGAATGACAGATTTTGCGGGGCAGTATGTGCACAGTTGACCATAAGGCCACCCCTCCCCTTACCTGAGGTTGAACATGACAACGGTTTATCAAATTTATTACCCACCTAGGGGAGATGAAAGCACGACCCTCGAGGCCCATTTAGCACAGCCGCCTGACGTGTAAAGCAGAGTGGTAAAGTTTTATTTCAGATTTCTCCTTTCATGGATCAGCACAAATCAAGTTTGTTGGTTCATGTATGTAATTGTTTCCACCTCTATGTGACCCAGTGTACAAAAAGTCATCCAATCTTTCTGTAAGTGATAATGACATCAACTTTTAAAGTGTATTTCAGGTATACCATTTCTGTCTCTCTGTTTACATTTTATCAAATAAAAGGTCTAACAGTAAGCAGCATTTGTTAAAAATGTGTAGGAATTTAAAACGCAGCGTTGCCTATGTTTCAAAAACCTGCATAGCACAGCAGCACTCCAGGACCTGGGCAGATGATTACAGTCTACAGTCATGTCAAATAGGATGTGAAACCAAAAGATTTGTCTGGTGTTCCCCTGTCCCGGATGGGACTATAAAATGGATAGATATGGGAATACAGCCTACCAAGACTATATACTCCCCAATACGCTAGGTGGAGGTGTCCCTGGGAAGGTGAATCCATGCAAACACCTGCAGGACATACTGGAAACTGCAGTCCTGTTCGGTATTGTGGGTGCCGCCAGGGAGAGCTGCAGGAAATGGCTGCCCCTACTTTGAAGGGCTTCTGCCTCACCTGGAGGTGCTTTCTTCATGCAGTGTCCTGGCACTGGAAGTTCTCCTGGGTCCAGCATAAAAGGGGTCTCCTCATCCCACTTGGGAGTCGGGACTATTTCAATACTGGCTGGAAAAGATTTGGGAGAAAAACGAGGAAGGAAAGATGTGTGTCTTGCAGGTTGTGTGTTGAAGGTATAAACTTCAAATAAAAGATTCTTTGAACCCATGACTGGTGTTTGGAGTGGCTGTGTCAAGGGTTTGGGGTTCCGAGATGCCCCCTACTGGCTACACCTTTGTTCTTTCCTTTTTTTTCTTTTCAGACACTGAGAGGCTTGATCATGTTTTCGTCAGATCATGCACCTGGAACAAAATTGAACTGCAAGTGTTCTTAGCCAGACTTGCAGCAATGGGCGCACAACATCTTCACTGGTTCCCTGTATTTTATAAGACTAAACACAAAATTATGTTGCTAACTATAAAGCTTTAAATGGCCTGCACCCACTTAGGTCCACTCATGCTGGCAATTTTCTCATGGTCCAGACTAACTTGTGCTCTGTGGGCGAGACAGTCTTCAGTTCTAATGCACTGTCATTTTGGAATGGTGTCCCTAAAACCATTAGATCAGCTGACCCAAGTCATTCTTTCGAAGGGCATCATAAAACACATTCCTACAGGATAGCATTTAAAATGGCACTGCCATTGGTATACCTCCGCTCAGTATACCTTTTGTCCAGGTCTCTATAATTTAATCCTGTATCACATATTACGTTAATGATACCTGATGAGATTTTCTTGCACTGTATATTTGATACCTGTTTATTGTTTTTATACTAAACCAGAATTTTATATTTCATGTACTGATTTTTTGTTTCAGTGTTATTTAATGTTTTTTCTTGTCATCTGTTCCTATTGTGTCCTTCTGATTACTGCAATGTGCTTTGATTCTGGAAAAGGTACTATAAAAATACAGTAACAATAATTATTATTAATATTACTACTTTACTGCTTGACATGCAACTCTAGTATTAATTTTCAAATTTGTTACAACTTCCAGGGCAGTCCTTTGTCATTCCTGGAGCTGTGTACAACCTATGAAGTTGTGGCACCACCTCAGTACAGTAACCAATAGCGTGCATCTGTTCTACTGTACCTCTTCTGCATTTTACAGTATTTGTTACACAACTAGCACATTTCATATTTGTCTATTTTACAATGTAAGACTTCTTAGGCATTGACTGGACTGTGTACGATGTGGTGGGCATTACTTGAGCTCTTCTTGTCGTCTTTACTTGCCTGATCCTAATTTAGTCCCCTCTTTGTCACTATGTACATTAGCTACATGTTACAATAAAATTGTAAATTCATCTCTGGTCCATTTGTATGTATTTAGCTGCCTCAGGAATAAGCAAAAATTCAACTTTTAATATTTCCTATCTCAATAAATAATCTCTGCTTCATGCATTGTTGTTTATTGTGCTTAAGTACCCACCTGCATATGGCATTTTGATCTGTACAGACTTGTGGTTTAAGAATTTCTCTCTCATGGGCCATGTATGTAGAAGTCAAAAAACAGACCTTTTGTTTTCTGCTAACAAATGGCATTTTTGTTGCCTTCTATAACCTGACATATAGCAAGTTTGAAATTTGACATCTTTTAGATTCAATTCTGTCCTCCTTAACCCTATGGCCACACTACACTTACTGCTGTTTAACTTTGAAATTTACGATTTCTGTTAATTTGCTTGCAATGCAAACTAAGATAACTGCTCTAGAATGATCAAGACTATTAAAACACAATCAACGATTCTGCAGAAATATATCTGCATTCCTAGCTCTTAGAAATCCTAAACAAATATTGACTGGTATGGATAACTTATTTGTGATTAAGCTCTTTACACTTTACACCAGAATCACACCTCACATATGCCAGACAGGATGTTCTATTTCTGTAGTTATAAATTTTTATCTATTTAAAAACATTTACGTTTGTATTAAATAAAAAGGTGCTTTTTTCTGGTCATATAAAATGGCGAGTGTTTTTAAAGGTCATGTATTGCAATTTTTTTTTTTTTTAACAGAGGTTAGAGTTTAACATGTGGAGATATCAGTGAGGAGAGATCAGTGCCGAACTGTAGATTACATTAACTGTATATTTTCACAGTAAAAACTCTAATACAATAAACAGTTAAAACAATGACTTCAAACAGATAAATGCACAAAAAATTACATTTAAGCATTGTTTTAGCTGTGAATTTTTAATTGTTTCAATGTGCAAGACTATTTTATGAACAGTTTGTGCACTGCTGTAAAGTCACAATGGCACAGAATTCTAAATTTTCGTAAGGATATTGTTCCTGGTGACCTCCACACATTTGCACTATAGGAAACCATTACTTAAAGATGGTTACAACACTATTTTTTTCTGTGTGTGCTGAATTTGTTATGGGTTTGATTTTGATAAACTGGCAAAGCTGTAGCACAGCCCACATCACAAAAGCAATGTTTCCTTCTCTACCAGACCACGTAACGTGCTTCCGCTAAACACTGGATTATGTTCAGTTTCTATAAATGATCACTGGCTGGACGCATCGGACAGTTTCTGATGGTTAAATGGCTGTTAGCCAAGCCAAGGTAATTTTAATGTACTGCATACAATTTTTAATAGATTTTTCAATCTGTAAATTTGCAGTGAATTATGCACCACTGAGCTGCAGTAATATTACAACTGATATGTAAAGATGAAGGAAATTAACAAACTGGAAATGTTTAATTACTGCTATTCAACAGCAGCTTACTGCTAGAAGACAGTAATTTTGTGGCCCACTTAAAGTGAAGTTACTGTATAGTGTTGTTTTTTTATTTTAATATCCAGTAGTATGAAACAGTAAAATACTGTCAAAGTAATGCAACTAGTAGAAAGAATTTTACAGTAAATTTAAAGTAAAACTTTTTACACTGTAGGGTTGCAGCTCAATTTGAATAAATAATTTGGATAAAAATATAACATAGTACTAATCACAATTGCTCTGACAATAAGCTGCTTAAATTAAAGGACACACTTGAATCAGTTTTTGGATATTGAGGTTTAATTTTGAGTTACTTTTTACAGTGTATTTGAATTTTTCGTTTTTCTATTACGTTATTGTTATCTTGATGACACCATAACAGCAGCATTTTGTTTTCCATTGTCTAGCATGCATTACCATTTAGGCAGACATATTGCTAATGGCAGTGATTTTCAAATTAATTCCTGGATGATCCCCGTGGTTGTAGGTTTCATAATAAAGGAGTCGTTACACCTGCAACTGATCTCATTGTTTAATTAGCTGCTTTTTTGCCTTTTTTTGCTCTGCATTTAGAAAAGAGAGGGACTGAGATTTTTGCCACAGTTTTAAGTCTAAAAATCTCTTTTGTCATTTTTCAATGAATTTGTCTTTTCTGTAGTGTTTGCTCTTTCAATTGCATCCTAATAATGATCAATAAACAAAAAGCCAATTAGACATCAGCTCAAATAGTGCTGAATGCTGATAACTACAGTATTTCAGCACCAGACCCAGTATCTTGATTTTAGGAAATAGCGGCTTAAAAAACTAGAATACCCAAGAAAGTAGAATGAAAATCATAATGATAATGAAAATCTTAGAGGAAAATAAATAAATAATCTCAATGTAATACAGAAATATTTCATACATTTCTGTAAATGTAGCAAGCACATTTTTTAAATTACTGATGTTGTGACTTTCTAGGTCACTGTTAATTGTCATTTCTAGGATAAAGATATGGAGCAGTCCCTACAGGAAAAAGGTGAAAGAATAGGAAAATGACAAAACAGAGCTCAAAACAACTATGGAAAAAGTACAAATACTTCTAAATAATGTAAACTACTGATGTTTCCTAAATGTGTAATAAGAGAAGAAAAATTAAATACCAGCTACTTAAACAATGAGATAAGTTAAAGGGAAAATGCGTCACTGATTGTGAAACTGGTGGAACAAAAACATGAAGTTACAGTACAGTGGCCCCTCAGGACTGAACTTGGAAACTGCTGGTGTGTGGTAACAGAAGCTACTTTTGGCCATGTGGGTGCGACATGTGACATCAGGGTACCTCCCTGTTTACAGTAAGACAGCAGCACCTTCACAGGAATGGAAGTTCCAGCATTGCTCTAAATTACACATACATGTGTAAAGCTTATCTTTTATCTACTGGCTTTGTTTCCTGGCCATAATCCTTCAGTAAAATAATTTTGTTTAGGTGATTGGTATTTTTGCTCTTTTGCCTATTTTTAGCCAACTTTTTTTTTACTTCTCCTTCAAAGCCTTCCATCTCCTGGTCATTATTTTTGTTTATCTTGCCTTCCAGCACATCCATGCTCTCTTTGATTCGTGCTTCCCATTGTATTCAAATACGTACTGAAATGTGGCAAGTAAGTTTAATGTAAAAAAGGATCTACTCATGGTCAGGAAGGGATTTTTGGAGAAATGAGCCAAGTAGCATTGAAAAGCTTGTAGGGTTGAATGGCCTGTTTTTGTCATAATTGTTCTAACTTTCTACAATCTCTACTGCCTGGCATTTGAAAGTATTAAGATAAATGCACAGAAAGGAGAGTCTAAAACTGGGAAGTACACCTCACTATTACAAAGTACAATATTATTAGTAAGTATTAAAGAAACACTAAAGTTGTAAGCCATCAAAAATAAAAACAAACATGTTAATGAATATGTTACCAATACAAGTCTATAATAAACATCCATCCATCCATCCATTTCCCAACCCGCTGAATCCGAACACAGGGTCACGGGGGTCTGCTGGAGCCAATCCCAGCCAACACAGGGCACAAGGCAGGGAACCAATCCCGGGCAGGGTGCCAACCCACCGCAGTATAATAAACATTATATACTATAAACTTCTTTACCACTCTACAAATCATTTATTCATTACAACTTTTTGCAGTCCATTATCTAGAGATGAAACTCTTCATCCATTGTAAAGGTTTTTTAATGAAAGTAATAAAAGTTATTATCAACTGTGACTTATTAAAGTAAAATTCTCATTTAGATTTTGTTTTGATTTCAGTTCTTATCTAATGGTTTTATGTATCAACTTTATATGTTGTGATGTTTATGATTTTTTTCATGTTTACGTACTTTCTATTAATTTACTATATTATTATTAGTAATTATTTACTGCCTTTTTAATATGTGGCTCCATTCTATGTATTTAGAGGGTGGAGCTCCAGGAGGTGGGGCCACCCTGACATCACTGCTGCTGGGTCCTCCCCCTGCTTTTATCCATTGGCCAGAACGAGAGATCCAGCCAGTAGTTCATTGGTTGTAACTGAAATTTTTTTTGAAAGGATGATGATTATTTTTGTTTTGCTGGTTTCTAGATTTTATGGCCTGTATATCTGGATTCCTTTTGGGATTTACGTTTTGGGACTTGGTTGTTTTGGACTGCCTTTTAGATTAATTTTTTTTTTCTCTTTTGGGTATTTTGGTCTTACATTATATAAAAAAAATGTAGTTGCCTTTCTGTTTACAAGCCAGGGACCTGTGGTTACCCCCTCCCTTGTATTAATGTTTTAATATATTTTGAATTTTTAACCCAGTTTTCCTCACTGTGGGCCTGGCCAGGCCAAAACTGGCAAGCAGTCTTCTGGCGCAAGCTGGCCTAGGTGTACTGGCCTGCTTTTATGGGTCTCTTAGGGGGTTTAGATCACCTTTTCATTATGTTTGTGTGTCTCCTCCTCAAAACAGCTTTGATACCGGTAAAAAGATACAATATTTCATGTGAAGGCCCAGCTAATAACTCAGACCTTTTGCTTTACTCTAAAGGAATTGTTTACTCATCCCCACTTCTCTCGTTAGTTAAAACAGATAACAGATCATGCGTAAGAGTCCTTGAGCTGTGCCCTTTGAGTATTATACTCCATAATACGCCTGTTATTAATGAACAATTTCTGAAAAATTTTAGATAGCAAAGAATCTTGGTGAGCTGGGCTTTGGATTCTTTAATTCTTTTCTTCCATTACAGATTTGTGTTTCCCAACACACTAATTTTCATTCATTTCAGGTATTGATGCATAAAAAGGCATTAAATGTTTGGTGAAGCTAAGGAAAGCCATGAATGTCGGGTATTTTTCTTTCATTTGGTATCTCCTTAAGCTCTACCCTTGTGACCTCTAACACTCTTATCAGCAAAGGACAAACAAACTGAACAAGGAAACGACTGTATATATAGATGACACTTCTGTCTCTTATGGTGACTGTAACTGTAAATTATGGAACTGTATGTCACCCATCTTCATCCTTCGGCTGCTCCCGTTATGGGTTGCCACAGCGGATCATCTTCTTTCATATCTTTCTGTCCCCTGCATCTTGTTCTGTTACACCCACCACCTTCATGTCATCTCTCCGCATATCCATAAACCTTCTCTTATGCCTTCCTCTTTTTCTCTTGCCTGGCAGCTCTATCTTTAGCATCCTTTTCCCAATATACCCAGCATCTCTCTTCTGCACATGAACTGTAATTCACCCATAACATTTTTAATAGCACTTACCGCCTTGACTAAGGTTTTAATCCTGAAATATAAAATAATCTTTGGATGCATTTTGGATTATTACCATTAGTTTCTGTGCAGCTTCTTCTCAGCATTTTGAAACTGTTGATTTCTCATTTTGCTAAGACCAAAGGGCTAAATTATAAATACTTAAACCCCCCTGCTCCTATTATGTAGTGCCCCTGAGCAACACTTTTAAGCTGCACTGTAACTTGGCAATGGCCCACATTCTCTTTGTGCATCTCCACCTCCCTCCGCCCCCCTACCTCAGACGAGGCTTTCGGAAATTCAGGCTGTGTTAACTGCTCTTCAAGCACTGCTCCCGAGGGAGGCACCTACAGCAGCCCAGTGAAATGAGGCGCTGTGTCTTAGTGCTCCGCATCAGACAGCAGCTCTCAATCTGGGCCTGGCCACATATGACAGAAAATCAGTTTGCCTCTGACAGGCGTGCAGACCTCATTTAGAATGAGTGAGGGCCGTCTCCCGTAGCTCCCCTGGGCCCTTTTTACACAACTTCGCACAACTGACAGTTGTCTCTTGGAATAAAAGAGTTTCAAATAAGAGCAGCATATTTAGGGTGTGCAGGAAGGCTACTGCGCGAAGCTTGATGAGAGCTTCCAGCATCCCTGGGGAAGGGAGGGTATACAATTCTCAAGAACCACCTTATACAACAATTTTCACAGCAAGTATAAATAAGATCGTAAGCCAACGTATTATCATTAACTTGGAGAAATAATGATAGAAATATACTTCCTGCCTTTTGACCTCACCATATTTTGCAACTTTTATGGACAGAATTTCTAGGCGCAGCCAGGGTGTTGAGGGGGTCCGGTTTGGTGAACTCAGGATTGGGTCACTGCTTTTTGCAGATGATGTTGTCCTGTTTGCTTCATCAGGCCGTGATCTTCAGCTCTCTCTGGATCGGTTCGCAGCTGAGTGTGAAGCGGCTGGGATGGGAATCAGCACCTCCAAATCCGAGACCATGGTCCTCAGCCGGAGAAGGGTGGAGTGCCCTCTCAGGGTTGGGAGCGAGATCCTGCCTCAAGTGGAGGAGTTCAAGTATCTCGGGGTCTTGTTCACAAGTGAGGGAAGAATGGAGCGTGATATCGACAGGCGGATCGGTGCGGCATCCGCAGTGATGCGGGCTCTGCATCGGTCTGTCGTGGTGAAAAAGGAGCTGAGCCATAAGGCAAAGCTCTCAATTTACCGGTCGATCTATGTTCCTACCCTCACCTATGGTCATGAGCTATGGGTAGTGACCGAAAGAACGAGATCGCGATTACAAGCGGCTGAAATGAGTTTCCTCCGCAGGGTGTCTGGGCTTTCCCTTAAAGATAGGGTGGGAAGCTCAGTCATCCGGGAGGGGCTCAGAGTAGAGCCGCTGCTCCTCCGCATCAAGAGGAGTCAGATGAGGTGGCTCGGGCATCTGATCAGGATGCCTCCTGGACGCCTCCCTGGTGAGGTGTTCCGGGCACATCCAACAGGGAGGAGGCCCCGGGGAAGACCCAGGACACGCTGGAGGGACTATGTCTCCCGGCTGCCCTGGGAACGCCTCGGGATTCTCCCGGAAGAGCTAGAAGAAGTGGCCGGGGAGAGGGAAGTCTGGGCATCTCTGCTCAAGCTGCTGCCCCCGCGACCTGACCTCGGATAAGCGGAAGAGAATGGATGGATGGATATTTTGCATCATAAGGTTAAAGGCATGCTGGCTTGGGATAAACTTGGTTAGGAGTTAATGTTCTGTCCTACAGGGAGAAAGTCACTGAAAAGATTCATTTTGCATTGTTTAAACAGAGACAACATTTCAATTTCTTAGAACTCAACATCTCTGGTTGGGCTGCAGTCTTAATGGTGGGAGTTTTTATCCTGCAAACCACAGTTTAGAATGGTAAACATCTTTTATTTGTCTTGGCTACCACACCTTCCTTTGCCAGACTCTTTTGCAGCATCTTCCTTGTTATCACAGGGCCTCCAATATGCTTATAATAGATCAATCCTCTATTTTCAAAGAAATGAGGGACGGAGTACCTAACCACGTCTCCCAATGCCTTTAGATTTCTTCCTCTAGATCTTAAGAGACTCCTATCCTGAAACCACAAGCGCAGGCTAAAGCTCCATTGTTTTGTGTTTACTACAGAAAAAGAGTGTAATTATAATGGGGTCTTCACATGCAAAGGCTGCTCTTTTGTTAACCCTTTTGTGAATAAATGTGATCCACCTGGGTGGGTAGATTAAAAAATTATCATAAAAGGAGTACTCTAACATGGAGGATGCAATGGGTTCCGATTTAAATGTGTACAGTCACAAGGCTCCAGTCAAACTCTTAAGCTACATTTACTGTATTTCAGATTCGTAATCATGTACAGTATGCACACCTTGAACATCACTTATTTTTATTTAAACAGTGTTCTGTCCATATTCCAAACCTGCTTAATTTAAAGTAAATTTTACACAACACTCAATAAATATAGTATGTACATATTATCTGTCCTTTTTTTGTTACACCAGCAGCATATTTCCAGGCCAGCTGGTTCTGAAATTTCAGAATATACACTTTAGGTGCAAATCTGAGCTGAAATGCTTAATTGTAGAGGCGGGCTCTGTGTGTATGAAAGGTAACAACCAATGAATGCTCTTCCAGAAGTAAAATGCATATAAAGTAGTGACAAGGAATAAGGAACACAAGCAGAACAGAATCCTTCTGCAAAGGCGGCCAACTAAAGCCTCTCAACACAACTTTCCTAGGTCCCAGGTAAACTGAAACACATAGTGTATTTAAAGTATGCTAAGAAAAGTTCATTCTAATTTTTATCCAGTGGAATTTAGAAAGTTTTTATCATTCTAATTTTTTGTATAGCTTTGTAACATCAGAACCACCAGCCTGGTGGATAATGAACAGGGCTGGAACATACAAGATTACAGGATTAGTTTATATCTTTTACTTGCTATTTGACTTTGCACAGTTCAACTGACTTACCTAAGTGCAGTGCCTACAGACACCATGTATGCTGTCTGTGAAGGCTATGTAAACCTTTAGCATTTTTTTTTTTACCTATTTTGTCACTGGGGGCCTTACTTCAAGACAGATTAAACATATACAGTGATCCCCCGCTATATCGTGATTCAGCTATTGTGCCCCCTCTACATCGCGGATTTATTAATACTATTATTGTTACTAGGGGGATCCGCCCCCTGCTTGCTTCGCTTGCCCACCCCTGGGTTTGGTTTACTGGATAAACAATTTAAAGAGATTGTTATTTTCATGGGAATTGTTACATATGCATTATTTTCACTTTTACTTTAAAACTTTTGTAAAAACTATATTTGTCCTTTATTTCCTGCCACGGGTGTGGTTAAATCTCTTTCTCGCGGCACTTATAACGCTGCTCGCGTTGTGAAGGGGGGTCTGAACTCACGCTAAAGAGATGCGATCGGTTTAGCTTGTGTCTTGCTGCTGCTGTTGGCCAGCTGTGCGTTGTGCTTATCACGCTTTGCGTCAATCACTTAAAAGCCTGTACAGCAGCTGTCCTTTTGCCACTTCGCGTCTCTGCTGCTCGCCTTGTGAAGGGGGGGAGCTGAACACACACTAAGCAGAAGTGGACGGATCAGCTACTGGCTTTGTGCTGCGTCTGCCAAGATGCTTGTTCTGCTTGTCGCTCTGCGCGTTAATCATTTAAAAGCCTGTACAGCAGCTGTCCTTCTGTCTCATTGCCTTGTCTTGCATGACATTAAAAGTTTTATAATACAGAGATGATACTCATATCCTTAGCCCGACATCCACATATCATATGTGTTTACAAAGTGTGTTTTAATAAGTTAACATGTGTTTAAAGTGTGTGGGAGGGGTATTTTAAGGCTTAAACAATAAAAAAAATGTTTATTTATGGTCTTTCTATATCGCGGATTATCACCTATCGCTGATGGGTCTGGAACGTAACTTCTGCGATAGGCGGGGATCACTGTACAGTATTTTTTAACCTATAAAACATGGTAACTTATCACACCTTCCCAAATAAAAGCAAATGCTTACATATTTGGAAAGTGCTTAAAAAAAAAAAAACAACAACAACAAAAACAGGAACAATGATACTTAAACCAGTGGCACATTTCAACTTCAAGTTGAGAGGGGCTATCAAACTTGACGACCGCTGTTGCTGATCTCATCACCTGAGGATGTAGGATTACAAGACTAGAAATCACAGAGGGTGACAAATTAGATGACTCCACAACGATTTTTCAGCACAGTTTCATGTTTCCAAAATACTGCAAGCTCACTCCTTTTTATGTCAACCAATAACATGCTGCCTGACAGAGCTGGCGCAGTACATGTGGTTTAGAGGTATGGTATGTTCAGCCTCCATCTCAGACCTTTTTTCTTTTTCCGTTCTGTTTTGGTATATAAAACACGAGATATCACGCAGATGAGCTTCTCTTCTGTTTGCATGGTCCATAACACCCAGGTTCCTTATTCCTAGTAACTGCATTATACTTGTGGATGAGAGGTCATTGCTGTCAGCTCTCCGGCACACATAATCCACCCCTATGACTTAAGACAAAATCAAACCTGTTTCATTTTGTTGGGTTGTGTCGTAGACTAGTTGGACCGTGTCGCTGGGTTGTCAGACTGCATGTCTGTGCGCTCCAACTGTCTCACGAAGATTAGGTAAATGAAGTCTGCACGTGAAAATTGCTGAAAATATCTTGTAATGTGACAGGACTTTTAGCCAACTCAATATCCCTAACCTTCTACTTTATCTCCAATCCTGTTTGGATCGTAGTATCATTGTACTAAATCTCATCTTAACTTGACTATATTTGTTTATTTTGCCTTATAGAATTGTTTACATTAAGCTGAATTTTTATAGGAATGATGAACTGCAATTTCAAAATATAAACACTTTAGGTGTAAATTTGGACTGAATTGCTTCATCGTAGAGCCTAGACTAAGCCTAGCTATATTTTATCAACAGTAGCTCTTCACCGAGTACACCATTAAATGTTGCCGTAAAAAGCATACAATTATAAATCAATGTAGCAAGTACAAGAAATGCCCTTTAATACATGGTCAATCACAAGGAAACAAACTTGAAGTCTCCCAAACTACAGTAGACATGGACAAATTAACAGTAATTGATTAGACAGTTGAGTCAGGGTCATTACAGTAGAATCACAGAATGAAGCTACAGGTTAATTCAAAGGACACAATAAGTTCATAAATGTTTTCTGAACAGTATTAGTAAAGGAGCTGAATGGAAAAAAACTTGAGTAAAGTTTTAAACAGTAGGGGCCACAAAACGGTTCAAGTGTTTATCAGGTGTTCCACAACAACTCTTCCAAGTCACTCCTGAGATTTCCAATTGGATTTAGGTCAAGGTTTTGACAGGCTCACTGAAGAACATTTACCTTTTGATTGTTTGGTCAGTCCACTCATGTTTTGTCTGAGGCTATGAGGTTGCCAAGTTGAAAAGTATCTTTCCTTTTCAATTGCATCTTTCTTCCTCAGAGCAGTTTTATTTCTGTCTACAGCTTGTTCCTTTCAGTTTACGAAAGTGTTCTGATTTCTTATGGAAAGAAATGTCTCTTTACCAGAATGCAACTTCTACCATGTTTTATGGCAGAGATGGTTGTCTTTGAGTAATGTCTTGTAATGGGTTTTTATTAAATGTATTAAAAGTCTATGCTTTTCCAACCTAGTGGATCTTATGCTTCAAATGAGACTCATTACTGGTTCTTAACAGTGAATTTCCTTTTCTCATCCTCACAAGAAGAATCCAGAATTGTGGATAACTTTATGAACCACACACATTGACAAGACTTTGACAGAAAAACATGTGTGTACTTCACAAGTGACACTGGATACTAGTTAGTCACCTGTTCTAGTGGGATGACCTTGTCAAGGTAAGGAGTTGATGCCATGATCAGCTGGGATAACATTTACATAGCCCCACATTCTTCTGTGTCTCTTGATTTTCTTCCATAGACAGTGTATTCAGGGATAAAAGATAACATGGAATTGTATCAATGTAAATAGAAATCCTGAGGTGTTCCATATGCTACCAGGATCAGCTCTTAAATGTGTAGTTTAAGCTTAGGCAGGACAATCAACATCAGTGTAGAAACTGTATTGCATTTATGCTGCATGCACATGAATCAAGAGTCACTGGAAATCATCAGCATAAACCATAACTGTATGAATCAAATAAGCACAGCAATGCCAAGTGAGGGGTTATGTTGTTTTTTGTCTAGTGTCTGGAATCAATGAAATGGCATCTGCTTATGCTTTGTGCAAGAAGACAGTGACAGGAGACACATCAAGGGTTTTCTTCCACCTAGCATGAAAATTGATGGGACCACCATACATCTCTAAATAAGATAACTGGATTGGAAAATGGAGAATGTACCGTATACTACTGTCTGTGAAAGAACTATGATCCAATTGGCAAACAATGAAGATCAGCTGATATGTGTGATGCGAAAAGGTAAGGGTAACAAGTTTTAAGTGACAGAAAAGGATAGAGAGTACAAGATTCAAGTTACTTTCCAATCAAAAGTAAAATATCAAAAGCTGTAGGGATGGAGTGCACTTTCAACTTGGATCTTCAGTCACTCACTAATTAACTTTATAAAAAAAACAAAAACTAATGTCTAATCTTTTTGATAGCCAAACCTTTGAAGAAAAGCCTGTGTATTTCTACACTGCTGTTGGTCACAATTCAATATAAGCATGGACTCGTATATAGAATCCTTAATGATATCATTGGAGACCATCTCTTTGAAAACTGATCAATCATTTAAAATTACCCCTGCTTCTTCAGACATGTTGGGACACTAGATTCGGCCATGTAGTTACAGACAGGGCAACTTGAAAATTGTTGGGAAGGTAAGAGCGGAGACAGTATAATGAGGCATAAGTGGAGCTGAACACAGGTGATTCACAGTAATTAACAGGGTATTCTAAGCAGAAGGCACTTCATCACTAAACTGCGAACACACTAATGTGCTCTGTGAAGACCTATAATTAGCAATGACACCTTTTCTGGTTAATTTTCATATTTTCAAGAAAGTAGGAAAAATTAATTATTAAGCAAAAAATAATATGAGAAAAAAAATTGTAAATGGCTATGGATGTTAAAATTTTAGCACAAACCTGAGATTCTGTTATGAAAGGAATAAAAAGAATATAAGCCAAATGGGAAGGAAAAAGGAATTCATTCAAAAATGATATAAGTAGGAGAAGCAAGATAGTGTTTTTAATTAATTTTTATTCCCTAATATAATAGACATCTTTGTATGCTATGCACATATAAATGTTAAGTTTTTAGGTAAAAATCTAAACCCCACGCTATATATGATACACATGTACAATTGCACCCTTAGACAGGAATAGGCAGGGTGTACAGGTTTTCTTCTATCCAATATCTTAATCTGGGGTCCATTCATGTTGTGAAAGAACTTCTCATTTAATTAGGTGGCTTGTAACAAATTCTGTCTGTGTCCTCTCTGAGCTTACCAGTGACAAGTTTTTTTTATGTAAATCAGAAAAATGTTTATTCATGTCACAGTGCAAGTTGATTTTTTCCGTTTTTTCACTTTAGTTCATTTGCTTGTACTTCAGTCACTAGACATTACTCTGACTAAATTACATTTTTCATAAAGATGATAATCTTCATGAACAGGAAAGACTACCTATTGCCTATGGGGAAGTAAACTCCAAGCAAGCAAAAAAGTACTATCCAGTGGGTTGGGGGGGGGGTGGACACACATTTTAGTCATGTTAAAGCTATGTAATTAAGAATGCAAAGTGCTTTTACATAAAAGTGAATGTCAATAATACTTTAAAATCACGAAAACCCTTACCTTGTGAAAATGTACTTAATATATAATGTCCAATATTTTGCCATGTTGTTAACAGGAAAAAATGTCTGACATCACCTTATTGTGAAAAGACTAACTGAGGCGTCTTTACCTTGCATATAAAGTGTCAAGTTAAATATGAGTCTCCTGGAATAAGTGGTCACTGCAAACCAGAAGAATGTGGTGATACACGTACATGTGTGTGTTGAAACAAAAGAAACAGAACAATATGCCACAAAAATGGAAATGTGGACCAAACACCTTTCATATTTAAAAAAAAAATCTATAAAATTTTAAAATTCACTAAAGTTTAAAGAAGATACACAATACGGCCAAACGTATATAGACACTCCTCCAAATTATTGAGTTTGGGGGTTTCAGCTGCACCCAGTTACATACAGTACATTCAAGTATAAAGCCTTGCAAACTCCATTGACTAACATCACCAGTAGGATGCATCATACTGAAGAGCTCAGCGACTTTAACTGTAACACGGTCATGAAATAACATCTTTGTCAGTACATGAAATTTCTGCATTACTAGGTCTGCCCCAGTCAACTGTAGGTGTATTTATTGTGAAGTGGAAGCATTGAGGAGCAACAACGGCTTAGCCATGAAGTGGTTCATAACAGATTTCCTAACTGCATTGCCTCTGGAAGTAGCATGAGTACAGGAAATGTATCAGGAGTTTCATGAATGTGTTTACATGACAGAGCAGCTGTGCACAAGCCTAAGATCACTGCACAGTGCCAAGCTTAAGCTACAGTTGTGTGAAAGTGTTTCTCAACCTTTTTGGTGTTGTAATTCACTTTGTCCCAAGCAAGTGTCTTCACAATCCCCAAATTGGTCCCCCTTAGTGAATTGAGCATTATTGCCAGAGTGGTGCCCATGTTGACTTGAGTGAGATCAAGCGTGATTGCTGGAGCAGCAACCCACTGATTTTATAATCAATAGCAACTCGAGACCCACTGGCAACACACCACAGCCCAAAAGTGACCCAGTGAATGAGAAACACTGATGAAAAGCACACTACCATTGGATTCTGGAGCAGTGGAACAGTGTTCCCTGGAGTGATGTATCACGCTTCACCTATCTGGCAGTCTGATGAATGAATCTTGATTTGCCGGTGAATGCTACCTTCTAGACTGCACATTGTCTACTGTAATGTTTGGTTGAGGAGGGATAACTGTCTGGGGCCGCTTTCAGGCTATGGGCTGGATCCCTCTGTTCCTGTGAAGGGTGCTGTTAACCATATAGCATAAAAAGACATTTTATTAAATTTTGTATCTCCACCTTTGTGGAAGGTCCTGTTCTGTTCCAGCATGACTTTATGCCTGTGCACAAAGTCGGGTCCATAGAGATATGGAGGAAAATGAGTGGCTTGTACACAGCCCAGACATCAACTCTGCTGAACACCTTTAGGATGAACTGGAATGCCGATTGCGAGCCAAAAATCAGTATTTATTTGCTAAATTATTACTAAACAATATTTTTTATTTACTTTTAGTGTTTTGTTACAGTTAGCTTCAAATACTGTAACTGAAAACAGAACAGACCATAGCAACAATAAGCATTTTTCTCTAATGCTGTGAATACTTTTGACAGGCAATGTTTTCTATTTTTTTTCATGCAGTGTGTAATGAATGCTCAGCAGTGTTTATATATTGACTGGCTTTGTGTGTGATCCGAAAGCCATGTTTGGTTTTTGAGCAAAGACAAAGTGGTTTGGAGTCCATTGTTTCAGACCAGTATGAGGTTTTGTAAATGCATTGTTTTTAATTTAGAATTTTTTTGAGAAAAAGGTAACAAGCTTGAGGAAATGTGTTTTAGCAATTCTGAAATACTGTAATACACTCAAACCATACCTGGAAAATGCACTTTTGTGGGCTCTCTGAATCAGTATGTTCATTGTAAACACATATTTGTACTTGTAACTGCAAACTAACTACGAGTTCATAATGCCTTTCTGACATTTACAAAATAGTTAAACTAATCTGCTTCCAAGCTTAGCTTTATATCTCAGACAAGAACATTCTGAAGACATAGTACAGAGCTCTTTTTAAAATCATAGTTTCCCTTTGCTGATGATGTTATTCACAAGTTTAGTGAGGCATCTCCCTAGGCCACCAAGCCACATGAGAAAGATAAGCTGCCATTCAATGTTCCTGATACCTAAACTAAACCTAACAGTCCACCCTGCCTCAAAGCTACCAATATCTCATCATCCTGCAATGCTAGCTAGAATTACTGATAATAAAGCTTTGCCCACATTTTCACACATACCACAAAGCATGCTGTAATGCAAATTGTTCAGTTAACTCAGGGAATTAATGCACTCAATTTCTACCTATAGTATATTTTATCCTTTATCCCTTATTTTCCAGACAGTCTCTTTTCTGATCACTACATGCATTTCTCCTTAGCCATTGTTATTTAAATGTTTTAGTTGATATCACCAGTTAAACTGTTGTTACACCACTTCATGAATGGCAGTGTACCGTATACTGTGATGGAGAGGACAGTGGGTGAGGCAGTATCACTTTATTCAGGCTTCTCACATAAAAGCTTACAGATAAAATAAGCATTTGATACCATGTTAGTGCTGGTAATCACTAACCACACTCCCTCATATTCTGTACTTTATTTTATGAAACCTTTTTTCCCCACTCATTACTAGAATCATGAATTCACAACAGGAGCAAGAAATTTCCAAGGCTCAAGGAGGGCTGTTAATTGCTGTGAAGACAACAGCTAAATGCTCCTCTTTTGCAGCTGGATATGCAGTATGGAGATGATGGCAAGCATGGAAAGAAAATATCAGTAGATTTTATTTGAAAATTGAATTAAGACAACCAAATTGTTTTTAATTATACAACAGTGCCTCTGATGCTAAAATATCACTTAAATATAAACCAAGTTACAGTAGAAGAAATTTCTCAGCGTAGAAAGATTATGTCATACCTTTACTTAAGTATATGACAAAAGGAACTGTTTTATGCCACATTTAAACCTTCAATACAAGTCCAAAGCAAAACATTAAAAATATTTTATATATACCATGTTTCCCCGAAAATAAGACAGGGTCTAATATTAATTTTTCCTCCAAAAGACGCGCTAGGGCTTATTTTCAGGGGAGGTCTTGTTTTTCCATGAACAAAAATCTACAGTTCTCTCTATTATAAAAAAAAAAAATCTTGGAAGGCGACAATACGTGATTTTCTCGGAGACACTTTAACGACCCGCAAGACAAGGCAGTGAGACAAAAGGACAGCTGCTGCACAGGCTTTTAAATGATCAACACGCAGCACGACAGCAGTAAGACAGCGGCTGATCCCGCCACGTCTCCTTAGCTTGTGTTCAGACCCCCTTCACAACGTGAGCGGCAGAGATGCGAAGTGGCTGGCGTGCAGCGCGCCCCGGGGGTTGGGCATGTGAAGTGAGCAGAGGGCACAACCCCCAAGTATTCTGGAACAAAACTCTAAATTTATTCAAATATAGTCATGTCATCACCTTCTGGAACATAATCATAACTCTCCAAACCCCAAATTCCATTATGAATTTCTTGCGACTCCATTTCCTTTGAACAATTGGCCCCAATCTCTCATGTCTAGCAACAGAGCTTTCCTTAAATGAACACCTCTTGTCCATGTATCCTGCTTGTAGTGCATTCAGATATCAAACTTCTTCTCTTTGCAGAAAGCAGTAAGATTTTTGCCCTGGAACTCCTCTGCAATTACTTCCTTGTACTCGACAAAATAGCTCTTTCTTTTTGCACTCATCTTGTCGGGGGGTTAAAATACCGGTATTATTTCCTGTTCATCTGTGTACATACGGTAGCAGTAGGCGTTTATCGCTCATCCAAAGGTGCCTGCGCGGGATCGTAACTAGGGCTTATTTTCGGAGTAGGGCTTATATTACAAGCATCCTGAAAAAATCATGCTAGGGGTTATTTTCAGGGTAGGTCTTATTTTCGGGGAAACATGGTAGCATTATTTAAAAGAAATAGTACTACTAAAGAAAGGAGATATTTATGAATGAACTGAAATCAGACAGCTGGGCCTCTCTAGGGCCCAACAACGCAGAAGAGTCCAGATAAAGGAAAAATCAACAACTTTTACAAAGATGTAAGAAAGGGATTATCTTATGGGTAATGTGATGCAAATAAAAAGAAATATAAATAAATCTTTAGGTGCCCAAAGAGTTCTTAACCAATAATTAAACAATTAAATAAAACATGGCTTGTTCATTTGTCCATACATTAAAGGTGACCATTTTCTCTTTTTCTGTTTCACAAAAGCATTTAATCCAGTTATTCTAGGCTCCATCCCAAACTTTGTTTGGTTTTCATACATTGTAGAATGGCCTATAAAATCATTCTTTCCACTACTACTCACCGAAAAGTTACTCTGTGCAGCGTAATGCAGAGGAGTGGCTCCCTGACTATCAGAGGGAATTGTGCCTGGCCTGTTCCTCTCCAACAAAAGGTGTACAATTTTGGCATGACCTTAAATGGAAAATAGACACTTTAGTAAAGTAGAAATGCCCAGTGTGCTCTCTGTGACACAATGGTGATGGGGAGGATCATTTAGACTTAAGATATGTGGAAGGAGAGAATAAGTGTGGGACAGTCAAAGTCAAGCATCACAGAAAGTTTTAGTGTGTAATAGTCAGGGCAAGAAGCAGAGGTTCTGTTCCGAGATGTAGTGGCTTGGATTAATAGGGGGCCCCAAAGAGTCCCAGGAGATTAGAAAAGTGAGTAACAAAAGGCAATTATAGGGCTAGAAAGTGTATATAAAGATTTCTTGACGTGAATGACTGATTACAGAAGGTTTTGAATGAAAATGGTTTGGAATAGACGGTACAGCGGAGAGAGCAATGAGCACTGAAAACATCACACTGTACTGTTCTATAGTGAACACAAGTTCATATTAATCTGTTGTTGTCAGGGTGACACAGAGACGTTACGTATAAAATTGTCACAATCAGAGGGCCAGAAATGTGAAGATTTAGACCCAGAAGGCACAGAAAGATGTAGAATGAATGTTTAATTTGAGGTGATCAGAGATGGGGAACAAAGGGGGTAAAAAACACTGAGCAGTTACAAGCAGAAAGTGGGGTACAAATAATTTGAGAAAATTGGCTCAGTGTAGTTTATAAAGTGTTTAGCGTGGGCAGTCAAAATAGAATTAAACTTAACAAAATGCACAAAATAAAAGGAAATGCATTAAAAAGAAGGTATATCTTACCCAGAAGAGCTGCCCAGTGCAGTGGAGTCCGAAACAGGTTGTCATAAGATGTCACATTGCAGCCCTCATAGGAGGTCAGGACATCCACCACAGCCTCATTACCATCCGCCACTGCGAAGTGAAGAGGAGTCCGACCCTCATAATCCTGCCAGTTAAGCAAAGACTCTGTGGGAGCTGCTTCCTATTTGGAAAAAAACACAGCATGTGTATGTGAATGCGAATTTGTCCCAACATGAACTAACTGCATTATTTCATACACAGCTCTGGTCATAGGTTCTCCTTTCACGGAGGTTCTCTTGAAAACCTGACAAGGGTTTGTGGCAGAAGTACTCTTGACAGTCTCAGGCATCATATTATCTAGCAAAAATGCATTACATCCTATAATGGCTACCTGACTGCACCAATTATTAGACATTAACTAGATTTAATTTGTGTTTTTTTTCTTTAAATCAGATAAATTCAATGTAAAGGGAAATGTGTATATTTTAGTGATACAGACACCATTTAGACTGCAAAGGTAGATTTAACAGTGAAATTCAAATATTTCTAAAACTTATAGGTAGTATTAAACTGTTTTAGGTTAGATTATAAAGGTATACCAAGCAGTACTCAATTATACATTTGCACACCTTCCAGATCACATTTCTATTTTTTATATCCAAGATTAGTAACCTTTTGTTTGAGTCAACCTTCAAATATTATAAAGCAGACTTAATAAGTGACAATATGATTCACAAAGATGTAGAAAAAGAGATTTTTAGCCAATATTTTCAACCCCTTATTAACATTGTAGTTTATTTTCCTTTAAATAATGAATAACTTTAATATACATTTACAGTAATACTTCCATTACATGTCTGGTGTCACCCAGCTCCAATATTCAAATGTGGGCATTTATAAGAAATATGTTACTAAATGGAAGGAATAAGCCCTTAGGAATTGGAACAGTGAAGTCAAAATAACTTTGTTTCCCTTATACAATAAAGATGCTGACAAATGCTGATCATATGGTACAAGTTGTTAGCTTTATAGATTTAGACTTTTATTTAATGAATGTCAGAGCTACACATTCATTAAACCAAAGCCATTAGTCCTATTATTAATTTCTAGCAACATGTGTTTCACTCTGCAGTGGGTTGGCACCCTGACCAGGATTGGTTCCCTGCCTTGTGCCCTGTGTTGGCTGGGATTGGCTCCAGCAGACCCCCGTGACACTGTGTTCGGATTCAGCGGGTTGGGAAATGGGTGGATGGATGTGTTTCACTACTTTCATATGTGTCAAACTTCAGTTCATGTTTTGGAGGCCTTGACTTTTACTGGTTGGTTTCACAGGAGCAGCAGTTTGCACTGTCATAGACCAATGCTGCCAGCTATTCACTGCACATATGAAGATTCTCATAACTGTCAGCCAGTTCATACTGCTCTGTTACCTTTGATTCTTTGAGCTACACTTTTTGTATGAAAAAGTGCAACAGAAAAACATGTTGTTACCCTTTCTGGATTACAATGGCTTATTCACCAGTGATGCTGCAGCTTACCAATCAACAATACAAATAATGAAATCACGATTTTGGCCAAATCATCTGAGCTTTGGCCATACTGTTTACTGAGGATGGCTCTCTTCTGCTGGTTATTAAAACAATTCTCTCATTGTACCTGGAGTAATTTCCCTGAATGTGACAGTTTCTTCAGCACTCTGGCTTGGTTCAAAGAGAATATACGGCCCGCTAAAAGTACTGGAACAGCAAGGTCAATTCATTTGTTTTTGCTATACACTGAAGACATTTAGATTTAAAATCAAAAGATGAGTACGAGATGACAGTTCAGAATTTCAGTGTTTATTCTATGAAAGTTTAAAACAATACAGAAGATAGCACCTTTTGTAGTAGACCAAACATTTTTAGACAAGCAAAGTAACTGTATAGGAGCAGATAGTCTTAAAGTAAATAAACAATATTTGATGGTGTATCGTTTGCAATAACCGTATCAGGCCTTTGACTCACTGACATCACAAAATGGTTGGTTTCTTCTTTTGTTATGCTTTTTCGGACTGCTACTGAAGCCTCTTTCAGTTGTTGTTTGTTTTGGCAGTTTTTACCCTTCAGTCTCTTCTTTAGATGGTGAAAGGTATGCTCATTTGGGTTAAGGTCTGGTTATTAATCTGGTCAGTCTAAAACCTTCCACTTATTTCCCCCGATTAAATCCTCTGTTGAAATGGCAGTTTGTTTGGGGTTATTGTCTTGCTGAATAATGAAGTACCTCCCCAATTAATTAGAATGCATTTCTCTGTAAATTGGCAGACAAAATGTTTCTGTAGACTTCTGAATTCCTTCTGCTGCTACCATCATAAATTATCAAAAAAGATTAGTGAGCCTGTTCCAGGAGCAGCTCCACAAGCCCAATCCATGACACTACCTCCACCATGCCCAACAGATTAGCATGTATATTTTGGATCATTAGCATATCTCATCTTCCTGCACACTCTGGTCTTTCTATCACTTTAGCAGAAGTAAATCTTGGTCTCATCATTCCATAAAACCCTGTTCCACAAACTCTGTGGCACAGCTCTGTACTTTTTTTTTTTTCCCCAAATTCAAATCTGGCTATCCGATTCTTACTACTGATTAGTGGCTTACATCTTGTGGTGTAACCTCTGTATTTCATTCTCAAAGTCTTCTTTGAACAGCAGATTTTGAAATCTTTATCCTTGCCCTGTGGAGGTTATTGGTGATATCACCGAATGACATTTTAAGGGTTTTCTTTCTTTCTTTCTTTCTTTCTTTCTTTCTTTCTTTCTTTCTTTCTCTCTTTTTTTCTTTCTTTCTTTTTTTCTTTTTTTTTTTTTTTTTTTCTTTTTTTCTTTTTTTCTTTTTTTCTTTCTTTCTTTCTTTCTTTCTTTCTTTCTCTCTTTCTGATCATTGCTCAGTAGACCAGTGGTTTCTTTCTTTTTCAGAGCATTCCATATTGTTGTCTTGTTCCAGTGTTTGTGCAATGCCTCTGCCTGATTTTCTCTCTTTTCTTAGCTTCAAAATGGCCTGCTTTTTCCCCTTTGACATCTCTCAGGTCTTCATGTTGGTTCATCCTTTTTAACAACAAACACAATCTTTACAAGTGAAACCCAAGGCTAAAACTAACAATTCACATTCAGAGATATTTATTGTGTAAACAATCAGTCTAACAGGTAACAAAAAAACACCCGTCAGTCTCATGTTTCTATGCTGTTGCTCCCCTAAGAAATTTGTTGGTCTTCTCAAAAAGGTGCTGTTTTCTATATTGTTTATCACATGTAAGATGCCAATACTACAAAATAAAAGCTGAAACTATGAGTTGTTGTTTCATAGTTATCATTGGATCTTAAACACAAACGTCTTCAATGGATGGCAAAAGCAAATGAATTGGCTTTGCTGTTGCAATACATCCAAAGGGAACTGTATATTCAATATGCTAAATTGTGCAGTTAAAATAAAAAACAAATACAAGATCATTATTTGCAAACACCAAATCCCCCTGCTGCATTTGCTCCTCTGCACTATTTTCTATATGTAAGTGCTGAGTGCAGGGCTTAACCATGGATACTTGCAGATGTGGAGAGCTGCCATTTCATTGCCAGCAGCACATATTAGATTGTGATATGCTAAGCCACTTTTGATATAATTAAAAGCCATGCAAACCAAATAAATGCAAAACTGTTACAATTGCTCTGTTTTGTAGATATTGTTTTAACTCCTTTTTGTTTCTGTCTAGTGTACTGGTGTTTAAAATCAACAGCACAATAGGCTGTTGATAAAAATGCAGTATATTAAATTAAGTACTTAACTGCTTCACCTCATGTGCCATTTTCATTTCCTCATGAAATTTTACTTAGAATTGATTTAATTTTTAATAATAAATTAATAATAAATTATAGAAGCAGTTTTATTAAAGATATATACACTTAAGGGTTTTCTTAAACAACGAATTCAACAGTAATATTTATTGTATCCTTGAAGATCCCTATAAAGACTTGAAATTTAATCTTCCATTACTGTATATCACGTTGCCATTTTGTTTTTTGTCAGCACCACCATCTTATGTTGTTTTGCATTGGCTATTGCCATGGTAACCTTTCCCAGAAGGAAGTGCTGCATGAGACATTATTGTGGCAATGTATAAAGGTTGGCATATGCATTCCTTAATTATCCAAGCTAAATTTGGCATGTCTTTCTTGCTTTACCACTTCAACTTTTGGTAAGTGTTTAGGCTTCACTCACATTGCTATTAAGGGTGCAGACCTATAAATACCTGGGAGTGCAGTTGGATGATAAATTGGACTGGACTGCCAATACTGATGCTCTGTGCAAGAGAGAACAGAGCCAACTATACTTCCTTAGAAGGCTGGCGTCCTTCAACATCTGCAATAAGATGATGCAGATGTTCTATCAGACGGTTGTGGCGAGTGCCCTCTTCTACGCAGTGGTGTGCTGGGAAGGCAGCATAAAGGAGGAGGACGCCTCACGCCTGGACAAACTGGTGAGGAAGGCAGGCTCTATTGTAGGCATGGAGCTGGACAGTTTAACATCTGTGGCAGAGCAAAGGGCGCTGAGCAGGCTCCTGTCAATCATGGAGAATCCACTGCATCCACTGAACAGTATCATCTCCAGACAGAGGAGCAGCTTCAGCAACAGAAACACGTAACACTATACAAGATTATTGTCTATTATACCTGCCTTACACTCTCCACCTTGCTTTTTTTTTTTTTTTTTTTTTTAAACTTGCACTGCGTTTTTATTGCTCTTTAATTAATATTGTTTTTATCAGTATGCTGCTGCTGGAGTATGTGAATTTCCCCTTAGGGATTAATAAAATATCTATATATCTATTAAAATTCCTTCCTACAATTCTGGCCCAATATTTGACTAGGCTTTTCTCTTGGTCCTCCCTCATTAATTTATTCAGCATTACAGAGAGTTGCATCCTCTTTTGAACTGTATCTGTTGCTGTTTGGGTAGGATCTGGGTGTTAATGTCTTAAGAGAAACACCTCTTCAAGGTGTTGTGCTCAGCTTGTGACTGGAAATCACTTTCTGCACCCTTCTGCATTATTGTCACGTAGAATCTCTACATAAGGTGTTATTTTACACTGGAAAGGTTTAATGCATACTGATCTGTACTGTGTTGGTGTAGTTATGAATACTATTATTCAGAAAAAAAATGTGATTAAAACAAGACACTTGGTAAGATGATGTAATCAGAAAGCCATCAAACGCACATACTAATAAAACATCTAATTTAAAGCTAAACAATGCATGTACTTGCTATGAGCAAATCAAACACTTGTTCCAATCATCTGTCTCATAGTCATAAAATGACTGACAATACATTATTGAAAAATTATCTGGTCAAACTGAACTATTTTTGTGATGCAATAGATTAGGCAGGCAGTGTGATGTAGTGTTTAAGGATTTGCACTTCAAAACTCAACACTGACACTATGTGACCATGAGCAAAAACACTTCACTTGTGTGTTCTCTGATTGAAAAATAAAAAGAAACGTATTATCTCTCAAATGTTGCAAGTCTTCTTGAAGCCAAGTAAAAATAAATAAATTAATCAATTGGTTAAATGCTGCTGCTACTACCTGAATTAATGCAATTGCATGTGGTGTAACTTCCAAGTGTTTGTGAGCAAATCCAAGTGAAAAGATGGAACTAATTCTAAAACTGGTTCTACAAATACAATGACCACAAATTACACAGAGAGCAAAGATGTTGCATCTTTGAATGCTCCCTTTGAACTCAGTCAATGGCGGCTGTTCACAGAATTATGATCATAACAGAACTGTCTGTGAGGTATGTTATACATGTGGGGCACTGTTGCAAAGCTGAAATGTTTCTTGAGCATCTTGTAACATTCCGAGCAGGACTTTAATAACTCATGTTTCCTTCACTTCCAATGTCTGTCTGTCTGTCAAGTCTATGTGCTTTTCACGAGAGAACTGCTTAACAGATTTTGATTGGGTTTTTTTTCTATAATTTGCTTGAACATTCTGGTTGATTGTAGATCAGTTGCGGCGCCGATTCATTCGCACGAGTCCAAGAGACAGGCTGCGGGCCGAGGGGAGGGGTAGGTGGGACTATTCTCACTCACTCACGTGCCAGCCTCCGTTCGAGTCGCTATGCCTCTCGCTACGTATTGGAGTGTACCTTGCTTCCGCTTAGCTAGCGGTACCTGAATGTTCAGCAGACATTATCATCTAGAGTTTGTTAAAGAGTAACATTTTACATTTTTTGAGAGAGAGATCATAGCTATGTGTGTTTTAGACGGTACCTGCTCATTGGCAGAGATACCACAGTCACATGCTCTTCTCCCCACGCAGGGGACGCTCTTCCATCAGAGCTGAACACGATCACATACAGGGGCAACGTTTGATGTTGGAGCGTACCTACCTTCCGCTTGGACAGAGATACCTTGCCAACTTTTTACTTTTTTGGCAAAGAGATCACAGCTACATTCTCACCGCAACAGCAAAACCAAAAATATTGTATATCAAGAGGCCCTCGGATAAGAAAGCTATCAATATAAATTCTTCTCAATACAAATTATTACATTTTTTTTTCAATTGATTTTTAAAGTTTGTTCTGTTTCACTACTATGCAGGCAGAGTGGCACGGGACAGCTAGCACAGTATATACTTGTTTCATTGTGTTGTGTGCTGTGAAGTTGAAAATACAGTGCAATTTCTAGCTTTTCTGAAGTCCACTCACGCACATGGACACTGAAAAACGATAGTGATTGTAAGTTTGTATTGTTTCTCATGCTCTCTTTGTTTAAAAAATGACTGTTGGATTATGAATAAGCATCACCACAAACACAATAAGGTTAATTACAATACATCTTGTTATTAAATTTTCCCTTTCATTGATGTTATTTAAATCATTCTCAATAGTTTTGGAATTCATGTTATTGTATTTAAATGTTGTGGCATTTGGAAAATCCAGTGGTGCCAAACTTGCAATCTCCTGCATGTTGGCTGATGTGCTTAGTACAGTACAAGATGGATGTCCCCTACGAAATCTGCATTACACTTACTGGGTGAATTGCTAACTGCATCAGCTAGGGATGCCTAATGAATAAATTGAAGTACACAGCAAAAATAATATTAATGATAATGACAGCACAAAAGCAGTAGGCTTGGAAAAAGATTAGATATTGAAATCATTCCAAAGCAAAATAGTAAATATTACTTCAAATGGACCTGTATGTTATGGGTGAAAAGTAAAGGATAGTGGTAAGCAATAGAGGGTGGACACATGAGTCTGTATCTTGTCTCATATCATTTGAAATTGTGCCAACAAGGAGTTAACTGAGAATGTTGAAAAGGACATGAGGTCACCAAACCCCGACGAGCAGCACACTCCTCGCCATTAACCCCAGGGAAAACTGGGAATAATTGAACTGATGCTAAATGACACGCAGCATCATTACTTCATTGTTAATCACTACTATTCTTTAAGGAGTCAGTGCCTAACAAGCTGAGGAAAATTATTGGTCCAGAATAAAAGCAAATAAACAGTGAAGGGGGAAGAAAATCTATCCACTTAATTCCTCAAAGCTAAATTCTAATTAAAAAGACAATTTTGCTTTTGGGGCAAAAAAGTAAGTTTGGAGGGAATATCCTTTTGTCTGCATTTTAATTTAATTCTTTACAAAAAACACAAATTTGGAAATCAATTAACTGACATGATTTGGTTGAGGCCTTAAAACAATTAAAAAGGGAAAAAAAAGTGCCCCTGTTTTAATTCATTCCTGGCAAAAGTAGGCATTAGTGATTGCTGTTATTATTCTTATTATTTTTATCAATGCCATTAGTTGTAAAATGTTCATTTTGCGGCCTGGCAATGCAAATGTTGTTCACAAAGGAGTTATTTTAGCCACTTAAAACTGTTACCTGGCATTAGAATGTCCTGAAAGACCAAAGTCACTATTAATTACCTGAGCTGAGTGTGAAGTTGACTCTACTCTCAAGATAAACCACATTTATCTTCCAGCAGGACTGTCTGCTGCATAGACATTCACAACTCCACTTTTTTTTTTAAACCTACTTGAACCGTACAGTGGACATTCATTAATATTACTTGCATTTCTGTGGGCAGACCTACTCCCAGTATTTTTTCCAAATTTCTTAGTAAAAATAACTAAATAACCAAAAACTTGTAACTGAAAGTCAAGAACCTGCATTTTTCTGAATTGAGCAATTCTGTTCTTTGGACTGATGGTTAAGGAAGTGTGGTTAGAGATTCAGACAATGTGAAAAGTTGTGAAACCTCCAAAATATGTAACAGCAAGCCAGCCCAGAAGAGGCTCACCCACAAGTATCAAGTCCCCAAACTGATATTTGTAGGCTGTGGCCTACACAGGCCTAAGAATAACTAGCATGCATTTAAAAAAATGCATTCAAGCTCCAGAGTTCACAAAAATGCCTTACAAGGGAGATAAACTGTAAAAATATTATAAAAATGACAGTATAGGTAACAAACCAGGACAAAATGCTCCAGTTTTTCCATAATAATAATAATAATTCATTACATTTATATAGCGCTTTTCTCAGTACTCAAGGCACTATCCACATAAGCAAAAGTGGATTTGCCTAAATGGCAACCCAAGGCAAGTAGGTCCCAAAATACATTTTAAAAGCAGAATTCAACAAAATATAGCAAATAAATAAAGTCAAGAAATAATACAGTAAACTGCAAACTATAAAATTCATCAAAGTGTTTTTCACAATGAACATGCTGTGCCTGATGGTGACCTTGTTCACTGAATATTTTTCTGCAAATTCACTGTGCGGCTGGCTTAAACAAATTTTTTTTTCTCAGCGTCCCATGATACTTTGCCAGACCACCATGTCATCACAGAGCTATGGCAGCCATGCAGAAACTTTCACAAATGTTAAAAAAGAAAAAAAAAAGAAAAAAGAAACTTACAGTATTTTCATTTGAGGGATACATTAGCTGACAATGATCAGAATATTATGAGTACTGCCACCAGATTTAACACTGATACCCTACAGCAGGAATTCCCAATATCAGTCCTGGGGACCCCCTGTGGCTGCAGGTTTTTGTTCCAACTAGCTTCTGTTAATTGGAATCCTGGGATAATTAAGTGAACTGTTATTGCCCAGATTTTGTGTTTTGGGAAAAATATAGAATACTAGGTTTGGTAAATATATATTATATATATATATATATATATATATATATATATATATATATACACACACACACACACAGTACTGTGCAAAAGTTTTAGGCAGGTGTGAAAAAATGCTGTAAACAAAGAATGCTTTCAAAAATATAAATAATGATTGTTTATTATCAATTTACACAATGCAAAGTGAGCGAACAAAACAAAAATCTAAATCAAATCAATATTTGGTGTTACTACCTTTTGCCTTCAAACCAGCATCAATTGTTATAGGTACACTTGCACAAAGTCAGGGATTTTGTAGGATTATAGTCAGGTGTATGATCAACCAATTATACCAAACAGGTGCTAATGATCATAAATGTCACATGTAGGTTGAAACACAGTCATTAACTGAAACAGAAACAGCTGTGTAGGAGGCTTAAAACTGGGTGAGGAACAGCCACACACTGCTACCAAGGTGAGGTTGTGGAAGACAGTTTCATGTCATGGCAAGATTGAGCACAGCAACAAGACACAAGGTAGTTATACTGCATCAGCAAGGTCTCTCCCAGACAAAGATTTCAAAGCAGACTGGGGTTTCAAGATGTGTTGTTCAAGCTCTTTTGAAGAAGCACAAAGAAACAGGCAATGTTGAGGATCGTAGACGCAGCGGTTGGCCAAGGAAACTTAGTGCAGCAGATGAAAGACACATCAAGCTTATTACCCTTCGAAATTGGAAGATGTCCAGCAGTGCCATCAGCTCAGAACTGGCAGAAACCACTGGGACCCAGGTACACCCATCTACTGTCCAGAGAAGTCTGGCCAGAAGTGGTCTTCATGGAAGAGTTGCAGCCAAAAAGCCATACCTCCGACGTGGAAACAAGGCCAAGTAACTCAAGTATGCACGAAAACATAGGAACTGGGGTGCAGAAAAATAGCAGCAGGTGCTCTGGATTGAGGAGTCAAAATTTGCAATATTTGGCTGTAGCAGAAGGCAGTTTGTTCGTCGAAGGGCTGGAGAGCGGTACAATAATGAGTGTCTGCAGGCAACAGTGAAGCATGGTAGAGGTTCCTTGAACATTTGGGGCTGCATTTCTGCAAATGGAGTTGGAGATTTGGTCAGGATTAATGGTGTTCTCAATGCTGAGAAATATAGGCAGATACTTATCCATCATGCAATACCATCAGGGAGGCGTATGATTGGCCCCAAATTTATTCTGCAGCAGGACAACGACCCCAAACATACAGCCAAAGTCATTAAGAACTATCTTCAGCGTAAAGAAGAACAAGAAGTCCTGGAAGTGATGGTATGGCCCCCACAGAGCCCTGATCTCAACATCATCGAGTGTGTCTGGGATTACATGAAGAGACAGAAGGATGTGAGGAAGCCTACATCCACAGAAAATCTGTGGTTAGTTCTCCAAGATGTTTGGAACAACCTACCAGCCGAGTTCCTTCAAAAACTGTGTGCAAGTGTACCTAGAAGAATTGATGCCGTTTTGAAGGCATTCTTTGTTTACAGCATTTTTTCACACCTGCCTAAAACTTTTGCACAGTACTGTATTATATATATATATATATATATATATATATATATATATATATATATATATATATATATATATATATGGGCGGCACGGTGGCGCAGTGGTAGCGCTGCTGCCTCGCAGTTAGGAGATGTTTATGCACTACCATTCTAGCGCCCGTTATTGTAACGGGCTAAATGACTAGTATATAATAATTTATGAAAATATAATATTTTTTTTTTTTGGGGCTGGAATGGTTGGATTTGGAGGCAGGTGCAGCTAGAGTATTAGATGATACTCAAGGAACCATGCATCATATACTGAAAAAATAGTTCCATCGTAGGAGATTTGCATGCACCTCTAGACTTGTGGCAGGGTTTGGTGGTGATGGTGGCGTGGTGATGGAGGGAACTCAGCCAACCATATCCCTTCACTAGGATGAAGTTAATTTGCTGATATGGAACATGTTTCTTGGTCATTGTTGCAAATTAAACTTTAAAAGGTCATCAATTTGGAAGCAATGCTAACAAAATTAACTTGTAACCAACATCCTGTGCAGTTGCTTGCAGAAAAAAAAAATGTATTAAGAAAGCCAACTGGCTGATTTCGGAGTTGTGACACAGCTAATAAAGTAGCCACTGTGTAGTGCTCAAACACTTGATTGTTTTAGCTATATTCAGAAACTTCTTTTTTAAATCTATAATCTGAGATATTAAAATTACAGTTATATCTAATTCTAAAGTCCGTGTACTGTGGCTTCTATTTTATTTTCATTTTATATAATGATATTCCCGGTGGCGCAGTGGGTAGCGCTGCTGCCTCGCAGTTGGGAGACCTGGGGACCTGGGTTTGCTTCCCGGGTACTCCCTGCGTGGAGTTTGCATGGGTTTCCTCCCACAGTCCAAAGACATGCAGGTTAGGTGGATTGGCGATTCTAAATTGGCCCTAGTGTGTGCTTGGTGTGTAGGTGTGTTTGTGTGTGTCCTGCGGTGGGTTGGCACCCTGCCCGGGATTGGTTCCTGCAAAACAAAGAAAAAGGGGGGGCACGGTGGCGCAGTGGTAGTGCTGCAGCCTCGCAGTTAGGAGACCCGGGTTCGCTTCCCGGGTCCTCCCTGCGTGGAGTTTGCATGTTCTCCTTGTGTCTGTGTTGGTTTCTTCTGGTCACTCCGGTTTCCTTCCACAGTCCAAAGACATGCCAGTTAGGTGGATTGGCGATTCTAAATTGGCCCTAGTGTGTGCTTGGTGTGTGGGTGTGTTGGCACCCTGCCCGGGATTGGTTCCTGCCTTGTGCCCTGTGTTTGCTGGGATTGGCTCCAGCAGACCCCGGTGACCCTGTGTTCGGATTCAGCGGGTTGGAAAATGGATGGATGGATATATACAGTATATATATATATATATATATATATATAAATAAATGTACTAAGCAGTTATATGGGAATAATGTATTTTCTTTTCTTTTTAACACTACTTTCATCTTGAAGTTCATTCTATTTTTCAGAGTGTTCTAATTGCTTAATTAATCCATTGTTTTCTAATTAGTCGGTCTAACGCTAAAGTAGTTGCAGCCTTTCGTGATTCTGTGTCGTTTGCCTGGGTGTTTGCTCTGCTCATTTTTAATTGTCATTAATAAGATACAATGAAAGGAGCAAACTGCACAGAGAAAGGGCAAAATATAATGAAAGCAACAAAAGTGAGTTAGGCATTTAAATCTATAGCAAAAGCAGAAATATTTTTAAATGTCTTATAAATGTAAAAATCATGCTGCTGTGCTTTCATAATGTAGATTAAGAGAAGAGAAAAAATATCAGCTAATTAATTGAGATCAGTGTTATCAGTTGTCATTGATTATGAATCTGGTTGAAGCAAAAACCTGAAGCCCTGCAGCACCACATGGCTAATTATGCATGCATAGCCTTAGCCATGTGCTGCAACTACAAGTGAAAACAATCCTTAAAGGAGCCCTTCCATCATCAGCAAATACAGGAGACTCTGTCAAATAGTAACGAAACATTTATTACTATTCACAAGGCATTTCTTTCTTGTTGATGGACGAAAAAATGTGTAAAGCATCTGCACAGATGCATGGGAAACAAAAATACATTGTAAACTCACGGCAAAGCAAACTCTGTGGGGTTTGCTCATCACTACTCATTTTTAACAAATATAGAAAACTTTTCATTGCTGCTTTTTCTGGACTGATTTTGAGATACTGAATGCCTGTTCTTTCTTTTGCTCTGACCTCCCAACTCCAACATGCCTTACTCACCAAAATCTTAACCCGAAGCAGCATAGCATGCCCAGAAAACCTGATTGCCCGAATGACAGCAATCAATTAATTGCTAAAAGTAATAGTACATATTACTGTTGTGAAATACCTAGTTAAACGCTCAATAGAATCACTTGGGTGAATAATAATACTGACAATAATACATATGCTACTGCTAATACTATTTTAATAATCAATAATAATAATGATATAATAGATTGATAACAGTAGTATATATTCTGTATTAACAACATAATTCTAATAGTAGTAATGATAATAATAGCAATAATAACAGCACCAGAGATGTTAACAATAAAAAAAAATCACTAATAGAGGAGAGACAGAAAAACAGAAGGTAGAAGAATGAAAGAAGCAAAAAAAAGGCACAAATTTAAAAAATAAGAAAAAAAGAAAATAATGAAAAAACAGGAAAGAGTAGTCCATAACAGCAAGTAATAATAACAGTAGAACACAAGTAAAAGGTTACTTAGGAAAATTAACATCATTACCCAAAATTCAAGTAGCATTGATTAAAATTAATATAATACTGTATATGACAGGAACAACATAATAGTAATAGATTTTGATTATTCTCAAAATACTCTTTGAACTACAGGTTTCTCAGTAATAAATGACAGATTTTTATTAATAAGTCAGATACACCCTCTCTTCCCCTCAAGGATATCATGTCTTCTATAGCCAACTGCCCACACTACTGGACAGCTGTGCTGTCAATTGCTTTTGCTGTGTCCTTTGTTTGCATAATTCCAGATCTAACCATGGCACAGAGTATGTACATTAGCATAATATTAATAAATATCGACAAATAAAAAAACATGAGTGAGTTAATTTTCCTTTTTTCTATAATATCACCAAATTTTAGTAAAAGCATGTTTGAGATTATTGCATACAGTATTTATTTAATTTTTGGTGGGGGAGGCTTTCTTAGAGAATGCCTACTGGTCTAGATGTTCAGTCATGCCAAATTTCAGCTTCTTAACTAAATGAGAAATAGCATTTTTGTTGATGAGTAAGTGAATGGGTCAGTCAACTTTGAACTATAAATATAATTACACACACACACACACAAACATACATACATACATACGTGTGCATCTCAATAAATTAGAATATCTTTGAAACGTTAATTTCAGTAATTCGATTCAAAAAGAGAAACTCATATTATATAAATTCATTACATACACAGTGATATATTTCAAGCTTTTATTTCTTTTCCTTTTGCTGATTATGGCCTACAGGTAATGAAAACTCAAAATTCAGTATCTCAGAAAATTAGAATATTACAGAAGACCAATAAAAAAAATGAGTTTTAATACAGAAATGGCCTACTGAAAAATATGTCCATGTACACACTCAATACTTGGTCGGGGCTCCTTTTGCATGAATTACTGCATCAATACGGCATGGCATGGAGGCATTCAGCCTGATGCACTACTGAGGTGTTGTGGAAACCCAGGATGCTCATCTGCATTGTTGGGTCTGGTGTCTCTCATCTTCCTCTTGACAGGTTTAGGTCAGGTGAGTTTGCTGGCCAATCAAGCACAGCGATACCATAGTTATTAAACCAGGTATTGGTAATTTTGGCAGTGTGGGCAAGTGCTAAGTCCTGCTGGAAAATGAAATCAGCATCTCCATAAAGCTTGTCAGCAGAGGGAAGCATGAAGTGCTCTAAAATTTCCTGGTAGACGGCTGTGCTGACTTGATAAAACACAGTGGACCAACACCAGCAGATGAGATAGTTCCCCAAATCATCACTGACTGTGGAAACTTCACACTGGACCTCAAGCAACTTGGATTCTGTGCCTCTCCACTCATCCTCCAGACTATATGGGACCTTGATTTCCAAATGAAATGCAAAAATTACTTTCCAGTCCGTTTTCTCCTTAGCCCAGGTAAGACGCTTCTGACGTCTCTGGTTCATGAGTGGCTTGACATAAGGAATGAGACAATTGTAGCCCATGTCCCGGATACATTTGCTTCACAATCCTCTCAAGGCTGCAGTTAGCCCTGTTGCTTGGGCACCTTTTTCTGCCACATTTTTTCCTTCCACTCAACTCTCCATTTTTCTAATTTTTTGAGATACTGAATTTTGGGTTTTCAATAGCTCACTCTTGAAATATATCACTCGGTGTGTAATGAATCTATATAATATATGAGTTTCACTTTCTGAATTGAATTACTGAAATAAATTAACTTTTTGAAAGGTAATTCAAAGAGAACGGTAAACCGGAAGGCACGGACCCAGGTACACGGTGATGGACGCAGGAGACATAGTGCGCAGGCGCCGACAGCTCACCTAACCGAAATACGAAATAAAGCAACAAGCACAGACAATACGGAACCCTAACCGTCCACAGTACACCATAGTCAAACCCGACATATTATGGAAGGTGCGGGTGCTTACAACGCGCGTCCAACACACCGCAGGCAGATCCCCGAGATGGTACAGAAGACCCCCGAGATGGTACATAAGCCCCAGAGCACCTACAATGCGCGTCCAACACACCGCAGGCAGACCCCGGAGATGGTACAGAAGCCCCATAGATAAAATACGAAATAAAGCAATGAGCACAGGCAATATGGAACCCTAACCGCCCACACTACACAGCATAGTCAAACGCGACATAGTACGGAAGGTCCGTGCGCCTACAACGCGCGTTTAACACACCGCAGGCACACCCCCCAGAGATCCGGACTCCACAGCATATGTGAATCATCACATTACAGTAATACAATAATATGAGTACTCACAGACAAACGCAAGAGGCCTCGGCGTCCCGCCCCACAGTCGAATCTCACAATGTACGGGGTCCCGAGACGTCCACAAACCACAGCATAGTCAAAGCCTCGGCGTCCCGCCCCACAGTCAAATCTCACAAAGTATGGAGTCCCGAGACATCCACAAACCACAGCATAGTCAAACCCACCACGCGTCACGGCTCAAAAGCAAAGGAGCTCAACTGACGTAAATAAGCGCCTACAACGCATCACAGCTCAAAAACAAAGGAGCTCAACTAACGTAAATAAGAAATGAGGCAACGTGCCCATAGGTGACGACGCAGACACACAAAAAAGAGGATTCAGCCCCCCGCCCCAGAGTGAAACGTGAAAATAGCAGATAAGAGATTATGAAAGCAGTGCAATTCAAAAGGCTCCAACAAACGATGGTGCGATACACATGCAGAGAAAGGTATAGAATATGAAAGCAGTAAATTCCAAAAGTATTGTAGCGTCCCAGCCAAGTTGAGGGCTGTTTGGTTTTAAGTGACTGTTAGGTCCGATGGAGGGAGGGCGGAGTAAAGCACGGAAGACTGAGAGCGGGGTATTGATTGATTGATGCGGTGAGGGGGGGCATTGGAGAGGGTGCTAGAAAGTTGTGTTTGGGGTTAGGAAGTCTGCGATTGTTCAAGTAAAACTTTTGTGACACTTTATCATGTCATTCGCTACAGTATCAAAGAAAAGATAGAAAAGATTGCATTACCGCAAACAAAAGGTGATTAATCATCAGAACCAGGTGTAATTGAAAAAATAGCAGGACAAATCGAGGTCAGAAATAAAAGGCAAAGAGTAAACAACAAAGTCTTTTTGCATTTGCATCATTCAATGCATAAAACGTGGATTTACACAATAATGGACCATACGCTATGAGAATCTGTGGTCCCGGAACAGTTAAAGCAACAACAAGTTAAATCTCAAAGAATACACAATTCGGTCAGGTGTATATTGATGATCACGGAGAAGCGATGCAAATTTTAACAGGCAAAAAAGAAAGGTTATGTATATATTCCGCAAATAACATTACACACCAGAGGAGATCGTGATATGCCATTCGTATTAAAATGTTTACAGTTTGCCGTCAGAATAGCATTTGCTATGACAATCGATAAATGACTGGGACAAACATTAGAAAAAGTCAGATTATTTATTAGAGAAACAGAAACAATATTTACTTACGGGCATTGTCACAATGTGTCTCCAAACAAAATTGTTTTTAATGAAGCTTTAAAGTAAAAGTGCAAATAATGAAATTGAAACAATTCCAAAGAAAAAAAAAATGTACATTGTATATCAGATTAACCAAACACGGGGGTTGGCGAGCAAAGCCCCCTAGTATATACATACACATATATATCTATATATATAAAATCCCTATGTGCGTCCAGGTGTCCGTGTGTGGGTATCTTCTGGTGAAGTGCGCATGCGCGGGGCACGGTGCTATGCGCGATATTACTGTCAGAGAAAGTTAAGAGGCGTTTTACAGAAATACAAACCAGTATTACTGCGAGAGGAAATTAAAGGTACACAATACAGTGACGCATATTACAGCCACATACAAGCCAGTATTACTGTCAGAGGAGATTAAAGGCATATTACCGACGCGCACGCCTGTATTACCGCCAGAGAAAATTAAAGGTATATTACGGACGTACAAGCCAGCGGACGTACAAGACGGTATCCTTCAATAAGGGCGCGCACAAAAAGGCGAGCCTCAAAAGTGCGACCTCAATTGGGCGCAGCGAATAAAGGCGCGCGTAAATAAAGATCTGCACCTGTTGCTCTTCACATATTCCAGAGCCATTTGAACTAAATTATCTACGCACCCTTATTGAATAGAGCCGTACAAGACAGTATTACTGTCACAGAAAATTAAAGACACACAATACACGGCGGCAGCCCACGAAGAACGGTCAGCTCAGCAAGTAAACATCAACAAAAGAAAGGCTGAAAGAAAGAAAAATACGACCAACAAAAAGATTGAGGTCCAAGTCCCTTGCCATTTAATATAGACTGTTCCTACTAATGTTTATGCACTACTGTTCTAGCGCCTGTTATTGTAACGGGCTAAATGACTAGTATATATATTATATATGCACATACACTGTATAGGTCATACACGCACGCTTAGGGGGCAGCCAAAGGATCCAAAGGAGCATGAAAGAACAAGAGATAGAGGATTGGAACAGAGTACTAATGCCTTTTATCTTTTCCCAACAGACAAAACAGAAGATTAATAAAACTTTTTCATCTCTGTCCCACAAAATAGCGCCACTTCCAGCACCCGATGAAGACTTCATTATTGACCCACACTAATGACATAATGACCTTATCACCCATCACCTTCCTACAAAATCATTTCCACTTCCTCTCAGTATCTTATTTCCTGCCACCATTCCATAAAAGACCCGTGAAGAGATTGCTTTGTTTTCAAATGTGCTTTTTACAAACTTTGACCATTGAATCAGTCTTTTACAACTACTCAGACCACCGACACTATACGGGGAATTCCCTCAAGTCTTTTTTTGTTGTTTTTGGCTAATTTCTTCACAGACTGGCTTAGTTGGCAGGATAATTGTTCAAAGCATGACGGAAGAACAGGACTTGAACACTGTTTTGAGGACCATCCTGACTGAACTTCAAATGGTGAAGACTGAACTTGGGGATACCCGAACCCAACTCGCTGAGATGGAGGTTCTACTCGCACCAGCACAAGTGGTATAACCAGAGGCCACTCGACCTCCCCCTCCTCCGTTAGTTACTCTTTCGGAGGGGGACAATATCGAGTCTTACTTTCTAATTTTTGAATGTATAATAATAATAATAATAATTCATTACATTTATATAACGCTTTCTCAATAGCCAGACAAAAACTTGGGTAAAGGATGGAATGGGTGCACATACTCTCACCATACCTGAAAGGCAACACGCAGCGGGCCTATTACAATCTGCCCGATGAGGAGGCCGTTGACTATGATACACTAAAGGGCTACAACAATCTACAGTGCATCCGGAAAGTATTCACAGTGCATCACTTTTTCCACATTTTGTTATGTTACAGCCTTATTCCAAAATGGATTAAATTCATTTTTTTCCCTCAGAATTCTACACACAACACCCCATAATGACAACGTGAAAAAAGTTTACTTGAGGTTTTTGCAAATTTATTAAAAATAACAAAACTGAGAAATCACATTTACATAAGTATTCACAGCCTTTGCTCAATACTTTGTCAATGCACCGTTGGCATCAATTACAGCCTCAAGTCTTTTTGAATATGATGCCACAAGCTTGGCACACCTATCCTTGGCCAGTATCGCCCATTCCTCTTTGCAGCACCTCTCAAGCTCCATCAGGTTGGATGGGAAACGTCGGTGCACAGCCATTTTAAGATCTGTCCAGAGATGTTCAATCGGATTCAAGTCTGGGCTCTGGCTGGGCCACTCAAGGACATTCACAGAGTTGTCCTGAAGCCACTCCTTTGATATCTTGGCTGTGTGCTTAGGGTAATCGTCCTGCTGAAAGATGAACCGTCACCCCAGTCTGAGGTCAAGAGCGCTCTGGAGCAGGTTTCATCCAGGATGTCTGTACATTGCTGCAGTCATCTTTCCCTTTATCCTGACTAGTCTCCCAGTCCCTGCCGCTGAAAAACATCCCCACAGCATGATGCTGCCACCACCATGCTTCACTGTAGGGATGGTATTGGCCTGGTGATGAGCGGTGCCTGGTTTCTCCAAACATGACGCCTGGCATTCACACCAAAGAGATCAATCGTTGTCTCAGGAGACCAGAGAATTTTCTTTCTCATGGTCTGAGAGTCCTTCAGGTGCCTTTTGGCAAACTCCAGGCGGGCTGCCATGTGCCTTTTACTAAGGAGTGGCTTCGGTCTGCCCCTCCTCGAACCGCCACCTTACCGTGGTGGAGGGGTTTGCGTGTCCCAATGATCATAGGAGCTCTGTTGTCCGGGGCTTTATGCCCCTGGTAGGGCCACCCAAGGCAAACTGGTCCTAGGTGAGGGATGAGACAAAGTGCGGTTCAACAGACCTCCTATGATGAATAAAAAATTTGGACGGCGTTTTCCCTTGCCCGGACGCGGGTCACCGGGGCCCCCCTCTGGAGCCAGGCCTGGAGGTGGGGCTCGATGGCGAACGCCTGGTGACCGGGCTTGCACCCATGGGGCTCGGCCGGGCACAGCCCGAAGAGGCAATGTGGGTCCCCCTTCCCATGGGCTCACCACCTATGGGAGGAGCCAAGGAGGTTGGGTGCAGTGTGAGTTGGGTGGTGGCCGAAGGCGGGGACCTTGGCGGTCCGATCCTCGGCTACAGAAGCTGGCTCTTGGGACGTGGAATGTCATCTCTCTGAAGGGGAAGGAGTCTGAGCTTGTGTGTGAGGTTGAGAGGTTCCGGCTAGATATAGTCGGGCTCACCTCGACGCACAGCTTGAACTCTGGAACCAATCTCCTTGAGAGGGGCTGGACTCTGTACCACTCTGGAATTGCCCCCGGTGAGAGGCGCCGAGCGGGTGTGGGCATACTTATTGCCCCCCGACTTGGAGCCTGTACATTGGGGTTTACCCCGGGAGACGAGAGGGTAGCCTCCCTCCGCCTTCAGGTGGGGGGACGGGTCCTAACTGTTGTTTGTGCGTATGCACCGAACAGCAGTTCGGAGTACCCACCCTTTTTGGAGTCCCTGGAGGGGGTGCTAGAGGGCATACCTTTATGGGACTACCTCGTACTGCTGGGAGACTTCAATGCTCACGTGGGCAATGACAGTGAGACCTGGAAGGGCGTGATTGGGAGGAATGGCCCCCCCGATCTGAACCCGAGTGGTGTTTTGTTATTGGACTTCTGTGCTCGTCACGGATTGTCCATAACAAACACCATGTTCAAACATTGGGGTGTTCATATGTGCACTTGGCACCAGGACACCCTAGGCCTCAGTTCGATGATCGACTTTGTGGTCGTGTCGTCAGACTTGCGGCCACATGTCTTGGACACTCGGGTGAAGAGAGGGGCGGAGCTGTCAACTGATCACCACCTGGTGGTAAGTTGGCTTCGATGGTGGGGGAGGATGCCGGTCAGGCCTGGTAGGCCCAAACGTGTTGTGAGGGTCTGCTGGGAACGTCTGGCAGAGCCCCCTGTCAGAAGTAGCTTCAACTCCCACCTCCGGCAGAACTTCGACCACGTTAAGGCTGTAACATAACAAAATGTGGAAAAAGTGATGCCCTGTAAATACTTTCCAGATGCACTGTATGTAAACACATTGTTTACATCATGGACCATAAGGTGCATACTGATTCAGCGTGAGCAGGAACACTCAATAAAACTGAATAAAAAAGAATTCAAGTGACGGTGAGATACGAAGAAGGCAGATTCACCAGCAGTTGTGTGTCAGCTTTTATCCCTCCAGATCAGAGAATTTCCAGTTCCATTGTCTCAAAACACCACTCACATCTACAGTTATTCCCAGTTTTCAGTATCGTTATCGTGACTGAGAGAAGTGAAAAAAAAAAGCGCTAACTTTTACAAGTGCTATAAATTTACACCGGCTATTACAGACACAAATCAAATGTATGCTTTTATTGTATAATATTAACAATAAGAGCAGCTCACTACTCAAAACAGTAAATTTGCCAGGGAGCTGATTTCAAACTCACAACCTCCTGATTACAGGTCGGCAGTTCTAACCACAGCACCACAGAAGCTGTCTTATTGTACTTGCACTTTTTCTTAAAGTGTTTATTTGATCTTTGGCCATCTGCCTTCACACATTATACAGTTCATGTTTACATTTTGTCATTTATTACTAAAACATGAAAAACGTTTCTGTTTTAACGATATGTTTACATCGATTGTTGTAGACACAAAACGTATCAAATTATTTCCCCTTACAATTCTGGGTAGCTCACTCCCAGATAATCAATCAAGGCAGGAACTAGGAGAACTTCTTACCCATTCTTAGGCGGTGGGGGGATGGTATAGCAGGCTGCTTGCTGCTTGGGCTTATCGACACATTTAGAAGACAAAAGACGCTGACGAAGAGGTGGAAAGGGATTTAAGGTGGGAGGGATTTATGAGTTTTTTCGTTGGCTCTGGTAATTGTAGTTTTAACAGACTCAGCTAAAGAGAAGACAGCATTTAGCACCCCTAGTGGACACTGGCAGTATAAGGTACTCCCATATGGACTGCACAGGGCTCCAGTGACCTTCTAATGTTTAGTAGATAGAGTGCTAAAACCTCACAGTTCATATAGTGCCACCTACCTGGATGACATAGTCATTTATTCCGGCATGTGGTAGGAACATTTGCTGTAAGTCTATACCATTTTACTGACATTAGCTAAAGCTGGGCTGCGAATCAATCCGAACAAGTGTTTCTTTGGGTTGAACAAAGCCAAATATTTGGGTTATCTGGTGGGCAGGGAAACTGTTTGACCACAGTGTTCAAAGGTTGATGCGATTTTGAAATGGCCCCGTCCAATTACCAAGCGGCAGATACAGGCTTTTCTTGGACTAGTGAATTACTACTACTGCAATCCAGTTCACTATGAAAAAAGAAAAACTGGCACATCAATTACCTGGACATCTCAATTAAAAGATGTAATGATGCCATCCTGATTACAGGTGTTTATGGCAAGGAATGTTACACAGACAAAATATTACACTTTGGTAGCAATCACCCATCATCGCATAAATGGATCTGCGTTAAGACACTATTCAGAAGAGTTCACACCCATTGTAATACCAACAAGATTAAAAAGAATGAAAAACACTATATCTTCCAACTGCTCACATCAAATGGCTACCCAAAGACATTCATCAAACAATGCATAACTTGATCCCCCCATTCCACCTTTCATACACTTCCTTATCATCATTGGGTACCAGAAGGTACAGCACGCATCCTTTCCAGACCAGACATCTAAATTGCACAGAAGCCTGTAAACTATGTGCACAGTCCTTTTCAATGCTAAAAGCAGGAAATCAGCAGCAGAGACACAGAATGCGGTTTACATCATACCATGTGGTTCATGTCCAGCTGTATGTGGGACAAACATCAAAAACACTTGCAACACACATACAAGAAAATCACAGTGCTGTCACAAGGAAAGACCCATGGTCTCTGATTTCCACAAACACACACACAAGTTCAACTGGGCACACATTTAAATGGGACTTGGTGCAAGTAAAATTCAAGGCTAATACTAAAAGTTGCAGAGAACTGGTTGAATTGTGGCTCTCCAATGAAAATGTCATTAACAGACATTTGGACATGAACCCAGCATATGCAGACATGAAAAGAAAAACCTGCACATAATAAATAAGACTTTATAATCAACACTCTCTGAACCCCACCTAATTAATCCCCAAACCCCATATCCACCTCACCTCCCCTCCTTATTTGCTATATATTGCCTTGGATTCCTGTCTGTCTTACCATTTTCCTCTGATGATGACTCCTGATAGGAGTCGAAAGCTTAGGAATAAAAAACTATATATAAGTAATATATTACACACACGCACACACACATATTAAATGAATGTATGTATGTACAAGGTGTGACAATTTAATTCCTGGAATGCACCTTTAAAAATATACACTTGGAACTGTACACTAGTGGCTACTATTGCCTTCAAACTACTCCCCTTGTGCATATATACACTGACTTAAACGGCGTTCCCATTTCTGGAAGCAGGCCTGGAACTCATTTTCCGGAATACTATTGAGCAGCTGTCTCACATTTTGTTACATATCAGTTATATTAGAAAATCTCCGTTCTTTCAGCACAGCTTTTAATTTTGGAAATAGCCCGAAATCACAGGGAACTAAGTCAGGTGAATAGGCAGGATGATCTAATTGGGTAATCTTTTTATGGCCAGAAAGACTCTCGCAGTGAGCGCAGCGTGACTTGGCGCATTGTCATGATGAATGATCCACTTGTCAGGCCACAATTCTGATATTTTTCGTCAAACAGAATCTCATAATCTCTTCAATACTTCCAAATAGCATTGTTGGTTGAGTGTTTGTCCCTGTTCAATAAATTCTTGGTGGACTATTCCCTTGTGATCCAAAAAACACACCAGCATGGTCTGAAACCTTGAGTGCAACATTCTGGGTTCACCATGCCCTAAAAAACCACGTGATTTCCATTATATGCTCCGTCACATCTTCTCATCCATCTTTGAACCTCTTATGCCACTCAATCTCACTCAACTTTTACATAACATCTTCACCATATGCCACTTGAAACAGTTGTAACGTTTCAGTAGCGCATTTGCCGATTTTCACACAAAATTTAATATTAAAACATTGCTCAAAATTTCGATCACCCATTTTTACGCCAAAGTATACATGCAGATATCTATTACCTTCCTAATAGCTAACTAACAACTGCCTCTCTCAGCTTGCAATTTACTCATGAATTAGTTCAAACGTGTTCAAACACGAATACTCATGTGATTTTGATACAATTACATCATAGGTGACACTACGCGGCCATTCCGGGAATTAAATTGTCATACCTTGTATGTGAGAGAGAAAAAGAGAGAGATTGTCTCTTTTGAAGGCCACAGATATCTTAATAGGTTATAGTCAATTATCACTAAATATTTATTAATGGAATAAGATTTTTTTTTGAGAAAACTGCTTCAATTTGTGATGCTGTATTAAGTGCAAAATTCATTTTAATGAATCTTTGACTACATCTTATATACAGAAAAATAAGCCAGTTAAGGAATATGACACTATTCCTATCGAAAGCATTTACTTTCTATAAAAGCAGTCTCGGTTTCAAATGACAGTTTCAAAACCTCATCAGTAATGCTTTTTTATGTGAAAATTTTAACTTTACTGTATGCCATGTAAGCACGAAATGCTAGAATTTCATTTTTAAAAAGCTTACCAGAATACATTTGACGGTATGTGTTGCTCTAGGGTCCTTATTGTTAGCTGCCCAATGCAGTGGTATCTTGCCCTCGATGTCAGGAATTCCAATGTTAGAGTCATGCTTGATGAGCAACTTGACATGTTCAGGGTTGTTGAAGTAGGCGCTCCAGTGGAGGGCAGTTTGCTGATGGATTGGCAAGGGACAAAGTTAGGACAAGAAACAAAAAAAAACATACACACAAATAAACGGCATCCATTAGTTCACTTACTACAGATGTAAACTGAGAAAATGGAACAGATCTTGGAAAGCATTTGCACCTTGTGGGATCTTACCCTCGAAACGATGCCAAGCTTGGAGAACAAACTTAAACATTGAGCAGGAAGCAGCTGAGCTCACATTCAAACACCATCACATTTTCACTTCAGATAAAGAAATATGTGACCGCCCTAGGCTCTCTGTGAAGTGCTGTTTTCAAATATACAATCACTTTGTGATGGCCTTCTGCTATTGTAAATTTTATTATGATGGTATACTATATCACTCATTGTGCAGTTAAAGAAACCCCAAAAGACATTGGAGGCAAAGGATTAAAAATTGCAGGCCTGTGATAACTGAAATTGTCCAATAAAAAACTGGATTTCACATCACATAGTTACTTTACATTGATACATATGTATTATACATCTCTCACAAAAGTAAATGGTACAAGTTCCAACAGAACAGAAACATGACCTTGGAGTATAACAAAATCAGATTAAGATCATGAAGTTGAAGACTAAACACATCTGACTGGACTTGTAGTACTGGTCAGTAAAACCTAAAAATATCTTTTCCTTGTGCCATCCTGCCATGTTTAGGTATCAGTTATCAGTATTGGATAAATGGAGGGGATACATTTCTCAAAAATCAACCTGCACTTCAGCCGTTAAATCACGACTTTCTTTTCCTCATCAGGTTACATTCATCAAAGAAAAAAGTGTCTGGAATGTTTGCATTTTTACATCATATAATAAACTAATAAAAAAAATCTCTTCTGAATACTGTACCTTAAAGTGTGAAAGACAGACTCTTGAGGGCAAAACTCACTTTGTTTTTGTCCTGAGTGTCCACCTCTCCAGGGGCCATGCACTTCAGCAGCAGGGATAAGCATTTGGGACTCTTGTGCTTTGTAGCAAGGTGCAGAGGAGTCATCTCCTCGAGGTCCTTCTGCATCCAGTTTGCTCTCCGTACCAACAGCAACTTCATAAACCGGTAATTTCCCTGCAGGCACACATAAGGTCATTTTTACTAACTTAGGTAGCAGAGCTGCAGTCTTTCATACAGGTGACTATGCACTTAAGCTGGACAAGCAGAAAACAACAGTGGCATGAAAGGGGCTGAAACAGGAGTAACTTTGCCAACTTCCACACCTGGAACTGATTTGCATTAGTTTATAAGGTCTGTGAATCAGACGGTTAAACCTTTGGAAATATTTTTCTTAATAATTAACAGAGTAAAAACTAAAACATTAGGACATAAGGCATGTTGTGTTAGGGTATGTGAGAGTATCAACATCTCTAGTCAGGCAAAACTAAAAATAGGAAAGGCCATTTAATAAGGGATGGTACTATTAGTTCAACAAAGTAGAACATTGCAAACAATTTGACAAAAGCAGGCCTTTCAGCCAAACAAAGCTTGCCAATCCTATCAAGTCAAGATCAGAAGGTCTCTAAAGTCTTACTCACTACCATACTGCTTAGTCATTTATTCTATATGTCTATGACACATTGCATGAGGAAAAACTTTTTAATGTTTTGAGTGAAGTTTACCCATAACAAGTTTCTAACTGTGCGTCTGTGTACTTTTTGAACTCATTTTAAAGTAATGGTCTGGATCTATGGTACTAATTCCTTTCATAATTTAAAAAACTTTAATCATCTCACCTTTTAAATGTTTAATCGTAAAAGGTTCAACTCCTTTAATCATTCCTCAAAACTCATACTATGCAGTCCTGGAATCAGCCTAGTCACTCTTTTCTGGACTTTCTCTAGTGCTGCTATGTCTTTTTTGTAATATGGAGACCAAAAAGAGTTATACAGCTTAAGCATAACCTTCTTTGACTTAAGCTCCACACATCGTGCTATATAACCTAACATTCTATTAGCCTTCTCGATGGTTTCTGAACACGGTCCTGTTGTTAAGTAACAAGTTCAGCATGACTCCCAGATAATTCTCTAAAGGTGTACTTTCTGTATTCAAATTTAACTTTTCTACTTCCTATGTGAAATACCTACATTAATTTACATGTGATCTCAAAGACAGTCAAGATTCTGTCATCTGAGAAAATCCAGATGGGTGAGACAATGGGACACATTAGTAATAAGCCAACAAAGTAAGCCACGTGGATAGAGCTCTCGTCTTTCGGTAGTTTTGTTATATTCTTGGAGGACACTGCATAAGGTTCATTTACAGTGAACTGTAAATCCACAAATAAATAGGGAAATACACACCATATCATATGTAAGTATTGAGTTATAAAACGTTGCATGTTTAAGAAAATACCTTGAGATATACTTATATCTAACTGCAGCAACCTTCCAACAAACTTAATTCAAAGAAAGAAAGACAGAAAAGGCAATACAAGATATGCAGAAAGATAGATAGACAGACAAATAAACGCTATTATTTTCAGAAACAAGCTCAGTTAACATTTGCTTCCTACTGTATAGCATCTTTCATATGGAATGTGTTAGTGAGCTCTTAAGAAATAAAACTCCTTCAGCAATCTAATGAATGACTTTTGTAAAGCAAAGTTTGATTGCAGTACCCATCCCCTGCCACTCACTGCTGATACTGAGGGCTCTGCCCTGGAGAAGGCTTCCCTTCACCATCAGATGAGCCACTTTCACAACTCATTTAACAAGCTATGCTTGCTGGCAAGTTTTATTTTTGTGCCAAAACGCAGATCTTCCCCTTTCAGGAGGAATAAAGGCTGATTTCTGACAGCCTCCCAGTTCTGACAGGGGTGCTCTGCTACCCATCCTCCCTATTCTGAATCCAATTAGACCACTAATCCCCCAGATGAAAGGCCCAGCTTCTCATGTTCCTCATGACAACGACAGCTATTGATTACTTGTCACTATAGCTAACACCCTCGCCGCTGAGGCCTCCCTGACAAGAGGCAAACCTTTCAAATTAAACAGCACCTTACTTGCCCCATAAGCCAAATGGCACAACGTGTAAAGGCTAATAAATGGTATAAAAATGAACAAATCATAACATTATGACAGGCTGATCGTTGGCAGTAGCCAGGCATTGTGGACCTGCTGCTCCAGTCAGACTGTTCTCCTCCCCCAACTCCCTCGCTCCTGTTCCAATGCTGACTGAATTAAAGGGCAGAACAATTAAGGAATCCGACCAGCCGAGATAAGCCAGGCTGCAACTATCAGCAAGGGACGTGCTTGTCAATAGGAGAAGGGAACTCTGTCGATAGGATCCTTGAGGGCCTAAACTGCACTGCCACAAAGCATCCACTAGGTGGCACTGCTACTCTGTTTCGGTCAGCCCTTAATCCTGCAGCAACAAGTCTACATAAAGGCAGCACTTTTAAAAATGGTCTTAAAACTCCAGTGTCGTCTTAAGTGCAAGTTATCTTTTTCCGAGTTAGAAGAATCAGTTCTTTACACAGGGGTACAGGGGGCTTTAGGTCCACACAAATTCTTTACTGTTCAACATAAAAAGGAACTAAAATGCCTTACATGTTTAAAGTGGGTCATTCACAGAAATGAATCCTAATCTTGGTGGGGTGGATAATGAAATCTATCTTATTGTCCTCAGTTGTGCTTGTTTAAGGTCAGCAGTTTGCTATCATTTCTGGAGAGGAAATGGGCGTGACTTAATAACAGTTGCAAAGGGTGTATTGCTTAGTATTCATTAGTTCTAGTACCAGTTTTTTTTCCTCCAATGCCATAAGGATTAAAAAGAAACTACATGAGTTTTTAAAAAAAAAACAAAAAAAAAAACAATCATCTCACACTCATACTTTAGCATCACTAGTGTAAATCATGTGGCTAAGTATGAAAGCTTCATGGGCCAATGTTTCCTGGTCGCAGACTTAACCTGTTGAATACATATTTCATTTGAAGAATGCTTCTGGTTGTTCATCATTAAAAACTTTGAGGAACAATGTTATTATCTTAGTTAAAATATGGCATATAATTTACTACCTAATATATTACATCCCATGGCAAAAACAAAAAGCAGCTATACTCAGTGAATTGAATAGTACATAGGCTATTATCTCCAGGTCATGGCACAAAAAGGAAAGCATCTCAACTCAAGAAAAATAAAAGTGAAATCTGTGAACTGGATTGAGAAATGGGGGACCTGGAAGGTAGAAGAACTACTTTAGATCTACTGGGCATTGAGAAAAGACTGATAGAGACTTTCAGTGGAGATGCTCTAATTTTCCAGTTCCACCAATGTGATTTTACCTCCTAGCAGCCATGGTGTGTCTACATCATGCTGGTAAGCAGGAGAAGCCATTACAAAGCTTAATGAAAAGGAGAAGCTTGAATGTTTGGACTGGCAGCGTTTCAGGGACTGACACCAGGACAGACATTTACAGAGTTGGAGGTATCAAGCTAAATGAGCTTCACTGAGAGTAGAAATACCGGTAAGTACAATTTCTCATTAGGAATCAGTTTAAAAAGGTACACTGACAATGAAAAGTATTCTGTGGGTTTACTTTCTGAATTCATAAGAGACCAACATCACATTCCAGAGAATTTTAAAATGTGAAAGTTTTCTTAAATATTTTTTTAAACCTTTTTTAAATAATCGAGTGCCATTAATCCATGGGGTACATGGAGCAAGGAGACGTTATAAGAATAAAAGCTTGGGACAAGCAGTCATATATCTGAAGAACAGTGAAGTATCTTGAGGGTGGAGACCCAAGCCAGTCATTCCTTTCATTGGTATACTGTGGTATAATATTGATGGGCATGGAGAGAAGCTCAAACATAATGGCTACTATCAAGAAGAGATCTTGAGTTGGGTATCAACGGGATTCAACATGAAGCAAAGTTGGCAAACATGATGAGTTTCAGGCAGCATATGGATGCTCATAAAGAGGAAACAGCATGCAGCCAGAAAAGCTGGAAAGATCCAGAAGGAACAGGCTCCATTTACACTTCCATACAGTAGTTCAATTCTTTTCAGGAGGATGATGTGATCAGGAGAAATTGGTCCAAGGGTAAGCACATAAATTAGGCATTGCTCATAATATGAGAGTGAGAGAGACACATGCCTATTATAACAAAGAGGTCAGAAAAAAATAATACTACAGTGGCAACTACATTTACATTTTACATTTATTTGCTCAGTAGACATTTTCATCCAAAGCAACTGTGCTACAAGACAAGGTTACAAAATTGATCACCACAAGTGAAGAGTCTAGAAGTAGACACAAGCGAGTTGTATTTCCCAGATTATAAAAACCTAACAGCTAATATCAGTTAGACAGAAACTCCCCAAACAAGGGAATCTTCAAATGCTTCTAAAACACATTCAGGGAGAGAGAATCTCAGAAGTGACATGTGCCCATCATGGCTGGTTGAACACCAGACGTGATGCTACATTTTAAACAATCTGCAGCAGCTTGGTGACACATGCCAGTACTCCTACTCCTGCCAGGAGAAAGCTGTAGTGGTCCAGACGTCACAGGGCTGGGAATTGTGCTGCATATTCTGTGAGATATTGTCTGATCTTGTGGATAAGGTATACAATGAATCTGCAAAACTGAAAGAGCACAGCACCATGGTTCCTAAAGAACAAGTGATCACTGATCACTACCCCAAAGTTGTGTACCAACTTGATAGATGTTAGCGATAATAAGCCAAGCTGAACAGAGATTAAAACTGTGTTTTACTGTGTGCCACTATGTTATGCAGTAAAATCTTTAGCTGCAGGGTTACAAAGTTCTGGAATGGTTTACTTGTAGATATGAGGGATGCCAAGTCAGTATCAGAATTTAACATTCAGCTGAACAGGCATTATTTTTTAACATGTCCTATTCACATTACAGTTGTTGGTATGGCTGTTCCTGATGTACTTTTCTTTGTCCTCCCAAACATTGTCTGAACTATCATTATCCTCTTTAATAAAACCCCTGTGTGCATCCATGTGTCCGTGTGTGTGTGTCTTCTGGTGAAGTGCGCATGCGCGAGACACTCTTTAATAAAGGACATCATTGCTGGGGAGAGTGCTGATTGAATAATCGCAGCCAAGGCGGAAGTACAGGGAAGGGCGGAATGAGTGGCAGAGTCACCGGCCTCTAGCAGATGCTTCAAAGGCTGCCTGACACGTCACACAAGACACAGAGGGCAGGACCTATAAAATATCGCGCGGCCGATCTAATCAGATTTCGGTAAATGGGGTAAGCAACATCTTCTGGAAGAATGATCAGCTCAGCAAGTAATCAACAACAAAAGAAAGGCTGAAAGACAAAGAAAAATAAGAGAAAATAGATCGATTTAAGAAAAAGAAAATAAGCGTCAGAAAAACGCTAAAAGAGAAAGACTCAGAAGAGCAAATAGATCTATAGAAGAACAAGAAAATGACCGTAAAAAAATTCTCAAAGAGAAAGACAAAGACGAGCAAATAGATCTATTGAAGAAGAGGAAAATGAGAGTCAGAAAAATGCCAAAACACACAGAGCTAAAGCTAAAATAAAGAGAGGCAGGATAAGAAATCTTCAAACAGACACAACACATCAATCAACAGCCACAGAGGAGAGGATAAATGTAATATTAATTATACTTACTGTATTGTCATATACATTTCTATTTTATTTTTATTATTATTTTACATTTAATATAGACTATACATACTAATGTTTATGCACTACTGTTCTAGCGCCCGTTATTGTAACGGGCTTAATGTCTAGTTTCTGTTGTAATTCATAATCCCTTACTAACATATTCCTCTATTCTTTTTTTAAGCATTTTATTGATTTTATTAAAATCAAATAACATTCCATACAAGCAAGTCAAGTTTAACAGAACTAGGTTCAAAACATATCAACCCCCACCCATGAGAAAGAGAGCCAGGCCAACAAAGTAAAACTTTAAACTAGTAATAACAAGTAAACAGATAAATTAATAGTTGAATAAAAACAAAATAGAATTAAAAAGGGGAGAGAATCCACATATTCCTCTATTCTTAACTCTTCTCAGTGTACTTCCCAGAACTTTGATGATTGTTCAACATCAAATTTGTTACCCCTCTTAACATTAAAGCAGGACCTCCCTGTCACTGGCAGAAATTGGATCACTAGTGACAGAACACAGTGTCAGACCAGATGCTGTTGAAGCCACAACAAGCATGGACAACTTACTGAGCTGCACATTGCTCAGGGTGGTGCTGGGGAATAGTCTACCTAAAGCCAATGGCATATTATACAACTTCTATTTGGAGGGGATGTCAAACTTCTCATCATCTAGAGGATTTCATATTAGACGACTAGGCAATCACAGGGCATGACAAACTACACAGCTCGAATGTTTTTTCTGTATTTTCATTATATTTTGCACAAGACAAAAACAAAGAAACTTAATACAGGACACATCAAAGCATATCCTCTTTCTGATTGTACCTCACTTTAAAAACAGCTGTTCCAACAAAGAAAGAAAGACATGCTGGTGCCTAAGGCTATCGATTAGTTTATAACCTGGGCATCTGGGACAAGTTGCTAAATTGGTTTACAGCCTGGAATAGGAAGACATGCCAGTAGTACTAAGCAACATCAAAAGTTTTGTTTGGGAAAACAGATGAGTGAATTCATTCATTATATTGACAGCCAGCCAATCGGAATATCCAATAATCACATCTTGCAAAACCCCCCCGATAGAATTTTATAATAAATATATCTCGGCTGAAGAACGACATCAGAAGAAGAGAACACAGCGACCTCAATGTGTGGCCGTTTCCATCTGATCGTCAGAAAAGCAACTAATGAACAACTATGAGTGCTAGATCACAAGCCGCCTGCGACATTCATCCTTGTCACCTTTACTTTCTTATATGCTTTTTTTTTAAGACTATATATATCCAGACTTTACTCTCAGTCTTATTTTCTATTATTCTTTGTTCTACTGGTATTATTATTCTTGTAATAAATACCATGTTGCTTTTAACTTTCTATGCTTAGGGTCTGTGTGTATGTGTATATCTGTGTATGTGTGTGATAATCTTAAGGTGTGACAATAGACCAACCGGGTAACGAATCTGATGAGTACACTCAACCATACCACGATAATACATCAACCTTCAAGCACAGTTTCACATTTCCAAAGTATCACAAGCTCTCTACCTTTAAAAACAGCCAACAACGTGCTGCCTGACAGAGCCAGTTTTTTGATAATATTTTACAGCTATGCCAAGTTCAAACATAATCTTAGCTCTTTTTTAATTTTTCTTTTTTCACTGTGTCATTGTATGTAAAACACAAGGCCGCAGTCAAATGAGCCACTCTTATTTTTAAGGACCAAAACAGCTATGATCCTTATTCCTTGTTGCAGCATGCTACACATTGTACTTCAGCTCTCACACACACAGCCCACCCCTACAACTTCAGTCTGTTTGATTTTGTCAGGGCAAGTCACAGACTGGTTGGATTCAGTCGCTGGGGTCTGTGACTGAAAATCACCAGAAAAATCATGTAATGTGTCAGGGTCTTGAACTCCCAGAGAAAAATCCCCTGAGGATTGCAGGCAATACAGTTCATTTTCTATATTAAAAAAGCAGAGTTTTGTAACCCCCCCCCCCCATTCTTCTACAACCTGCCAAAAAACATGTACTTTAAGAATCATACACACTATAAGCAGATCACATACTGTACAGTATATAATGATTGTTACATAGTTGTTTTTGTATTTTATTAGTTTATTAATTGTGTATTTGGTGGCACTCCTGCCTCATAGTTACAGGGGTACTAAATTCATTTCTTGGCTTTGTCACTGTATTCTTTCTTTTTTCATATTACCATCTGACAATCCATTTTATATTCTGAAGGAAGTGAGCATGACAACATGTAAAGTTCAAACTCTGGGGCAGTAGTATTAACACCACCTGAAAAACTGTCACACCCAGCACCTGAAAAACTGTCAAACCCAGCACCTGTATGACATACACTATGTAAATATAAATACTGGTAAACACATGCTGGGAAAAGAAAATATGCTTAGAAATTATGCTTGCGCTGTGGCTCATCTTTTCTGAAAAATAAATAAATAAATAAATACACACACACACACACACATACATTTCCTTTTAAAGCTTGTATTCACCATTTTCTATTTTCAGGACTCGCTTTCACACAGCACTTCCCTTTTGTTTTGCTCCTATACAGGTGGTGACAAAGCTTTTCAAATCAGAAATGGAAATGGCTTTTATCCAAGGAGAATCAGTATACTGTTTTTTTTTTTTTCATCAGTATGCTGCTGCTGGAGTATGTGAATTTCCCCTTGGGATTAATAAAGTATCTATCTATCTGTAAAGTAGATTTCAAAAATAAAGTGAAGAGAAAAGAAAGAACTGATGGCAGAGGCAAGGGCATAACAGCAAAGATGAAACTTTTGTAGTTTTGACTGACGTTGAGAACTCTGAATGACTAGGTTGCTAAATCCATCCACTTTTGAGACCTGATCTTTACTAAGAGGAGAGGCCAATGATGACAGCAATAGGCATACTGACGATACCAAACCTTCATTTGATTGGAATAGTAAAAAATATGATTGAAATCTATAATCACTTAATAATTCTGAAGCACTGTGTTGCCCCCTTTGAATTCAAACAAGAAGAGATATAAGGTGTAACGCCTGTGATGGAAATTTTTAGTAATGTTTTTGAATTAATAGACCAGGAAGTAAAATGCCAAAAAAATCATAAACAGGAAATTGGTATTCCACAAACTAGAATGCTATACCTAAATATGTGTCAGGAAAACAAAGCAGAGAATTGCTAACCAGAACTTCTAAAATATCAATGAAGAAGAATGCTGGAGAGTTTGTATGAATCCATAATCATGGACAACTAAGAAGTGCATTTTGCTGACTGTTCTACTGGGGCAGCAGTAATGTCACATTTTGTGTGCTTCTGGTCACTGTCTCAATGTGACATGGTGACTACCAGTGGAAAATCACTCAGTGAAATAATTTTACAATATAATACAATTGATTGCACAGTATAAGAATATTCAATCAGGAACATTAATTTATATTTATCATATACACAAATAAATGTAGAGTCAAATGAACATGAAATTGAATAATAATTAATATGAAACTAAATACAGTGGGTTAAATGAAGAAAACATGCTGCATATGGGGTAGATAGGCAGACTGGTACAGAGGTGGCTAAATGCTTCTGTGCATGTCGACCTTTGCAGATCTAAGGTTGAGTGTGTGTGTCTGTCTGTGTTCATTTCTTTTTCTTCATTCATGTATGAGCTCTTGGGGGAAAACAAGCTGTCGGCTATCTTCACTTATGAATTTCTAATGAACCTCCAAGTATGTGTATATTTAAATAATGTATCTCAAATCCTACTTGTGCAAAGATTTTGCAAATCAGTAAGCTTGATCCTATGACTAAATGGAACAGACACAATTTAAGAAAAAATCCTCTTAAGTTAAACAATTTGTATGGAGTTATCGTTGGTCATACAGTAGATCAAAGAATTTTTGCATGATAACGAAATACGTACTGGACCAAATCAGACAAAAACAATTGGCCTAACAAACATGGTGGAACTTGTTTGAAAAAGATCAGTCAGTTTTTTCAGAAGTCATCATTGTACATAGGCTTCCGCAGACACCAGGCTAAAGTCACCTTTTCTCAAAGTTTTGAACATTGTAGAATCAAAATCTGAACTTTATGTGATAACAAATGTTTGACTTCATCACCACACTTCTACTTACATATCAGTAAAAATATGACATAAATCAAAATAGAAAACAGATACTGTATTGTCATAAAAAATTGAGAGAACAATTAACCAAAACACTTAAATGACATTCAAAATGTGAAACAAGCAATTCGACTTTTTACATCAGGAGAAATAATAATGGATAACCAAAAAAAAAAAAAAAAAACGCTTCTAAAACAGATCTTTAAAATAAAACAAATGAAATGTGATAATCTTCTTTGGCCACTGACTTAAAGGATGATGATATATCTAGGCTCCAAACACAAACACCACTTGAATCCAACCAAACACTAACCAAAGCTTTCCCACCAAGTATACTTCCTGAAAATTCAGGCACCCAATAAACGGGTTGAATCCATCCAAAGTGCAGAGGAATATCTATTTAATAATTGTAACTATCGACAACTATTTCATCATAGAGCCAAAACCAAAACAGATACAGTACATATAAAGACAACACTTATAAAATACATACTAATTTTAATGATGGATGGATAGATAGAACTTAATTGCCTGTCAATATAAACTTAAAGTTTACAGTTGTACCATTACAAGCTGATCAGTACAGCCAGCTTTAAATACTGCCAGGATGTTTTTCTCAACTGTATGTTTCTAATTTTCTTAACATTTATTTGATTCTTTTTGTAAAAATGAACCTCCAGTTAGTACTCAAGCACTCATTTTCCAATTTATCTTGAACAGTCCCTGCGTTACATTTCTAGGTAGTGTTTCTTCTTCCAGACTAAAAGGGGTTCAGTGCCGTGTGTAAGATACACCATATTGCTCTTTTGCACAATTCTACTGTTGCTACAGCATGTCTTTTTCTTATACGTACTTGCAAACAGAATACCTAAAACAAACCTGCATGTAACCACCGCGCAATGTAAAAGCAAATATACATATATTAATTTGTTTTTGCAAGTGATACTCCAGATCTGGGATGGTGAAGTGACATGATGATTAGTGTTTGTACATGATTTATTCATGAGACTGGGTACATATCCCTGCCTAATAATTATCTGGATGCAAGTAGCAAATTCCTCCTGTATCCATATGGGTTTTCGTATTATATCTGAAAAAAGTTTGCCCCTGGCCCACCTCAACCCTGTAACTGGATCAATTGATTTCATATAATGGATACATCGTCCAAATGTGGTCTTATTAGTGTATAATGGAACTTCAGAATTCCTTGTACTGTCTGCAACATGCAGTACAGTAGACCCCCGCAAAGTCGTGGTTCAGGGTTCGCGGACTCAGTCGTTTGCAGATTTTTCCTTACAACCTAACTATTAATTGTTAGCGGAAAGTGCAAATATCCTCCGCAATTTTTTATGGCTTTTTTCGTGGCAATACTGTGCTGTAGAGAGCACAGGAAGCAACCGCTGAGGGACACACGGTTTGGTATGGTGAAAGTAGCCAATCTGAGAGCGTTATTCATTTCTCCTTGCTGCTGATTGACTGCTGCCCTGTGACGCGTCTCTAGGTGAGTGGGTTTACCACCGCTGAAGGAAACGCGGTTTGGGATGGTGAAAGTAGCCAGTCCGAAAGCATTATTCATTTCTTCTTGCTGCTGATTGACTGCTGCCCTGTGACGCGTCTCCAGCTGAGTGTCCTCGTGTTTTCCATGTTGTTATTGTATTCATTTTGTTATTCTTAAATGCACAAGATGTCGCCGAAACTGAGTCTAAGCACCAGAAGAAGTTTAAAGCTACTGGATTTGCTCTGGGAACTAAAAATGTATGCTGCAGTAGCGCACCACTATGGCATTAATTAAAGCACCGCACGCTACATAACGAAGAACGAAGCAGCGATCTAGAGTACCTTATCTGTAAGTTTCTGTGATAGTGCCAAAAAGGTAACGACCGTAAGGAATAAAAATATCGTCAGGATAGAATCTGCCTTGGCATTGTGGATCACCGACTGAAGGAAGAAGAACATCCCCTTGGACGGTAACATCATCCGTGAGAATGCATGGAAATTTTAGCAGCAGTTCGCTACAGGAGACAATGTAGCAACTTCCCATCACAATGTTCCTGAAACCTATAAAGAAAATCCAGCACGAAACCCCACCAGAAAAAGGCCCATCCAAAGATACAACTCCTCCTGATGTGCTTGAAGAAGAGGCGCCACCCGAGGAGTTTTAAATCCTCTGCATCGTACTATGTATTTACTCTACTTATAACAAAGAAAACGACAGCACATACCAAAGAAAATGCGCGTGCATGAATTACAGTACATATAGCGGTAACATCGGTATTTTACATTCTAGCACTGCGGGAGACATAGCAGTACAGTACTGTACAGTATATGGGTTTACCTTTACATTCTGTTTTTAGGTAATGTATTAAGGTAATTTTAGGTAATATATTAATGTATTAAGCTGAGTTTGCAATGAAATTAAAGTGCTTTGGGGGCATACTGTATTTAGGGTTTAAACTATAAAAATAGACATTTAAAAGGCATTTTTTAACTACATCCAAAAGTCGCGGTTTTTCACAATTCGTGGGTGCTCTAGGAACGTAACCCCCACAAATTTTGGGGGTGTACTGTATAACCTAATATTTTGCTTTCCTGTTTGACTGCTTCTTCATGTTTCCTGGAGGATAAGAATGTTACAATCATTCATTTTATATTGATGATTAATGTTCCTTTTACTTACATGTAAAACTTCATACCCTTGTCTAAATGAAATTCAACTTTTTGAAGAGTGCCCATGTCTTTCTTGAAACATCTCTGTTGCTTCCTCATTATTTGCCTTTAGCAAATTTAATTTCTTAAGTAAATAAAAATACTGAGAGTTTGAAAAGTTCCTAATATTTTTGACAGAATGGAAGAAAAGTGAACTGAGCTTCCAAAAAGCACAGCAAAGAGGATCTGACAGGATAAGAGCAAGAAAGGCCACACAACAGAGACATCCAGAAATGTCAACTTAAAGTGCCCACCCACTAATACTGAAGCCCTTAGTAAATGCAAACAAAATGGACTGTGAAAAAATGCATCTGTTTATCCTTTTAATCTTTCATTCAAAATATTAACAAAAATCTAAACATTAATTGAAGTAAAATAATTGAAAGAAGAAATAAATTCACAAGACAAATATTTTTCTCAAGTATGTGTATGCCACAATTATTGGCACCCCTAGAAAGTCATAGGAGGAAAGTCTTACTTGAAATATTCCCACTTCGTATTTTACATTTTTAACTTCATCTGAGTGAGCAGGAACACTTAAGTGGTCAGCTAGGACTTCCTGTTTCACTAGAATATAAATATGAGGTGACACAATGACCAAGTTCCCTTAATCATCCATAATAGGAAAGACCTGAGAACACAGTGATGATGAGCAACAAGAATGTTAAACTTTTTACAAATCAGGAAATAACTATTAAGAAAATAGCCACATTGTTTAAAATGCCCACTTCCACTATTACGGCAATAATGAACAAATTTAAAGCAACTGGATAGGTTAAGAATTGGTCAGGAAGAGGATGTGTCTGTATTGATCCCATGGACAGGTGGATAGTTCCAGTGGCCTAAGAAACTCCAATGATCACAGTTGGAGAACTGCAGAGGTTAGTTGGGCCTGGGGATCTAAAAAAAAGTCTCCAGAAACTATGATCAGATGCCACCTACATAACTCACAAGTTGTTTGGGAGGGTTGCCAGAAAAAAGAATTTGCTGTCATCAAACAACAAGCCCAAGCACCTACACTTTACCAGACATTAATAGAACTTTCAATGGGATCATGTTTTATGGTAAGGAGATATAAAATTGAACTTTTTCGCAACAAACACCAGAAGTGGGTTTGACTACCTCTGCCAGGGTGCTTAAAACTACGGCATGGTTGGATCCTCCAGCTTGACAATGATCCAAAGCAAACCTCAAAATCAACATAAAAATGGCCTAGTGGATCAAGGTTTTGCCAAGCCCATCCTAGTCACCTGCCCTAAACCCCCTTGAAAACTGCGATGAACTGAATAAGAGAGATTATAAGTGTGGACCTTGGAATCTGAAGGATCTAGAGATATTCTATATGGAGGAATGGCCAAAGATCCCTTGCTATGTGGTCTCCAGCCTCATTAAGCATTCGAAGAGAAGAATCCAAGCTGTTACCTTGGCAGAGGGAAGCAGCATAAAGTATTAAATGAAGGAGTGACAAAAATTGTTTTATGATGAGACTTTCTTTGTCCTTTCAATTACTGTTGTTTTCAAATATTTGAAATGAAAGCTCAAGAACATAAACAACAAATACATTTTTCATAGCCCATTTTGCCTTTATTTATCAAGATTGCCCATGTCAGTGGAGGACACTGTAATGAAGGGCACAACACACCAGAATGCTATCAGCAGACAGGAAACTTTCACAGACTTGCAGGGTGGGAGCTTCCCCACTAAGAAGTCTCACAAATGTCTCCATGAATAGCTTAACAGGTAGATGGCAATGTGGACCACACAGAATCTGTTTTGTTCAATTACAAGAACAAGGCGGCTGGTTCAATCCGTGCCACTTGCTCACTCATTGTGTGAACATAGGCAAATGGCTCAGCCTGCCAATGTTTACTTTGTATAGAATGAAAATGGAAGTGAAAATGACTGCACTTGTTCTTATAAAGTACTTTGGCATGGTAGTCACTATAAGCAGGTAATATATAAAATAAAGCCATTTTAAATTGATTGAAAATTGATTGACAAGTGCAGTGTCACCAAAGCCACTGAGAGGCATCTGTGGTACATATATAATGTGATGCTATTAAAAATGTTTAGCAAATTTTTTGACTGGGCTGTTGGAAGAGAAGAGAGAAACAGACATAGAAATGTCAATCTGAAGGGCAGCATGAGAGGGGTAATGTGCCAACTGTAACTGCATTATAGAATTGGCCGTGAGTGCAATAAGTACAGCGGACAGTGTGATACTTTTTCTGCCAAGCCCAGTGGGGGAAATTCAGAATTTCTGTGTTTTTCTTTATGTGTGCCCTGTTCTCTCCTTTGTTAAGCCCAGGCCCCAGGAGATGCGTACTTAAAACAAAGAGTTGGCTTGTGTCCACATTTTGTCAACCAAAAGAGTAGCCTACTGCACTACTGCCTTTAAAATCTTTTAGCTTTCCGATATATTACCCCCAGACACTGGCAACAACTGTGAGAGAATTAAAAGAAAAAAGAAACTGGATCAAGGACCGACATTATAAATCATGATGAGCTTAGTGACATGAGGTGGACAAGGCTGTTCCCAATTAGGGAGGAAAGCTAGCTTGTGCATTTTTCCTCTTTAATGGGAAATCAGGCTATAAAAACAAACTGTTTGGTCTGGATGCCAGGTCAGAAGCAGAACAGCAAATCATACACTTACAGTAAGCAGCTTCAAAAAAAAATAACCAGCCCCTCTTTTACTTTTTTTTTCTTTGATCCAGGCCTATTTATCAGCCCCACCACCCTACCAGCTGATATTAGTTTAACTACTTAATTAAGAGACTCAAAACCAGATTAAAAGATGGGCCTCTTTCTAAACATGACAAAGGTGACTTAAGTGCCATTTCAAGCATTAGTTCTACAAAAGAAATGCATACTTCCATTCTCAAAGAAAACAAAATGCTGCTGACTGTAAACAGGTGCCTTGTTCAAAGTAGTGTTTAGAAGGTGCAGGAGGATTCTAAAAGCCAAAAGCAGGGTGTTTATTTTACAAAGGACACTACAAATCAGTTTTATTTTGAAGGAGCTGATCAACCAATGTCTAGGTTGGGTAATCTAAATCAGAGCTGTCAGGTCACACACATTTCCTTACTCTGTCTTCAAACCCACAATGCAGAAAACCAATCTGAATGGGAGTCAGTTCATCATCATGTCCAAACACATGCTTTAAATCGAGTGATGTGGACTTGGTCATATAAAATATGTCAAACAGCAGAAAGCATTTTCAAAGCTTTGCAGGGCTTTGTCCAATTTGCTACTTTAAACCTCTGTGCCCTCAACCAAAGAAAGACAACGCAAAACAAACACCACTGCAAACCAGTTGGAAAACAATGGAAACTCACTGCTAATTAAGCACAGTGTTTAAAATTGGAGCTTCCACTTACTGGTGGTGTTCCAGCTTAAATTTCTATTCCCTTTGGAAATCAATCCAGTTTATTTTAATATTGTGCATTTTCTACTGACAAGGTCTGAGCACTTTACAGATACAATACAGTTAACTCTTTCTAAGGAGTCTTGTGTCTATGAGCTTGAGCCTGGTTTAAGGTTTTCGATTTCTCAACTCTGTTTCTTGAATTTCCACAAATGTATTTTCTTACAGTGGTTGCCAAGTCACTAAGTAACAAATCTACTAATAAAACCTTGTCACAGTCAGCTCTTAGTCACCCTCATTTCTCATGTTGTGTGGAAAAAAGCAGGCAGTGCTAGGAGTGCATCCATTAGGTTCTTAGTATTTTTGGCAAATGAACTAGTGCCTGGAGATGGTGACCATTGTGCCCAAGTTTTGGCATGTCAGTCCTGCTAATCATAGTTAGCCTCTCAGCATGGAACATTTGGTGTTGCTGAAAAATTTTTTAAGTAGTCTGGAACATTTAATTAAGCTGAAAAAATAAGAAGATAAACAGGATGTACACAAAGTACACCACAAATTGCACTACACCATAGTGGAGCCATCCTAAGTGGTGTCCCAAACTGTTCAGAAGTGGCCCAGCTGTAGCATAAAATTGCAGAAGAGATACTACTTTATAAACCAACTTATCCATTCAGTAATGTTCTGGTGCAAAGACATAGCAAAGAAAACTACAAAGGAGCAAAAATGACATTAATACATAAATGAGAAATCTATGCATTCTTCTATGTGTAACAAAAAATATGGTGTAGTAAATGTATTGTGTGTGCATGTTTTGTGGTAACTATAAGTAAAAACAACTCTTAATAATAATAATAATCTACCTCCCCACCCCCATGCTGTCTGGGAAGGGCATATACATTTTGAAAAGCACCTCAGAAAGGGCACAGCATACCACTGACTGGTATGGTTGTAAATTTTGAGGAGCTCAGCTAGTTAAGCAAATGAAAGCTGTGTGTCATCAACATGCAAAAGACACAGCTATCCTGCAGCAAGCATCAGAGTGTTATTTTTGCATTTTTTATTTTATATTCCATTATATGTAAACTTATTAAATATATTTTAAGGGCGTTAAAAGAAACATAAGGCATTTTCATATGCCTCCTAAAACTATATAAGAAATAATGACAAACATTCTTGTAAATGATGATACACCTTGGATTTCTAAGCTTTACATTACTAGAAGATAAGTTTTGAAATGTATTTTTGAAGCACTTACAGAAAACACAAAGTAATGATGGAGACCTCTCAAATTATTCATATTTAGGCTATTATTGCCTATTTTATAGTATAACAGAAGTCTAAAGAACCCGATATTACATAATTGTTTTGTACCACCACCCCTTTACTATTAGTTCTTCAAAAATGGCTAACAATGAACTTTTTGATAACCATAATTTGCATAGTGCTGTTTTTATGAACTCCCCTTGCTAATACTCCTCTTTTTCTTTGCATAAGCTTCTATATAATGCCCTCTAAACCTTCAGAATAATAATTTTTGAGTAACAGAAGATAAAAGTTTCAGGCAAACTATTGTAAACCAGAATCAGAGGCCTCACCATAGTCTTTGTGATTTGCAGAGAAGCCTAGTGGAGGATACTTGAGTAATTGAAGTCAGATCCTCACAAAGCACTAGCCATCATTCAGGCTCTATCAAAACAAGTCCAGCCTCAATTCTAGTAGGATTTGAAGTCTGTAAATTGCACTGCTAGTGGCTGGGTGAGTGGGTCTGGGGGAAGGGCAGGTCTGCTTTTTCGTGCAAATACCAAATCACTTCTTTGACGCAGGAACGTTTTAAACCTGACCGCAACTCTTTATTTTAAAAAAGGCTTAGGAAGTACCTCTAAATAGAGGGCAATAAACAGTTATCACACTATGTCTAGCCTTTTTTGTGAACATTCTATTTTAAGAGCAGAATGAGAAAATCATCATAGATGAAACATTTATTAATTTTTTTAATTAAATGCACAATAAATGTATGTGTGTTTAGAGTAAGAATAAGCAGTAATCATAGCTAACACTACCAATTAACAGTGTTAATCAACAAATAACAAACTGTAAACCCTTAAAGTAATAAATTCAACTTATTCCCAGAGTGAAAAACACATTATGCAAAAAAATGCCTAAAACAATAATCACTGTTCTGTGAATACTTAGACTTGGAAGCATGGAGTGTGGTCTTCCAGTGGTTAAGGCAGAACTGGCTCAGGTGAATCATTTAAACTACAAGAACTCCAGATGAAAAAGCAACTGATCTGTAAGATTTCTTCTCAACACTCTAGAACAATTTATAGCTTATCATATGAATGGTAGTAGTTACAATCTTACTACTGCAGATCAGACACCACTGTCAAAGGGATTTTAAGTTCCACAAGTTGAAATGCTATGCATGCTCTGGTCAAACAGCCCAACCTTCTTAAAGAATCAATATATACCAAATAAATGTATACTAAAATGTAATTAGAGATAAACACCGCTATAAGCATTCTTTACCAATACTCACCTCATCTTGGCTTTTAGAAAAGAGAAATGAATTTGCTCTGCAGAAGTGAACCAACACACACATGAATAAAGCAACACAGTGTGTTGGGTTATTAGCAGAAGGTCAGACCTCACTGCGGGTCATAACTTCATAAACCTTTTGTGTATGCCCTATGATAATCTTTAGCACTGCTAAGTTTTGGTTTTGTTACAGAATGATAAAGTTGCTCAGCAAAAGTAGAAAACTGAAAATCTGCAACACTAGATAAGTAATAAACGCAAGAGACTGCATCACAACCGAAATACCCTCATGAGAATATTTCTACAGATCTACATTTTTATATACACTCTAATTTTATGCTAATCCAAGGCATGTCTTATTTTCCTTTTGAAATATGCAATCAGCCACCTTGCATGCACAAAGCCATCACTGTGGCTACAGCGCCAAGCAGCAATTAAAATAACATGCTTAGTGCTTTAGCAATGGCGGAAGTCAGGGCTGGGAGTATGTAATGACTAGCAGGTCCAAAATCCAGAAAAGGCAAATCATGACAAAACAGAGCAAATACACAAGGCTTGAGCACAGCTTGAACCAAGTACTTCTTTGAATGCCCACCTTCCCTTCTTTCATGCAACTATTATATAATCAGTGTTTATCAACACCACCAAACAAAAGAGCCAATAACATACAGTAAAAGCCAGGAGTAAAGGACACAAACTATACCTAACAGTCATTCACATTTTGTGTGCTAAGTGAAAGACTAAATCCTTTGCAAATACAGTATTGAGAGTTTATGTCACATTTTGGAACACAATGTGTGTTACTGTCATGTAAGATGCTTCTACATTTTCTGAGCCGAACTGAAATGGATGAACTAGATCTTTTTCAAACCATAATACAGAATGAAATTGGGTATGCAGGATAGGTCATTGTAAATTGATTTTCTGACCGCACAGAAAGTGGTTGCGGAGAGAGAGAGAGAGAGAGCTCAGCTGACATCACCAGGAAGTAGCAGAGCCAGTGCACGCAAGCTCAAAAGTTCTCTCATGGCTGTAGCTGTAAAAGAACTGCACCTGAGGGCCATTGTAATCTAGAGGTCTTGGGTTCATGGCTAACCACCGGCAGTTACCACAGTGCAAAAAATGTTCAACTTGCGATGTATCGTGGTGTGATTCCACTGACAGGATTAGATGATGGGCTTATTGTAGCTCCTCACTGAGTCTTTTAACCTCTGCCATGAGTACTTGCACTTGTCCTCTGCCAAATAACCAGGTCATCTCTAATATTTCTATAGCGTCCTATTTCAAGTAACAGAACACAGACAATGGTAGCACACTATTAAGTATTAAGTACACAGTATTAAGGCTCATATATAAGGTTCAAAGTCAATCCATCATTGTGACAACTAAGGAACCATGTGTTCACATAGTAAATACAAAACTTTCAAATTTCCCATTTAAGAGCATTTTACAATATTATGTACATTAGAATATTAGAACAAATTTGATAAGAACAGGTCATTAAGCTCAACCAGTTTCTCCACCCTATTCACCCCGATTCTCCAAAATAATATCAAGTGGAAGGTCTCTAAAGTCCTACTGTCTACCACATGGCTTAGTAATTTATTCCAGGTGCCTATAGTTCTTTGTCCCTAGATTCCAAATCAAGTTACATAAAAATTGCATTGACTGATGCAATATTGTTAACAGTTGGTTTTGGAAGGTCTATAGTTAATAGAAGTTCATATTTTATAAAACATACAACTTTTAAATTAATTATCCAATGGATAGTTAAAATCTGTGCTGAAGTCTGTCTGCCTGCCTCCATGTGCAAGCAGCTGTTGTGCTGGCATTTTAAGTAACTCATATGGTAGGGAAAATATAAAACCTGATATACGCAACCTTTTTCCAGGTACATTTGAAAGAGTAAATTAACCAGTAATTTTGGTCAGCAAAACTACCATTTTACTGTAAATGTACATCTAAATGTATTTTAAAGAACAAAATACTGCCATAAAATATTCTGAAACAAATACCAAAAGTTCCAATAAATTTACTGCCTTAAAGGACTTCGGTTCTGTTTTACTTCCTAAAATGTTCACGTTTAAACCTGAAATGGCTCATGAAAAAAAGAACAGAAAAAAGGTACATGATCTTAGAATATACCCAGGGCTTGGAAGTGGTGGTATTCCACTAGTCTAAAGCTATATGATTTCTTGTTGGGCTAGTAATTCTTAGCAGAAATAGAAGTAATATTACTGAAGTGGGCTATTGATTTTTATCTTTTTTTGAAAGTTCTGTTATTAGTATAAGCATGAAATTCTCCTTAGGGGGATGATCAATTAAATAGATACCTTGATAAACACATGCCACACTAAAACGTGCAAAGCTTGTGCTTATTTCAACTTGTGCCGAGATGTGTGAAGTGACTCTCATAGTTTTACTCTGACAGGTTGGCTCGGAGTATTTTTCTTTAAATTAACAACTCAATGATTGCAATCTGCAGCTCTCTCTTTTCTTGTCATAAGCCCTTAACTGTTCTTCTATGCAGGTTTCCTTTTTAACTAGGCAGACATACAACTATGTCTTTAAAGGTGTCTGTGCTGTGGTGATGACACTGTAATCAGATTTTAGGAGTTTCTGAGAGACCCATTTTCATGTTCAGGACCTAGAAGGGAAGTTGTAATTAAGCAACTAGTGCCTAAGGGATGTTTTACATGAATTATTATTTACATTTACTCCCCCAATTCAGGCTTCCAGGCACACCATTCATTTAGACAGACAGGCAGAACTTTACATTTTCCCACTTCAGCTGAATAATTCATTGGCTAATAGCCATCAATAATAGTGTGCCACAGAATAACCATGAATAACAAAATGTAGGTTCAGCAAATAGATAAAGGATTAGGACTCAATCAAACGAAAAAAAGAAACTTTGCATCGCTTTTTTACATCGTTAATACAGTTCTGGAGTAAAAATTTTTTTAACAACAAGATGGTACTGTTATGATTTTCTGTCAAGTCATAAATGAAACACAAAATACACTGAAAGATAAAAAGGAACCAAAGAAAAAAAAAAGCCTATCATTCTGTATGTGTCTAAAGTGCAATTCTACAGACATGCAACTACAACTGAATGTCAGCCAAAGGACTGGATATGCCATTGCATACAAAAGTGAAAGTTCATCATCTATTAATTAATCCTGCCAGGCCACCAGTTTATCTCAAGACACAATGACATCAGTCCAATTTGGAATTGCAAGTCAACCTAATTAACAAATTTCCGAACCCATAAAACCCAGAGAAAAAGCCAAGCAGACATGTGAGGAACAGACAGATTCCATCGTGACTGGCTGTGATACAAATCAAAGTTGGTTATTTGTAATTTCCACATTTAGTTCATTCAGTAGTTGAAACACCTATGGATATGTTACATGTAGCAGGCTGACAAAAAAAAAATCTTACCTCCTAGAGCATAAGCATTACCCTTGAACTACAGTTTTGGTGCACAGCAAAAAGCAAAAAGGGTAAATGGAGGACGAACAGTTGAGTATAGGCAATACAATAATGACTGGATGAAATCAACCAGCTTTAATTTGATTCATAATAATATTTTCATGAACAGTTATCACCCTGACCTGAGCTCAATGTAAGAGACAAATGAACAAACAATAAGTGCTTTCTGACACACAGCACTTTAGTTTTTACAGGTTTAGATGAGGGTACCTGAAAAGTTTACATTTACAAAACTAATTGGATATGGGACAAAGTCTTTTGTCTCACTGAAACTGCATCCACAAATCAAACAGCGGGTAAGCAGACCAGACTCTTTTTGTTCTGATTATCAGGATCTGCAGCACGTTTAAAGAGCAACTGAACCATAGCTGCTTTGGTTCCAGGAATGCCGAAATTATTTCCATACAGTAACAGATGAAAAAGGCACATATGCAAAATCAAGAGCATGCACTCACCCTGCATGTCCCTAACGTGCAAGTTTTCAGACATGCAATTGCACTTGCCAGCCAACGGCTGGGACGTGTGGTTTTTAAGTCTACAAATGCAGACATATTACAAAAGGCACCATCTGCTCTGCCAAACTGGATTTGTCAGTTTCAAGTGAAATAAGACCATTAATAAAGTGTTACTAGGCTCCCAGTGAATCATCTGGTGGATAATCATCTTCAGTGTTTCTTCTGAACCATACTGTTTCTATAAATGGTCCAAAGACTATATGGTAGGCTTTAAAAATCAAAGCTAACTCACTCACTTTCATACTGACCACGGATTTAAACTTCACGTGTGTTATTAAGTAGATTCATGTCTCCAAAACACCAACATAGTATACATGAAGTCACCCAAGCTGGAGACTACTGGATCACACTATGCCACAACAACAAACGCATAAGCAAGCAAGTCCAAAAGAACCAAATGTGTTTGTTCATTTCCAATTATTATTGAAGAAACTCCTGGACAGATTGAAAATAAAAACAAGAAGAATGGCTGTTAATTCATCCATTTTCTAAGCCACTTAACCAGTTGTGGATGGCATGAACCTTGTGTGAGCCTGCTGAAGGGTACACTTACTGTATGTACACAACATTAATTTCTCATGCAGGGCATTTTTAGAAATGCAAATTAATCTGACACACACCGTTTTATGACAGGAAGTAAAAGGCAAGAATCACATGTAATTCTTTTTCTTCTTTCGGCTGCTCCCGTTAGGGGTTGCCACAGCAGATCATCTTTATTATTGTCCGCATATTGCTTTGGCAAAATTTTACACTGGATGCCCTTCCTGACGTAACCCTCTCCATTTATCCAGGCTTGGGACAGGCACAAAGAAACACACTGGTTTGTGCATCCCCTGTGGCTGGGTTCACATGTAAGTCAAAAAGTATTACTACAAAAAAAAGTGGATAGATAAATATAGTGTCAACAAAATGTATCCAACAAAAAGGCATCAAAAATACTGAAGCAATTCCCGTCTACTGCACCAAGCTAAATAGTAAACGAGTAACATTACTAATGAAGCAGTTTGGCTTACCCTCTTAGCCAACTGAAAACCCTGAAAAACTAAACACTGAAAAATTTCTTGCTCACCTCACATTTTTCTGCCTATACAGTGCATCCGGAAAGTATTCACAGCGCATCACTTTTTCCACATTTTGTTATGTTACAGCCTTATTCCAAAATGGATTAAATTAATTTTTTTCTTCAGAATTCTACATACAACACCCCATAATGACAACGTGAAAAAAGTTTACTTGAGGTTTTTGCAAATTTATTAAAAATAAAAAAACTGAGAAATCACATGTACATAAGTATTCACAGCCTTTGCTCAATACTTTGTCGATGCACCTTTGGCAGGAATTACAGCCTCAAGTCTTTTTGAATATGATGCCACAAGCTTGGCACACCTATACTTGGCCAGTTTCGCCCATTCCTCTTTGCAGCACCTCTCAAGCTCCATCAGGCTGGATTGGAAGCGTCGGTACACAGCCATTTTAAAATCTCTCCAGAGATGTTCAATCGGATTCAAGTCTGTGCTCTGGCTGGGCCACTCAAGGACATTCACAGAGTTGTCCTGAAGCCACTACTTTGATATCTTGGCTGTGTGCTTAGGGTTGTTGTCCTGCTGAAAGATGAACCGTCTCCCCAGTCTGAGGTCAAGAGCGCTCTGGAGCAGGTTTTCATCCAGGATGTCTCTGTACATTGCTGCAGTTATCTTTCCCTTTATCCTGACTAGTCTCCCAGTCCCTGCCACTGAAAAACATCCCCACAGTATTATGCTGCCACCACCATGCTTCACTGTAGGGATGGTATTGGCCTGGTGATGAGCGGTGCCTGGTTTCCTCCAAATGTGACGCCTGGCATTCACACCAAAGAGTTCAATCTTTGTCTCATCAGACCAGAGAATTTTCTTTCTCATGGTCTGAGAGTCCTTCAGGTGCCTTTTGGCAAACTCCAGGTGGGCTGTCATGTGCCTTTTACTAAGGAGTGGCTTCCGTCTGCCCACTGTACCATACAGGCCTGATTGGTGGATTGCTGCAGAGATGGTTGTCCTTCTGGAAGGTTCTCCTCTCTCCACAGAGGACCTCTGGAGCTCTGACAGAGTGACCATCGGGTTCTTGGTCACCTCCCTGACTAAGGCCCTTCTCCCCTGATCGCTCAGTTTAGATGGTCGGCCAGCTCTAGGAAGAGTCCTGGTGGTTTCGAACTTCTTCCACTTACGGATGATGGAGGCCACTGTGCTCATTGGGACCTTCAAAGCAGCAGAATTTTTTCTGTAACCTTCCCCAGATTTGTGCCTCGAGACAATCCTGTCTCAGAGATCTACAGGCAATTCCTTTGACTTCATGCATGGTTTGTGCTCTGACATGAACTGTCAACTGTGGGACCTTCTATAGACTGAATTTACCACAGGTGGACTCCAATTAAGCTGCAGAAACATCAAGGATGATCAGGGGAAACAGGATGCACCTGAGCTCAATTTTGAGCTTCATGGCAAAGGCTGTGAATACTTATGTACATGTGCTTTCTCAATTTTTTTATTTTTTAATAAATTTGCAAAAACCTCAAATAAACTTTTTTCACTTTGCATTATGGGGTATTGTGTGTAGAATTCTGAGGAAAAAAGTGAATTTAATCCATTTTGGAATAAGGCTGTAACATAACAAAATGTGGAAAAAGTGATGTGCTGTGAATACTTTCCGGATGCACTGTACATTTATTTATATTAAAGAAAGGCCTTTTTATCAGCTTGCCAGTGAGCCTTTTCCCCAATTTATTTCCTAACAGGTTAAGACAATTCTTTTAATTTGTGGTACAAAATCACTTCCAGTGGCAGGGATGTTATAAAATGCTATTGGGCTGATAGTGTGCAGTGCTGCATTTAAAGACTATACCTTGAACCCTTCCTCCACTTCATTTTCGGATGCCTGCCCTCTTTTTAATACACCAGACCATCCACCACACCTTTACCTAGTAGGTACTGCCTGCTGTTCAACAGAACTCTAAGATAATATCACTGCCCTGCTTGCAGTTTGTTCACTTTCTTCTCCTGTCACTTCTCGTCCATTATACACTCTGCACACATACAGAGCTTAATATTTCTTTAGAACCATTTGCTACAATACTGTTGTGAAAACTGGTCTCCATCCACACAGGTGTGTATTTCCTTAATGGGGCTTCCATTTGGTTCCTCCACACTACCCACTGTTAATGTTTGCCTATCCCTGACCATCCCTTACTCTATGCACCATCCATTCTGTAAGCACACTGCAGGATAATAAAGTTAAGGGCAAAGATGACTGAAAACAAGTACCTACAGTCATGGTAGTGAAATTTAGGCAACACTATCTCTTTTAAAGTAAATGAGAAAAGCAGTATGTCAACTTATAATGCTTTTGTACTAGCACAATGCTTACCTTTATACTGTTGCAACAGTGATTTCACACATCTTGATGTCTGGTTGTCATGTGGTAGCAACAGACATAGCATTCATATCCCTCCAAAAATGGCAGTGACCACAAAATATACAAATTGCCAGAATGCCAAGACATTAAACAATTTTCATTCACTCAAAATCATGAAATGAATTACAGAAATTAATTCCTTCTCAAAAACCCCAATAAGAAAAAAAAAGCATGAAAATACAGTATGTGGAATGAACCCACAGAAGAATATACCCATTTATAAACAATGTGTTGCTCAAATGTCTCCTTGCATTACCTTAAGAATAATAACTCCAAGACTAAAAGAATAAGAAAAGTCACAAAAAAATAAACCATTCTGATGCATGAAATGATTAACCATAGTAATCAGCCTTAATAAACAGTAATTAATCAAGTTAAATTTTCTTATTAAAAGGATTTGTTTTGATGACTTATTTAGGAAAGGTTATATTGGCAGTACAGTTGTTTAAAGAATGCAAAAACTGTTGTCAAAATAACAGCTGCTAAAAGTACCAATGCTATTAAGCCAAGAAGTGAAAAGATTTATTTAAAATAAAAAAAAATTGAAAAAAAAAAAAAAAAAAAATCGGGTGCATTTTGTTTTTGGCTCATGTCACTTTAAGGGCTCCATACAAAAACATATACCTTCCATAATGTTAAAAACAATGTGGTTTAAAGGTGGTTGGGAATATATGATGGTCTTGAAAGAGTACAGTTGACAGTAACAGCTTAGAATTAATTAATTAGTCTCCTGCATCTTTACCACATTTTTACTGATTGTTGAACCAAGAAATTTTACTGGCTTAACAGGAATTAATGACCACTGGTGTATAGAGCAAAGATGATATTTTTTCCATTTCCTTCTATTGTCTAATAATATATACAATAATGTATATAACATTACAGTATATATAATAAGTTACAATCTAGTACATGAAAATTACGATCATGAGTTAGAATCAGCTCTTTGACTTATTTAGGATGGATGATCACTGTGGAATCAAAACTGAAATGCGGCAAATGTTTAAACTGCTAGTCCTAAGAACTGATGTCAAGCTGAACAGTTGAGCTTTGGCAGGTACTTATAGTGCTAATGACAAATTAATCACATTTCCTTGCGATAGTACTGACAAAATATTAAAATATACTAGTATGAATGATACAAAATGATAAAATATGTAAAGTAGGTTTCATTTTCATTCACAATTAACCTGTTGAATGTGGTGCTCAAAACTCTAGTCATTAAACTTGTACTGAACCAGATTAACCACAGGAGGTCATAGTTTGCCTTAAAATCAGGAGTTTTTTTAAGAATAGAATTATTATTTTTTTACTATTTATTAAATTTGCCAACATTAGAATCACCAAAATAATACATTTGAATGAGGCTAAAATTATTGGAGTTACCTGGCATTAAATGCATTATAAGATGTCTTCCACTAGTATTGTCACATTAGGTCTTTCCTGGGGATCTATTAACCGTAGTGTTCTTGAAGTCCTGTTGCTTCTCTATTGGAGCTAGATCACATATTCCAGTACTTAATTATTTTATAAATGACTCCACAGATGCTGACTTGGTTGTGTTGCCAATTCACATTTAACTCTCAATTGACATTTGCTCATTGTTGCATTATGATCTACAAACAGAATCTGTCCAGTGTCTCATGATGTCCTTGTCATTACCCTTGTTTTTCAATTACTTTGTAATTTAGGCTACAGTATCTGTTGCCTTTTGTACAGTAATATCTACCGCACCTTTGGTGCCTACTCTGAAAGGTGCATTATAAGATAAAGACTAAATGACTAAATAATAATTCACTGTAAACACTCTTGATAACAACACATAAGCTTAATTATGATAACTTGTCTTTCTCTCTATTGACAAAAAATTATAATAGTACTGCAGACAATCTGGGAGTCCTTATAGTTGAACCCTTACGCAAGAGCACTCACTTTCTGCGCTGCTAGGTGCAGAGCGGTCCTGCTGCTATGGTCGGCCTTGTTAACGTCAGCTCCAGCCTTCAGGAGAGTCTCAGCACAGTCCAGCCTATCTGCAAGCACACAATACATGAGTGGCGTCCGGCCAAAATGGTCCATAGCATCCCGTAGTGCTGGATTACCTGTTAGGGTAAAATAACAATAAACAACTGAATACAAAATATTAGAAAAATTCCAGCAAAGGTTTTAAGTATTAGCTCTATATATGCACCTGAAATTTTACGTTTATTTTCCATAACCATTTCCATATTTGCAATTGCTATGGCTGTTTCCTGTCAAGTGACAAGTTAGTAGCAGGAGATATTGTGACATCATGTTCCTCCAATTTAATATGGCAACTCGAAGTACATTATCTATATATATAATTCACTAAGCAGCCGACAAGGCACGCAAGACAACCATGGGATACGCATGATATAGCCACGCCCGCCAACTCACAGAGCCCCGCCTACCAACTCTAAGACCATGGGATACGACGACAACTCACAGAGCCACGCCAACCAACTCTAAGACCATGGGACGAGAATGCCTGCTGACCCGCCCGGCTGCCTGACTGTTACCAGCATTCACCACAATGTACTGGAGTGTAAAAGTATCACAGCTGCTAAGCTTTCAGCCACATGAGATTGAGCAATAACAGGTCTGTGATGCCCTTAGATGTCCGGGGCTGCATGCGCGCTACACTGAATGGATCAACGTGTGTCTACCCAGTGCCGAGAGGTGTGGGTAAGCCGTTGAACCCCATTCGTGATGGGGACCGTGGCTTGCAATTGTTCCCCACGAACAAGGAATTCCCAGTAAGTGCGGGTCATAAGCTCGCACTGATTAAGTTCCTGCCCTTTGTACACACCGCCCGTCGCTACTACCGATTGGATGGTTTAGTGAGGTCCTCGGATCGGCCCTGCCGTGGTCGCTCGCAGCCTCTGGCAGAGCGCCGAGAAGACGATTGAACTTGACTATCTAGAGGAAGTAAAAGTCGTAATTCCATAGGTGAACCTGCGGAGGGATCATTACCGGTTGTGCCGACCCGTCATTGGACGGTTAGGACCCGAAACCTCTCGGGCCTGCTTCCCCGCCCTCTCTCTGGAGAGGTGGAGGGGGCGGAAAGGACGTCCTCCCTGGGCGTCCTTCCCCTCTCCCCCCGTTCCGCCCTCCACGCCCGACCGCCGTCCAGCCCTGTCCCTCACCCTGGGAGGTGGGGGTGTGGCGGTGGTCCTCCAATTTTCAGTCACGGACAATTGTATGTTGCTCTCTCCAGAGTTCCATCTTTTCATTCACTTACAGTTGTATCCTCAAACCCACCCCATTTGGACAACTGTGTCTTTCAGGAAGTGTTCACCCATCAATACATAATTATGCTGCATATGCTACGCCGTGGGTTGGCTAGTATCAGATAAATGGATTCTTTCACAAAACAATCTATTTTGTAGTTTAGTTAAGGGAAAACAAAACAAGGTTGCAAAAGTACCTTTTTGCTATCTTTCTTTTGACTCTGGATTTCATTTCTGCATATTGGATTATGATGATCACTATTGCTGACCCCAACCCAACCACACCCCACCTTCTTTGATATTCAGACACGTTTGGCTGTCCCTGACTCTGTCTCCATCTCTGCCCTGTCCTACCTTCTGGCTCTTTTCTTTAGGTTAGAAGAAATTAATACTAAAAAACTCTTCCAATAAGACAATAGGGCAGGATCTCACTGCCTGTATGACTGACTATGTGCTATTAGGTCTGTTGATTATCAGTTTTGACCACAGTTTGTAGAATGTCTTCATTTCCTGGATGCAGCCTCTTTTTATTTCGATCTCAGTGAAATCAGTACACTTATTTTTTGATCAGCAAATGCTTAGAAAGACCTACGATCAATTAATCAGCTATTGTATAAAACATCTTTCACACAACGTACCATCACGTAGTGCTTTATAAGGCATGCAACATGAGGAGTATCTTGCCTTGCTAGACCTCTTCCAAATTACATACAAATGTTATTCACTCTTCACGCTGATTTAGAAAATGTAGATGAACAACAGTGGTGTTTTTGGCATGAAGATTCTAGTGGGTCTTAGTGTTTGTAAACTTTTAGAAGGGGCAGGGCCATCCTGAGAAGTCAGAAATCAAAGGAATCATGAAGAGGGTGTGTGGCGAGTGTGCAGGTGTTCGAGAATATTATGCTAGTGACCAAAAAAAAAAAAAGTAGTTTGAAAACCTGAAACGTGTGTCATCTTTTCCATTCTGACTGCCTAATCTTTCCCAATGATATGATGCTTTATGAAGCTAAGCTGGAGATTCAAGTTAACTTAATAAACAAAATAAAGAGATCTTTTTCTGAAGACTGAGAAATAAACTTGAAAAACAAATGATGAACTTTTCAAGTAGAAAAACTATTTTTTAACCTTGTCTGAAGAGTTTTGCAAAAGCTGTTTATCAAGAAAATCCTACTTAATAACTAGAGCCATAACACTAAGAAAAAACCAAATTAAGACAAAGGAGCAAAACTAAAATATTAATTATTAAACTTTACACATACAATTGTTCTATGGTTGAATTTCTATCTCAAGCAAGTAGCTGATGCTGCTGCATCATAATTTGTCAGCTTGTATGAGCAGGGCGGTCTCTGCAAACTTAGCAAGATCCCACAGCAAACCATTGCCTGCTTAACACTAGAATTACCAGAGCCTACGAAAAAACTCATAGATCTGTCCCACCTTAAATCGCTTCGCACCTCTCCATCAGCATCGTTTGTCCTGTAAATGTGTCGATAAGCAGCAAGCAGCCTGCTATCACATCCCCCACCGCTGCACAGTTTACTCGGCTGAAGTCTGTTTACCTGCATGTCAGTTGCTTGGAGTTGTATAGAGGGAGAAGTCAAGCAAAATGACACCTTTTATAAATACTATATCGTTATTTGGAACACATGCATTTCATGTGTGTTCCGTGCCTACAACAATCTATGTACAGTAAACACATCGTTAAAACAAAAAAGTCAAGTGTGACCATGGGAATTTGTTTAATATTAGTTGATTTTATGCTACAGTTACTAACGGTACGATTTTGTCTGGTTTAGTTTTATTTTAGTAACAACCACAGACAGAGCAAGTCTTGCTATTAAGAGAAAGCTGAATTGCAAAGAACAACAACCCAACTGTAGCTGGCTATGGGGTGGGAACAGCTCAACTTTTTAAGAAAGTGGACAACAGTTTTCAAAAGCATTGCATTAATTTAATATATTTTTATATTCAAATTGATATGCCTTTGGATTACAATTGCTACTTAGGAAAGTCTTAGACATGCATACAGCTTTCTCGTGTTCATTCTATGCAAGACATTCAAAGTACATCTTGGAGCCTGCAAAATCAAACCCACCAGCTACACTACTGAAGGAACAGTTTTATGTACAGTTTGTTCCTGTTTTTTTCATTTTTTGTCACATAACCAAACTAGGCAAGCCTATGGAAGGATCCAGGCTTGGATTAGCTTATAGGTTTGGGGAAGGCAAGTGCAGATACTGTTACCCCTGACCCAAAATGGGCAGTGTGCGGTATAATCAGTTGTGTGACTGTTCAGGTAGGCAGTGCGTGAGGCAGATGAGATTGCATGGAGCTGCACAGAAGAAGTCATGGAAGATCAAGTGACATTTGGTAGGCTAGGATGCAGAATAACTATTTTAGAGAAATACTCCTTGGCTTTTCAACCAAAATGACCCCAAAATTTTTTTTCTGTGACTTTCATGTTTTGCAATGGTAAAATAATTTACAAAACAAATGTTTGGGTCAACTTTGTGAGACTGCATGAGAAATAAAAAATTACTGCTGTTTTGCTTATCATTTTATACAACCGGTCAAAAGTTTTAGAACACTCAGGGTTTCCAGTTTTTCGTCAAATGTAATCAATTCAAAAGCAAAGAATGACCTAAAATTGTGAAAAAGGTAAGCAGTAAACTGCCACAGGTTTAAATTTAAATGTTTAGGTTAGCAAAAACGGAAAAAAATGAAATATCAGAATATTACAGGTTTTCTTCAGGGAATAACTAATAGGTTACAACCTACAGATGTTCTGTAGCAAATTCAAGTAAATTAAGCCTTGCAAGTTGAAGCAAACAATTTGCACAGGTTTCCCAACTTCTGTTGATTAGTTAAAAACCCTCAGCCTGTCTTAAAGCTGAATTGGAGCAGACTGTGTTACTAAAAGAGCACCACTTGGACAATATTCAAGTGGTTATGGCAAGAAAAAGGCAATTACAAATGAAATGAGACAGAGCATTATTACCTTAGAGGCGTAGGCCTTTCATTTAGAGAAATTGCAAAAAAAAAAAACAAAATACAAGTGTCAGTGAGTATGTTGTCCTACAGAATACAAAGGCAATTAGAAACTGGAAGAAACTCTGATAGGAAGACATCTGGCAGACCCAAAGTCACAAGCCAATCAGAAGACAAGTTTCTGAGGGCCATCAGCTTGCAAGATAGGCGCCTCATGGCACAAAGGTTTCAAGCACAGCTCAACAGTGGTCAAAAACAGCATGTCTCCATTTCTGCTGTGTTGATGAGACATTGTGCTGCTGTTTTGACAGGACAAGTGGCAGTAAGAAAGCCATTCATTAAAGGACAAAATTGGGCCTCGAAATACCAGCTATGGAATACTGCAGACCTCTGGCAGTTTACTGCTCATCAGTTTTACCATTTTATGTCATTTCAACTGATTGAAATTGAAGAAAAACTGTAACTGAGGTTTTGTAAAACTTTTGACCAATAGTGATATCTTTAAATTAACAATCAGAAACAACTGTATTAAACACCAGGTGTAATACTTCAGCATATATCTATATACTAGACAAAGAGCCCGTTTCGACAACGTAAGATGAAAAGGGCACGAGTTTGTGTCAGCAGTGTATGAAGAACAAATGATAAGTAACGAAGAAGTTGTTTTGTAATGATTGTAATCCGCTTTACTAATTACTGTACAGGCTTGTACTGTTAGTTGATGAATTTTCCAGGCCTATAGTATAATATTGAATGATGAATGTTCCAGTACAATATGGAATAGTAATAAGTATAAGCACCACAAACCTGATATAGGTGTATTGAATGAATGCGTAATTGAATCAGAATGTGTAATTAGGCCTCGAGCTGTAGTCGAAATCGCCTTTCAGGCCTCTAGAGCTTTAATCGAAGTCGCCTTTCTCTTTGAATTTTTGCAGCCGTAAATCCGCCGCCTGCCGCAATGTTGGGGTTGGATGTCGGTCGAAGTCACCTTTCTCTTTGAATTTTAGCAGCCATAAATCTGCCGCCTGCCGCAATGTCGGTCTCGTAAGGTTTTTCGGGCAGCTGCGCAGAAGGCGACTGCACATTCGGCTTCGTATGGACGTGAGTGAGTGAGGAGGCTGGTGAATTATGTATTAAGATATCTATCTCTCTCTCTATATATTTTATATATATATATATTATATATATATATATATATATACACACTGAAGTATTACTCCTGGTGTTTAATACAGTTGTTTCTGATTGTTAATTTAAAGATATCACTATTGGTCTATATTATATATATATATGTATATATATATATATATATATATATATGTACATATATATATATATATTATATATACACACACACACACATACATACACACACACAGAAGGGGGGCATTGCCCACCCCCTCCCTCCTACCCCGGGGTACACCACGCACCAGCCACTTCGCATCTCTGCCGCTCACGTTGTGAAGGGGGTGGCTGAACGCACGCTTTAGAGATGCGGACGGATCACCTGCTGTCTTTCGGCTCCTCCTGCCGTGCTGCATGTTCTGCTTTTCTCGCTGCTTGTCAATCATTTCAAAGCCTGTACAGCAACTGTCCTGGCTTCGCTCACTTTTAAGAGCTTGGAGCACATGAAGTGTGTCTGCCAAAAGCATTCCAACAACTGCTTAGTTAGATGTCCGTGAACTTGTTCTAAATTGTTTTTAAGTAGGGCGTGACATGCAAAAGTCACTGTCTCACAGGTCTTGCTTCCTAAGGTTGTAATGTCTAGTCACGTGTGACGTCAAAGTGTTTCTCCGAGATGATCACGTCTCAACCCAAGATTTTTTATATAACTGACAGACAGATAGATAGATAGACAGATAGATACATACATAAAAAAGTATGTATATATGTTTGACAATCATGCACACATAGCACACTCAAAAGACTCTAAATGGGAATAAGCATGCTTAAAAATTGATAAACATTTTAAACCAATACAGCTGATTCAAAGCCAGACTACTTACTTCAGTACATATTCTAGGTTAACTCACCAGCAATAAGTTTGTGGAGAGATGCTTTATCTCCATTGATGGCAGCTGCATGGACAGGAGAAGCCAGAGTGGAGCTGCTAGACGGGGATACTTCAGAAGCTGACATGCACCTCTCAGGAGCAGGCATCACAGTGGCCTATATACAAAAAAATATAAATAAATAAACAAACACACACTTGTGAGCAAGGTTTCAACAACATTCTGTTACTAAAAAACTAGCATGGTTTGTACACAATGGTCTTTGAAATGACCTTAAATTTAACCTTAATGACAAAACGTAAAGGCTACCTATGACCTCAAATTAAACAATATCAAACTAACTGTAAAGCAACAATTTGCTTATTTGGATTCATTGTTGTGATCATTTGAATTGTCTAACTGAAATTCACTAAAATGTGTCCTGCCATTGAAGTCATTGTTCTGTTTCCACTGTTACTGTTAAATTATTAATAATTATTAGTAATGTCATTTGGTCATCTCATGATCTAACATTTCTGCAAACATTCCTGTAGGTGACTGGACAGTAAAAATGTAGTGCTGTGATCTCAAAAGCAATAAAAACTTATACTAATATTCAAGGTTAAGGCAGCCTTAGCAAGATATGTTAATTGCTGGAATCTGTAAAAGTAAAAAAAAAATAAAATAAAAAAGGGAACTAAATTAGACAAGAGTTTTCATTACAGGCTCAGATCAGCTGCTGATTGTTAGAATCCTGCAACAAAAGCCTGTAGCTTCTGCAGACTTCAAGGACCAGGCTTGCTCACCATGGTTTTAATTTCTAAAACAGCATACAAGGATCAGTACACATCTCTCTAATTCAATAAGAGGTTCAATCAATTAGCATAAAAAAAAATAAAAAATCAACTTGGACTATCCAAATTATTACCCATTCTAAAGAGTCATAAGAACCGAGAATGAATTTACAAAGTCTGTCATTTTCTACAGAAATTTGTCTGTCACAAAGGTTGGTCAGTTATAGTACATGCAAATACAAAAACATGTACTAAATAACCATATACTAAAAGTATGCAATTCTTTTGCGTCAGCCACGAGTGAAAACACAAGTCTCTGGCTAGCTGCTAGAGAGTGCACAGTGGAATATTGTATATATTAGACAATACTAGAATTCCTGAAGCCTACGAAAAAACTTGTAATCCCAGTCCTCCACCTTAAATCCCATCGTACCTCCACCATCAGTGTCTTTTGATTTGTAAATGTGTCGATCAGCACAAGCAGCAAACAGCCCCGCTATTCCAAATCGCAACCTCAGATCCTCAACTGAGTGTCTCCTTAGAATTCCAAGAGCAAAACTTAAAAGAAGTGGTGAGGCGGCCTTCTGCTGTTATGCACCTAAAATCTGGAATACAGTAATCCCTCGCTACTTCGCGGTTCACTTTTCGCGGATTCACGACTTCGCGGGTTTTTAAATACAAGTGATTGCCCGCCTATCGCGGAAGTTATGTTCCAGACCCATCAGAAGAAAATCTGCGATATAGAAAGACCATATAAATAAACATTTTTATAGTTTAAGCCTTAAAATACCCATCCCACATGCTTTAAACACATGTAAACTTATAAAACACACTTTGTTAACACATATGATATGTGGATGATACAGTGGAGCACTTTAAAAAACTGCTGAAAACACATTAATTTAACATGGCCTTCTCATAACTTCACTGTAATTTAAATCCTGATACTCTGTATATCCAATTCATTATAATAACTATTCATGGTGGCTCTAAAATCTGTACTAACCCCTACTCTCTCTTCTGTTTCCTTCTCCGGTGTCTACCCAAAGCACCATGATGTTCCAACAATGATGGATGGATTAAAAGCCAGAAGTCTGTATGACCATCAGCATCAAGCGACTCCGTGAGAACCCTAACTACAAAGAGGACTATTTCATTTATGTTAGGTAGAATGCCCAGAGGGGACTGGGCGGTCTCGTGGAATGGAACCCCTACAGATTTTATTTTTTTTTGTCCAGCTTTTTGGAGTTTTTTTTTTTGTTTTTTCTGTCCACCCTGGCCACCTCATCCTTTTCTATGTTAACTAATGTTGTCTTATTTTAATTTCTTATTTTGTCTTTTATTTTTCTTTTCTTCATTATGTAAAGCACTTTGAGCTACTTTTTTGTATGAAAATGTGCTATATAAATAAATGTTGTTGTTCCCCTTACAGCGATTATACATTAATATACAACAAAGCACAAACAAAACACACATTAAATCATGAAAAAGTTCAAGAAAAACGGCAACAGATAAAATGTAATGATGAAAACAGATAGTCCAGAGATCTGCACATTGAATGGGGATGTAAAGATAGTCCTACCGGTAGTTCCAAAAATGGTGAAGCCGGGTGAACGGGTTCAGGAGCGTTCCTTTCTTTGCAGGATGGCCATGAATCCACTTACAGTCCTCATGTACACAGGCAGACAGCAGACAATCCAGACGCACGAAACAATCCAGGACACAATGAATAAGTACAGGTATCCCAACTGAAGGCAGACAGACAAGAACTTGAAACACAAATTTCAAAAACAATTTTTTTTTGCTTTTGATCACGAGCCCCCTTTTTAAAAGCAGCGCTGACACTCTTTGACCTCAACAGCCCCAGCACCCTCAGCAGAAGACCAATCGGATCCACTGCATGGACTTCTGGGAGTTGCATTTTCAAATTCTACTGGTTACTTTCACCATCCCAAGCCACGGTTCTCTCTATAGTACAGTATTGCCATGAAAAAAAGCCATAAAAATTGCGGAGGATATTTGCAGTTTCTGCTAACAATTATTAGTTAGGTTCTAAGGAAAAATCCGCGAATGACTGAGGCCGCGAACTCTGAACCGCGACTTTGCAGGGGTCTACTGTAGTACTAATGACTAGAACTGTATAATGTATGAAGACTTTAGTCCAAATATTAAATAAACATGTGTGCTTTTATTCAAGAATATAGCCAAAGAAAAAAAAGACATTCAATTTACATGTTGATGTCAATGAGTTACAAACCCAAGCTCAAATGTCAATTAATAGGTAGTTTATATGTATTCTTGAATGGTGCAGTGGGTAAGAACTGCTGCCTTATAACCTGACGGTCATGGGTTTCAAGTAATTCGCCACACTAGTGTTTAGATCTGACAGTGCTGTGCTGACAGTGTATGCGCCCAAAAAGAAGAAGCCTTTGATTTCAGTCTGTAACAGCCGGTATAAGGCTTCTTCTTTTTGGGCGAATACACTGTTGCCACAATGCTGTCAGATCTAAACACTAGCGTGTATGTTTTATTATACTGTAGAAATAATAATAATAGCAACTCACTACTCAAAATGCAGAGCGCCTGGTCTCGAACTCGGGGCCTTCGGTGGGGGATGGGACAGCAGGCTGCTTGCTGCTTGTGCTGATCGACGTGTTTACAAAACAAAAGACGCTGATGAAGAAGTGGGAAGGAATTTAAGATGGGCTGGGATTACGAGTTTTTTCGTAGGCTTCAGGAATTCTAGCATTAAAAGGGAGCCATAACATAGACAGGACAAGGCCAGGAGACAGAAATCAACCCTAGGTGGGGTGCCAGAAGACTGAATGGCTTACCCACACTGGGCCAGTGGAGAGTCATCTAGCAAACTTTGGATTCTACAAAGAAAACAGATGTCATCTAGAAAACCCATGTAAATATGGGCAGTGTGGTGCAGTGGTTAAGGCTTTGGACTTCAGATCATGAGGTTGGGGGTTCAAATCCCACCACTGTCACTATGTGATCCTTAGCAAGTCAGTTCACCCACCTGTGCTCCAACTGGAAAAACAAAAAGATATGTAACAAATTGTATCTTAAATGTTTTAAGTCACTTTGGATAAAAGCTTTGGCTAAATAAATAAATAAATGTAAATGAACATCAGGGAGAATGCAGCCAAGCCACATACTGAGTTTGGACCTAAGAACTGTGAAGCAGCAACATGTATACCGACCACACCTTCACATAACTCAAATATTTGTGTTATCAGTGTGATCAAACACTGATATTTAAAGGAAGGGAATGAATGGAATATATATAAGAACACAAAGATTTTGGAACAATCACACAAATGAAGAAATCAATAATCTGTGTGAATTTAATGCCAGAGATATATATTTGCACATTCAAGTAGCTCTGAATAAACAAGCTACAAAGGCTTCAGCCTCCTACTCAAAGTGAGCTCTACTTTCTGTCTTGTTAACTGCAGCGCAGTTGGAAGCTTTGCTTTTCATCTTTACCTGCCTCAAATAGGTCGATTTCATATTGCATGGGGCCCCACAGAGAGAGGCTAAAGCTTTTATTTTACAGTCAATATGATGACTTTTTTTAAGATAAAAAGCAAAAAGTGTAAGAAACGACATAACAGTCAGAATAGTAGCAGCACATCACAGATGATGAGCATGCTGCTTTAACTTCACATATTTTGGAAAGTGATTTGGTAGAAAAACAGAAATTATCAGTCAGTTCTGCATTGATTCCCAAAACATTCTGCATGAGGGCCAGAAGCTTAAGGGAGTCCTCTAGTATAACAAGAGTCCATAAGACTTGTTTCAATGAAGCAGCCAGAAGCAAAATAGACCTTTGGTTTGTCAATTTGAAATCAGTGGGTCAAGTCACATGAATGAATCACCTAAATAGTCTAGCTACAGAAAAAGACCAGTTTGCTCCCATTTTAATGCATGGCGATTCCCAGTGAAAGATGGGCCGTGATGCCTGCAAAGTGGACTAGTAAAAAGCATTTTAAATTATAGAACCAAAGTACTTACATTTTGTTCAAAATGTTAGTTTAATGTGTTGCTTCAATTATGTATATATCTACTGTGGCAAAGGTGCTATATAAGCGTCGACCTGACACAGACCGACAACGGAGGCACGTGTAAAATAAACAAAAAGAACTTTTATTTTTTTCAGCCGTGGGGCATGTCTTCACCGTGTCCCATAGGCCCAACACAGTCCCAAAATTCCCAAAAGCAAAAACACCCCAAACCACACTCTTCTTCCACCACTACTCCTCCCAGGCAGCTTCGTCATCGTTCTCCTCCTCCTCCCGACTCTGGCACATAGAGTAGTGGCTGCAGGCTCCTTTTATAGCACCCCCAGAAGTTCTCGAGGTGCTCGTTGACCTACTTCAGGCTGCACTTCCGGGTGTGGCTGAAGTCCAGCCCACATGGGCTCATTAGGCCATGCAGCTCCCCGTGGCGGTGGCCATGGAGCCCAACAGGGATGAGCTCCAGTGTTCCACAATTGTGGCCCCGATGCAACCCAGGGGGGCTGCCACCAAATGTTCCGGGAGATGTAGTGTGCATCCCATGGGCTGCTCCCCTGGATCCAGCATCAAAGTATCACACTACATATCTTTCATGTATGTATCTATATCCAAAAAAATACACACAAAAAGAATTTGTGAAACAACATTTGGAAAATACTGCAACGATGTGTCCAAAAGTCTACTGGTCTGATGAGACTAATGTGGAATTTCTTGACTTGAACACTAATCGATATGTGTGGTATAAACCTGACACTGAACATCAGCTGGATAACACCATCCCAGCTTTAAAATGTGCTATGGCAGCATCATGTTGTGGGGATGCTTTTCAGCAGCAGGGACTGGCAATCTGGTCAGGACTGATGGAAAGATAAATACTGCACAATATAAATGCATCCAGAGGAAAACTTGCTCTCCTCTGCCAGAAAGACTGAACTGGGAAGGACATTAGTCTTTCAACAGCACAATGGCCCCAAACACACTGTCAGAGAAACAATGGAGTGGTTAAAGTGAAGGGAAAAAAAATAGGTCTTTGACTGGTCCAGTCAAGTTCTGACCTTAACCCCATTCAAGATTTGTGGCCAGACCTAAAAACTGCTGTCCATTACTGCTCCCCAACTAATATGGCACAATTTAAGCAATTCTACAGGGACGAATGGACAAATCTGACTTCATCATTGTGCAAAATTAAAACAGAATTATCCAATAAGACTACTTGGCAATAATACTTACGAGAGGTGGTTCTACCAAAAACTGAACAGGGAGAATGAACTTACAAATTGTTGACATTTCAGTTTTTCGAATTTTAAATTTTTTAGTGGTTTACAGTGTTTCTGAGCTGGGCATGACTATAACATAAATTTGATTTACAGCTAAAAAAATTCCAGGTAAACGGATCAAAATCCCAGGTTGTGTATGTAAATTATGTACGTTAAAAAGGGTAGAGAAAGAATACTGTTTCTAAGCACTGCATATTTTATCCGAGTTACCTGCTTTTGTCAGGGTGAGAAAGTGGTAAAGTAGAAAAGGAAAAAATAATTACAAATTATACCAAACTTTATTACCTTTAAACAAGCTGCCTTTAGTACAAGACTACTGTTATAACTGGAAAGTTTCTTTGTATACAATATGCTTAGATTTTTTCTCTGATGCAAAGAATCCCAAATTGTAAAAACTAACTCCTGGAACAAAAGTAGTGACAAAAATCCATCCATCCATCCATTGTCTCCCGCTTATCCGAGGTCGGGTCGCGGGGGCAGCAGCTTGAGCAGAGATGCCCAGACTTCCCTCTCCCCGGCCACTTCTTCTAGCTCTTCCGGGAGAATCCCAAGGCGTTCCCAGGCCAGTCGAGAGACATAGTCCCTCCAGCGTGTCCTGGGTCTTCCCCGGGGCTTCCTCCCGGTTGGACGTGCCCGGAACACCTCACCAGGGAGGCGTCCAGGAGGCATCCTGATCAGATGCCCGAGCCACCTCATCTGACTCCTCTCGATGCGGAGGAGCAGCGGCTCTACTCTGAGCCCCTCCCGGATGACTGAGCTTCTCACCCTATCTTTAAGGGAAAGCCCAGACACCCTGCGGAGGAAACTCATTTCAGCCGCTTGTATTCGCGATCTCGTTCTTTCGGTCACTACCCATAGCTCATGACCATAGGTGAGGGTAGGAACATAGATCGACTGGTAAATTGAGAGCTTCGCCTTGCGGCTCAGCTCCTTTTTCACCACGACAGACTGATGCAGAGCCCGCATTACTGCGGATGCCGCACCGATCCGCCTGTCGATCTCGCGCTCCATTCTTCCCTCACTCGTGAACAAGACCCCGAGATACTTGAACTCCTCCACTTGGGGCAGGATCTCGCTCCCAACCCTGAGAGGGCACTCCACCTTTTTCCGGCTGAGGACCATGGTCTCGGATTTGGAGGTGCTGATTCTCATCCCAGCCGCTTCACACTCAGCTGTGAACCGATCCAGAGAGAGCTGAAGATCACGGCCTGATGAAGCAAACAGGACAACATCATCTGCAAAAAGCAGTGACCCAATCCTGAGTCCACCAAACCGGACCCCCTCAACACCCTGGCTTTGCCTAGAAATTCTGTCCATAAAAGTTATGAACAGAATCGGTGACAAAGGGCAGCCCTGGCGGAGTCCAACTCTTACTGGAAACGGGTTCGACTTACTGCCGGCAATGTGGACAAAGCTCTGACACCGGTTGTACAGGGACCGAACAGCCCTTATCAGGGGGGCCGGTACCCCATACTCCCGGAGCACCCCCCACAGGATTCCCCAAGGGACACGGTTGAACGCCTTTTCCAAGTCCATAAAACACATGTAGTAGGGTTGGGCGAACTCCCATGCACCCTCCAGGACTCTGCTAAGGGTGTAGATCTGGTCCACTGTTCCGCGACCAGGACGAAAACCACACTGTTCCTCCTAAATCCGAGGTTTGACTATCCGACGGACCCTCCTCTCCAGAACCCCCGAATAGACTTTTCCAGGGAGGCTGAGGAGTGTGATCCCTCTGTAGTTGGAACACACCCTCCGGTCCCCCTTCTTAAAGAGGGGGACCACCACCCCGGTCTGCCAATCCAGAGGCACTGTCCCTGATATCCATGCGATGTTGCAGAGACGTGTCAACCAAGTCAGTCCTACAACATCCAGAGCCTTGAGGAACTCCGGGCGTATCTCATCCACCCCCGGGGCCCTGCCACCAAGGAGTTTTTTGACCACCTTGGTGACCTCAGTCCCAGAGATGGGGGAGCCCACCTCTGAGTCCCCAGGCTCTGCTTCCTCATTGGAAAGCATGTTAGTGGGATTGAGGAGGTCTTCGAAGTACTCCCCCCACCGACCCACAACGTCCCGAGTCGAGGTCAGCAGCGCACCATCCCCACCATATACAGTGTTGACACTGCACTGCTTCCCCCTCCTGAGATGCCGGACGGTGGACCAGAATCTCCTCGAAGCCATCCGAAAGTCGTTCTCCATGGCCTCCCCAAACTCCTCCCACGTCCGAGTTTTTGCCTCAGCAACCACCGAAGCCGCATTCCGCTTGGCCTGCCGGTACCTATTAGCTGCCTGCAGAGTCCCACAGGACAAAAGGGACCGGTAGGACTCCTTCTTCAGCTTGACGGCATCCCTCACCGCCGGTGTCCACCAACGGGTTCGGGGATTGCCACCACAACAGGCACCGACCACCTTACGGCCACAGCTCCGGTCAGCTGCCTCAACAATAGAGGCACGGAACATGGCCCATTCGGACTCAATGTCCCCCACCTCCCTCGGGATGTGGTTGAAGTTCTGCCGGAGGTGGGAGTTGAAGCTACTTCTGACAGGGGGCTCTGCCAGACGTTCCCAGCAGACCCTCACAACACGTTTGGGCCTACCACGCCTGACCGGCATCCTCCCCCACCATCGAAGCCAACTCACCACCAGGTGGTGATCAGTTGACAGCTCCGCCCCTCTCTTCACCTGAGTGTCCAAGACATGTGGCCGCAGGTCTGACGACACGACCACAAAGTCGATCATTGAACTGAGGCCTAGGGTGTCCTGGTGCCAAGTGCACATATGAACACCCCTATGCTTGAACATGGTGTTCGTTATGGACAATCCGTGACGAGCACAGAAGTCCAATAACAAAACACCGCTCGGGTTCAGATCGGGGTTTGCCCCTCCTTTAACCGCCACCTTATCGTGGTGGAGGGGTTTGCGTGTCCCAAAGATCCTAGGAGCTTTGTTGTCCGGGGCTTTATGCCCCTGGTAGGGCCACCCAAGGCAAACTGGTCCTAGGTGAGGGATGAGACAAAGAGCGGTTAAACAAACCTCCTATGAAGAAAAACAATTTTGGACAGCATTTTCACTCGCCCGGACGCGGGTCACCGGGGCCCCACTCTGGAGCCAGGCCTGGAGGTGGGGCTCGATGGCGAGCGCCTGGTGGCTGGGCCTGCACCCATGGGGCTCGGCCGGGCACAGCCCGAAGAGGCAACGTGGGTCCCCCTTCCCATGGGCTCACCACCTATGGGAGGGGCCAAGGAGGTCGGGTGCAGTGTGAGTTGGGTGGCGGCCGAAGGCGGGGACCTTGGCGGTCCGATCCTCGGCTACAGAAGCTGGCTCTTGGGACGTGGAATGTCACCTCTCTGAAGGGGAAGGAGCCTGAGCTAGTGCGCGAAGTTGAGAGGTTCCGGCTAGATATAGTCGGACTCACCTCGACACACAGCTTGGACTCTGGAACCAATCTCCTTGAGAGGGGCTGGACTCTGTACCACTCTGGAGTTGCCCCCGGTGAGAGGCGCCGAGCAGGTGTGGGTATACTTATTGCCCCCCAACTTGGAGCCTGTACATTGGGGTTTACCCCGGTGGATGAGAGGGTAGCCTCCCTTCGCCTTCGGGTGGGGGGACGGGTCCTAACTGTTGTTTGTGCGTATGCACCGAACAGCAGTTCGGAGTACCCACCCTTTTTGGAGTCCCTGGAGGGTGTGCTAGAGGGCATACCTTCTGGGGACTCCCTCGTTCTGCTGGGAGACTTCAATGCTCACGTGGGCAATGACAGTGAGACCTGGAAGGAAATGCTTGATCAAAGAAAAAGTGAAGTATGATGGTAGGAATCGTACACAGGTTTCTTCATTAAAAGGCAAGTGTGCTAACCAACATACCACCACAACCTGTATGGAGTTTTTACCCTATAACATTTTCTGACTCTTGAGCATTCATACAAACATACACAGACGGGCAAGTCTCAGGTTATGGCAGATTTGACTTATGGCAATTCTACATATATCAACTTAACTTCGAAAAATGTTCATTTAGCAAGTTGCAAGTAGCAAGTTTAGCAAGTTGTTTTTTTACTTATGAACAAAGCAAACTAGTTTTTACGAGGATGATGTAGCAGCTGTCACTAGCACTAAGGAATAGTGCTGAAAAGTACAGACTTTGTCACCATTTTCAATCATTTTCTACTTTCACATGAATGTGTTATTAAGTATAACCAGCAGCATGCACAGCCATGCAATAAGCCTGATCACAGTTAAGCTGACAGATCAGCTGCAGTTTGTTTAACTGAGTGATAGAGCCATTGATTATAATTCCTACTGTTCTAAGTACTTCTCACAGCCATACTGTCTCAGAGAGTACAGCTATAGGGAGGGAGAGGTGAAACTCCAAGTCACATTCTCAGTAAAAACAGCATGTCTCTGCTGATAGATCAATCATTAGTTAGTGGCGAGTTTCACACCATCATTATGCCTTTTCCATCTCTATGAGATATTGCTATCATTATCAAAAAACTGTAAGATGTTTAAGTCTAAGGTCAAAATTCCATACATACCTATGTTTCATTTTAGCTTAAACTATTTGTATTTTGTAATTTAAAGTACACTAATATTGCTACATTGTCATTTCTAAATGTTTCAAGCATTATTCTGTAAAATAATTACTTAATACAGTCTTATTAATTTTTGTTCATTTTTCCCCATTGACAGACATCTTCATTGCAAGATCAGACTTAAACAAAATTGACATACCAACTTCCACAGGTATAGAACTCATTCATAAATCGAGGCCAGCAGATTTTATAAAAACACAAACATACATATAAGTATGTACACACATTCATTAATCCCTTCATTGTATGAACCTGCTTAATTCAAGAATTGCTGAAGGCTAGATCTTATCACAATAGCAGTGGATGCAAAGCAGGTACCTAACCTGTATGGCAGTCCTTCACAGTATATGCATATATTCATTTTTTTTTAATAACACAAGAATTGTAAATTATATTTGGTTTGTTAAAACAAGTGGGTTTGGGTGAATCTCTAAAATAATGGGCAAAAAAACTGATCAAACCCAATAACTCAAGGTCAATTATTTGAGACTTTCTCCAGTCACACTAATTCAAAATGACACAACACTTCTAGACCATGTCACTATCACCACCTTACCAGACCCATTGGTATGACCCTCTTACAATAGAATATGATGTGAGCCAAAGGTTTTGACTGTTCTTTCATTCATTTAGAGTCTATGTAGTCTTGAAGGGTATAGGTTTATGGTGCATTGGGACTCCTTTTGGAACGGATGAGACTTGTTCCTCCACGACATGTTACATCTTTACCAGAGGGGCAGCAATGTGTTGGGGAGGCATAAGAGTAGGTTTGTCGAGGATTGTTTAAACTAGGGTATGAGGGGGCAAGGAGTTCAGAATATGCCAAGTTTAGAACTATACATGGAGGAACAAATAATAGTGTAAAAATAAAAATGCATAGTAATGTAAATTTTAACTAAGGTTTAAAAGTTAAAGTAAAAGGAGTAATTCAATAAAAATATCTTGTCTTAATGCTACAAGTACCAAAAATAAAACAAGCGAGTTGGAGGAGCATAATTATGATATTATAGCAAAAACAGAAATGTAACTAAATAACAAAGACGGAGTTGAGCAAAACATAGAGGGATACACTTATAGAAAAGATACACAGAACAGAAAAGGACGTGGGGTTACTGTTTACGTCACACAGAATTTAAGCGCATGTCCTATTCAGGTGAACAATGAGCCCCATCTCAGTGAGTACTTTGTCTGGAAAGCATTGGGGAAACACTGGTATTTTAGGAGTGAGTTATTGACCTCCCAATGCAGACAGTAATTTCAATGCACATCTTTTTAGTAATATTAAAAAGGCAAGTTTACAGGGGGATATTATAGTCCCGGGGACTACCTGAATATTAACTTGGATACCCTTGAAAAAACAGGGGACCACAAGAACAGGAGTTTTTAGAAGTAATCTGACTGTTTTTTAATACAGTACTGCATGTTAAGGCACCAACACATGGGGAAAGCCTGTCTGGATGTATACTTTGTAACAATCAGGATAGAACTGATGGTGTATAGGCGATTGAACCATTAGAGTCAAGTGACCATAACAGAGAATTCTTAGAGTACTGGAAGAGTGCATACAAAGACTAAAACTGTTAGGTTTAACTTTGGTGGGGCAAATTTTGAGCAGATGCGGCAAAATCTGAGAAGGATAGACTGGGATAAGCTTTTAAGTGCGCAGACAGTTGAGGAGCAGTAAAACATTTTACAATTAATGCAGGACATATACTGTACATATCTAAACTTGGAATGTATAGGAAATTTTAAAAAACATGAGAACATGAGGGTAAACATTAATGATATGAGGGAGGCTAAAAGGTGACTAGTGAGGAATATAGCAGATAAGGCGAAAGATGACCCAAAGAGATTCTTTCAGTATTTTAGTAGTAAAAGAACAGTCAAGGAGGAGGTGAATTACATCAGGAATAATAAAGGGGAATAAAAAAAAAAAAGTCAATGAAAGAGCAGATGCTCTAAACTTGCATTTTTCTGAGGTCTTCACAAGTGAGGAAGTAGATAGCCTACCAGTGGTAAAAGGCACTACTAAGGAGGTATGGAGTGATTTAGAAATTGTAGAGGGAGAAATACTGCATAGATTAAATAGGCTGAAATCAAACAAATGTCCAGGACAAGACAATATTTATCCTTGAGTTTTTAAAGAGGTTCTTGACACATATTTTTAGGAAGCCACTGTACACTGGGGTAATTCTGAAGCACTGTAAAATGGCAAATATTATCCCGTTATATAAAAAGAGTGATCAGGCAGATCCAAGCAACTATAGGCCGGTAAGCTTAACCTGCATCACATGAAAATTAAAGGAAGATATTAAGGATACGACTGAGCGACACATGGCAAGAACAGGAGTTTTACTGAACAGTCAGCATGGGTTCAACATGAAAGCAACAAAAGGGTATGATCAAAGTAGACCATATGATATTATTTACAAGGTCTTTCAGGAAGCATAAGATAAGGTACCACACAAGAGGTTGGGCATCAAACTAAAAGAAGTGGAAGTTCAGTTCAACCTTATCAGAATTAGCTGATGTTTAGAGTGGTGTTCTACAGGGGTGAGGTGCTAGGGCCACAGCTATTTTTAATTTTATATATATATTATATATATATATTATATATATATATATATATATATATATATATTGTAGCAGATAGGCGTGTTGTCCACCTCTCGAACCCTCAGGTACCACTCTTCGGACCAGGTGAAAGTATAATAATAACTCTTTTTATTATAATACAGTGCACCAAGCACTCTCCTCACCACACTACTCATACACAAATAAACTCTTTCTCAATACAATACTCCTCCTCTCCCAGACACGTCGCCACCCTACCTCCCAGCTCAGTTCAATGTCTGGGCTCACCCAGAGTTTTTATAGCCCCTGACCCGGAAGTGGCTCCAAGCCAAACCCACAAGTCCGTTTTCCTTCCGGGTCAGGGCAAAGTCCTTTTCTTCATCCCGGGAGCACATCGCTTCTTCCAGTCACGTGACTGGGATGCACTCCCGGGTTAAAGGGCATGCCAGAGCCCACTAGCCCCCCTACAGCGACTCCTGGCGGCCCCCAAGGTATCCAGCAGGGCTGTGTCAAAACACTACAAAGTCCATAAGGCCCTGCTGGAACTCGGGGCACAAATATGCTGTCCGGAGGGCTCCTCCTAGCGGCCTGGGGGTGATGACCGGAGTCCATAGCCGGTCGTCTGTCACAATATATATATATATATATATATATATATATATATATATATATATATATATATATAAATAAATAAATAAATAAATAAATAGATTTGGATAGGAATATAAGTAACAAGCTGGTTAAGTTTGCAGATGACACCAAAATAGGTGGATTGGCAGACAATCTAGAATCCACTGAATCATTACAGAGGGACTTGGACAGCGTACCGGCTAGGGCAGATTTGTGTAGATGCAATTTAATGTAAGTAAAAGTACAGTAATATATGTAGGAAGTAAAAATGTTAGGTTTGAACACATAGTAGGGAGGTCTGAAAATTGAAAGTACAGATCCTGAAACCTACAGATCCATAAATGCTGTTCTACAGCTATTTTTGTGACTTCATGGAAAATGTAACATTTTACTTTTTTACACAGAATTTGACAAAACTGAGACTCCACGTAACTGTGATAGTTTAGAAACTTTCGCCTTTTGAACAATGTGGCTGACCAAGGATGTACACACTTCAAAACTGTGTGCCCGTTTACAGTTTGTCAAAGATGCATCAAACTTTGCTATCCTTCTGTCTCAAATGCACCTCCACATTAAATTTGAAAATATCTAACAAATTAAATTAAATGGTAAAAAATTAAAAAAAATAAAAAAAAAAAAAAAGGAAACCAGGAAAGAATCCAATTTATTTTAGCACAGTCAAAGAATAAATAAAATTACATTGTATGGTACTGAAACAGTAGTGCTCAAGCAAAGGGACTACTATGCATAATAGTACACTTATAAGTTCTGTATGACTGGTAGGTTAATTTCTTAACCATTACTCCATACAGTCTTTAGCAAATACATACTTAAGAATATATCTTCAAAATGTTATTTTATGTCACACAAAGAAAATACATAGGAGAAAAAAAAATCTTTGTTTCTAATTCAAGACGATATCAAAGTTCTCAAACAGAAGTCTCAATATTAGCATTTCTTTGCAATTTAAAATGCCTAATTGCATTTAGGCCCTGCAATGGCCTGGCATCATGTCAAAGGCTTGTTTGGTGACTTGTGGTCAATACTGCCATAGGCATCACAATCAGGTGGCTCTCATGGTTCTACCTGGGTTTTGCTTTGTATCTTTCTTTTTTATTTTGCTTTCCTTCATTGTGTGAATTTCCTTTTTGTTAGTTTATTTTCCCACTGCATTTTCTTAATTATGTAATTGGGATTAACATATAATAATAGTGGAGCAATATTCCTGATTAGGCAATAGTTCTGGCACTGGCATTAACCTTTGTGTTGCATTCTTCGGCTCCCTTTTGATCTCTGATTTTCGTCTATTTTTCTCAACTCCATTGCTTTCATTTTAAATGTTCTTCTTTTTTTAATAATATTGGCTTTTGGATATGGACTTCATTTCTTTAAACTAGTTTTAGTTGATTTTGCTTTTGTCTTTTGTATTTGAAATATACAGATACGGTATATATATTTCTCTTTTGTACCTTTTCTTGATTTTGTAATTTCTTTTTTTATTTTCTTGAATGCTCAAATTTTTTATTTCTTTATTTTCTTGCATTAAGCCCATTTGTTTGCTGGTAAAGCAAAAAACTTTATTTACTTAATATTAGGGGGCTCCACCCCCTGCTCGCTTTGCTCGCCCACCCCTGGGCTTGGTTAACCGGATATACAATTTAAAGAGATTGTTATTTTCATGGGAAATGTTACATATGCATTATTTTCACTTATACTTTAAAATTTTAGTAAAAACAATATTTGGAATTAACTTTTCTTCAAGATTGCATTGAATTTTGATTCCGTGTTTGTACTTACATCATGATAACACAATGTATAAATGCCTGTGAGTGAATATCGTTTCTCTCTCTAATAAATAAAATGACTTTTCGAATGTTTGTCCATGCTCTTTCTTCTTCGCTTAGTTGTTGACGTGTCATCTGGAATGTATAAAATTATTGTCCTGATAAAATTTAGAAGAGCTGAGAACGCAGTAAGTGTGTCTGCCAAAAGCATTAACATGTCTAAGAGCTGAGAGCACAGGAACTGTGTCTGACAAAAGCATTCACACAACTGAGGTTAGATGACCATGGTCTTGTTTGAAAATAGTTGTAAGTAGGGCGTTACTTGAAAGAATCTAATGGCAAAAGTCACCGTCTCGCTGGACTTGCTTCCAAAGTTTGTAAGTATGGCGTGACTTGAAAGAATCTCATGTTATAAACGTCTCCGTCTCATGAAACTTCATACTGCACCAACATTTTTGGAATCTTTAAATTCTCGCTGGCAACACGAATTAGATGATCTACAAGTCTCCGACTTAAAGTTTAAATCTGAACAATATATTCGATCTCTTTTCGCTGTTCCTTTATTTCACAGAGTAATAATTTCCATTTGTTTGCGCTAATGCAATCTTTACTATCCTGTTTTTGAGACTTTCAAATTTTCGTACTTCCATTATCTCTAACCTGCTCTGCATGTGTACCGCGCCAACATTATTGAATACTTTACGACGTTTTACTTTGTCATATACTCTTTGTCTTTAATTTCTGGCCCTGGGCGTGGTTACATCTCTTAGCACAAAGACTCGTATCGCTGGACGTGCAAGTGTCTCTCTGAGAAAATCACGTCTTGTCTCCTTCCAAGATTTTTTTTTTATATTAGAGAGATACTAAATAATGAAATATTCTTTTTGTGTGGCCAAGTTTTTGACTTTTTTCTCACTACATGTGGAAATCACAATACACATATTTTACCTCTCTAGCCACTGTAATCTATTTGTCATGAAATGTGCCCCTCATGCTTGAATATACCTGTTGGAATTATATCACATAACAAACCAAAGGCAGTTGACCAGGGAGGATAAAATATAGCATTAAATGCTATTTGTGGAATGATGGAAACTGGAGGAAGAAAAAAGAAGCACATTGCTATATGTGTTGATAAATCTTACGGACATTTAAAATGAAGAGAAAACCCAAATCAAATACAAAGCATGTTGACTAATGTAGAACACTAAACACCACTTTTATAGCAGAATGGCAAGTATTTGGTCATGCTTAAATAGTGTGAGACTAGCTTGTTTACCTTGCCATCTACTATAACCCCACTATGGTCTAAACTCACTCTGGAAAGCATTACAGTTTCTGCAAATGACAGACAAAGTTCTGTGCCAAAAAGTGGGCAGGAAGGGGGCAAAAAAATAAATAAAAAAACACAAAGACACTATTCCCATTCTCATGAGTGTAGACATTTTTCCAGATGTCTGCAAGAAACAAAAAAAAAAATAACAATAAAACAAAAGCAACCAACATAAAGTTTTATTGGCAATTTGAGTTGATTAAGAGTTTTCCAGGGTAGCCAATAAAATAATGCATACATATATTAAATAAATATGTACACACAAAAAATAAATAGGGAAGAATAAAGAAACGATCAAAAAGCACAGCAGCTGGTGACTGGAAGGTATAGTCTGAAAACCACACAGTTGGAAACCAAAACCATAATGAGTGGAAAAGTCGGGAGGTCAAAAGTTTAGGACCAGGGACTGCTGTGCAGAGGAGTTCTAAACCTTACAATAATTCCCTTAGACAATGACTGGCAGGCACAAGAATAAGTTCTCAGATCATTACCTGAGAATCAGGAAATAAACAGTTAGTGAACTAACCAGTCATCATCCTAAACACCCTCATTCATCATTTTCCATCTGCTTAAACTTGTGGTGATGGTAATAACATTTTGGTAGGCCTATAGTAGTTGTATAGTAGTGGATAAGGATTTGGAGGTTTATTGGTTTTGTAAGATTATTATCGTCATGTGTACACTGAAATTCTCTGCCACCATGATTAGTGAGTATAATAACCTAACCTTGAAACTTTCATCTTCCTTATACTATATGAGAAAGGAAAGGAACGACTCTTTATTTATAGGAGACCGTGTTTGTATATTAAGATCCTTTACATATTCTGCAACTAGAACATTAGCATTACGTTCAGTACTGGCACGGAGTACTTTTACCCAATTAATTATTCAGCATATATGAGTCATGAAATTCTGTTGGGACTCCTTTATACCAACACCAATGTATCTTTATAATGCCTCACTGTGGCTACTTTCTTACCATTAACCAAGTCAATAATTAGTTTTTTTGTAATTCGTGTATGTTTTTGACAAGTTGTTGCTATTTGCTATTATATTTCTTGAGCTTCTGTAAATAAAGCTAATTTAACCTTGGGGAAAAATAATGTACCATCTATGTATCTGACACTAAGCTGTATTTATCAATAATAATTGACCTACCCAATGCACTCGGGTCCCAATCCAGATGGTTTATCGTGTGGTTTGTGCAGCAATGCTCTATCACCACATGTTCCCAATGTAGTGCGTGTGTAGGTTTTCGCCCTGCGATGGAATGGTGTTCCATCCAGGGGTTGATCATGCCTTGCACCTGATGCTTACTGGAATGGGCTTCAGCTTCCTTACAACCCAGAATAAGATAAGTGGGTGGGAAAATGGATAGATGGGACAATTTACATTTACCAGGCTGCTTTATTAGTACAATAATTCTTTAAGAATAAGTGAACTAGTAAACAAAGAACATGTCTAAGGTATAAAAATAATAAATCTGCATGGCAAAAGCAACACCTGCTGAGACAATGGTTCAATGCCAACTTACAGTCACTAAAACATGTATTTGTGTTACTCTAACTGGGCTTGGTGGTTCCTGCTTTATGCCCAATGCTGGAAAAATGACTCTTGCTCCACAATATAATTAATTGTTTTCTGAACATGGCTTACTGTTGAAATCAGGAAATCTATTTAAGCAACTCACTCAAGTATTTGGGAAATAGGAAATGCAATGAAATTTGGACAGGAAAATATAATTCTTTCCTTAAAAGGAAGGTTTCCTTCTTAAGATTTGAACAGAAATATTTTCACTTACGTTCTCATTGCTTAATATTTACCTGCACTTATTTCTCAATGCAATTTAGAGCATTTTCTGCACAACAAATAAAAATACAAATAAATCGAAAGTTGGAAAAGTTTAGCTTTTGTTCAATAGTTTGTTGATTCCAAAAGATGTTTCACAGTCTAACAGATATAAACTAGTCCATTGATATTTTCAAACTAGTATTTCAACAGACACCAGGTCTTGAAGTAGAAAGTCTATTTGTCAAATCATTTACTGTACACTAAAAGATAAAAAAAAAGTATTGCTCAAGTTGCCCTTCATCCAAGGGAGTAAAAATGACCATAATGGTACAACGTTTTCACTGCAGAGGTGAAATGGGGTTAAAAGAAAGACGAAAACACTGACCTCCCCTCTCTCTCACCCACTCTCTCTCACTGTCTGCAATGAATGCTGTAATTTTCTCTCTGCACGCTCTCAGCAAGATATTTCCTGCTGGTTGGCTGTGCAGGCTAGAAGTAAGTCTGAAAATGACTTGGTTGGGGTGGGGGGATTGCCTGAAATTGACCAAAAAAAAAAAAAAAAACAGAAAAGCCTAGTGTTTTCCCAGCAAGTGATTTGTAAAATCAAAGAGTACATTAAAAATCTAACACAAATATTGATTAAAAAAAGACTAAAACTTCTGTGTCTGCAGATAATATTAGTATCAGCAATACTAATTCATTTATGACAATATTTAATTAGTAGACAATTAATTATGCTCTCTTTAGATATAAATGGTAAATGCATAATTATTCAAATATTAGACAAGAAAAATAAATGTGGGCGGCACGGTGGCGCAGTGGGTAGCGCTGCTGCCTCGCAGTTGGCAGACCTGGGGACCTGGGTTCGATTCCCGAGTCCTCCCTGCGTTGAGTTTGCATGTTCTCCCCGTGTCTGCGTGGGTTTCCTCCGGGCGCTCCGGTTTCCTCCCACAGTCCAAAGACATGCAGGTTAGGTGGATTGGTGATTCTAAATTGGCCCTAGTGTGTGCTTGGTGTGTGGGTGTGTTTGTGTGTGTCCTGCGGTGGGTTGGCACCCTGCCCGGGATTGGTTCCTGCCTTGTGCCCTGTGTTGGCTGGGATTGGCTCCAGCAGACCCCCGTGACCCTGTGTTCGGATTCAGCGGGTTGGAATATGGATGGATGGAAAAATAAATGTTTTCTATTAAATAATGAATATGAAATGTAGTATTTATTTACAGTATATTAATTTACTTTTGTTTTTAGCTTGCAATGCTCCAGAATAATAATTCTTTAGAAGAAAAAAAGGTTTCATTGTTCATTGCTGTTTACCTCTGCTGAAGTTGACAAGAAGCACAAATTGTCTCCATTAATTAAGTGTTCTTTTGCTTTTAAATTTTTTCACCTATTCACTTTTTTAACCAATATACTTTTCTCTAGGTTGCATTTATATTCAACATTTAAAAAGATGCGACTCCAACACAGTTGTAGCGAGAGAGCAAGCCTGGGAAAGTTAACATGGTAATTTTTTACAAATAATGCGGCCTATTTATTGCGTTAAAAAAATTGCATCCTAGGCAAACAACAAGGCAAATGACTCAGGCAGTGATTTGATCAAGGGTTTTTTTTTTTTTTTTTTTTTTTTTTTTTTTTAACATTTTGTTATGCGGTGGATGAAGCAATTCACTGTATCAGCGCAATCCAGCTACCTTTAAAATCCTACGAAATAAAATTTTAATTTATAGGTTGAAGATTTCATATTATGTGGTTCACAACGATACGCCACATGTCAATACGTAGCACTGGTGCTCACTTCTTAATTTATACATACTGACGTAGGTGCAGAGTCCTGATGCAATGCTAGAGAAAAGTTGGAAAGGTAAAAATGACCTTTTTTACCTTTCCCCCTCCTCAAACTTGTGTTTCTATAATAAGGTCAAATCAAAGTCATATCACGTAAGTGCTAAATAAGTTATGTATAAGTGAAACTAAAACCAAAATAAGTCTCTAGTACCTAGTATTTAACTCACCATTCTGCCAGCCAGCTTACAGTGCTGACTGCCTTGAAATAATGACAACATTTTACAAAACAGAAGTGTAATTACTGATAACTTTTACAAAGGTCTCAGACCTTAATCAGCTTGTTCACAGTTGTAAATGTAAATTGCAGAGTCGTATAAATTCTCAGGCTCCTCAAACCTGCAGCTGCCTAGCACTCTGAAAAATAAAATAATTGATGCTCACAAAACAGGGGAAGGCTACAAGATGATAGTTAAGCAAAGCATTTTCAGGTAGCTATTCATAATGTTATTAAGAAATGGCAGTTAACAGGATCTATGGAGGTCATGCTGAGGTCTGGAAGATCAAGAAAACATTCTAAAAGAACTGTTTGTTGGATTGCTAGAAAGGCAAATAAAAACACCCATTTGACTGCAAAAGACCTTCAAGAAGATTTAGCAGACTCTTCAGTGGTGATGCACTGTTCTACTCTGCAGCAACTCCTGAATAAATATGACCTTCATGGTAGAGCCAGCAGAAGAAAACATTTTCTGCAACCTAGCCACAATAATCAGCACCTGAAATTTGCAGATGAACATCTAAACAAACCTTTTGCATTTTGGAAACATGTTCTATGGACTGATGAAGTCAAAATATAACTTTTTAACCACAGTGTGCAAGGGTATGTTTGTAGAAAAGAGGGTGCTGAATTCCAGGAAAAGAACACCTCTCCAACTATTAAGCATGTGTGTGGACTGATCATGCTTTGGGCTTGTGTTGCAGCCAATGGCGCAAAGAACAATGTCATTGGTAGAGGGAAGAATGGATTCATATAAATACCAGCAAAATCTGGAAGCAAATATCTCACCATCTGTATAAAAGTTGAAGTTAAAAAGAGCATGGGGCCTACAAGAAGAGAATAACCTGAAACACCTCAAAATTTACAAGGAATACCTCAAAGGTGCAAGCCAATGGTTTTCCCATGGCCCTCACAGACCCCCAAACTAAACATCATTGAAAATGAGGAATCTTGCTGAATTAGAAGCCTTTTGTCCAGACAAATGGGAGAAAATACCCCAAAAAAGAACTGAAAGACTCTTAGCTGGCTACAAAAAGCGTTTACAAGCAGAGATACATGCTAAAGGATGCATTACTAAGTATTGACCATGTTGGCTGCCCAAACTTTTGCTTCAGATCCTTTTAATTTTTTGTACCTGTGAATGATGGAAATAAAAATGTAATCTTGCTTAAAATATTAAAGAAGCAATAGCCTCCAATCATTTCTTACACATCATCTAAAATTTATCCAGTCACAACATCTTACGTAACCCCAAGGTGCTGCTGATATACAGTATTTTGTGGGACTATTTTGACAGTCATAATATTTGTGAGAGCACAGTGATTAGCACTGCTGCTTCCCAGTTCTAGTGTCTTGAATTCAAAATTCATGCATGGCCATTGTGTTTGTGAAGTTGGCATGTTTTCCCCGTGTAGTATGAAATTTCATCTGGGTTTTCCCTCCCACATACCTAAAGATGAGCATGTTAGGTTAATTGGCAATTCTAAATTGACCCCTTTGTGAGTGTGAGTTGTTCATAAGTGGGCCCTGTGATGGACTGGCACCCCATACAAGGCTGGTTTCTTGCCTTGTGCCCAATGCTACTATGAAATGTTCAATACCCTGTATGGCCCTGAATTGGATGAGAGAGGTATGAAAGTGTTAACATATGTTACGTTATTCTGGCTGTCATATAGACCAAATATAAGCACAATTAAAATGGACCTGTCATTCTACTCACAAGGGGGCAATGCAACTAGAAACCTCAAGCATGCAGCACACACTTCCCAAAGGATACTTAATCCTCCAAGTAATTATTTGCCCTTTACTGCTGCTCAGGTTACAGGAGGCTTACCTCTAAGATACCAAAAGAAAAATTTGTAGATTCTATTCATTCTATCAGGAATTCATTCTGTTCTTCATGATAGTCACATCTGAAGATTACTATTTTCCAGTTTATGAATCCAGTTTTCTTAATTAAGTCATTTTTAGTGAATAATTTTCATTGTGACAATATAATGAAAACAATAAAATGAAGGTAGATAGGGAGATCACATTCAAATAATGTTCTATGGCAGGGTTGTCCAACTCGGTTCCTACAGGTTTGCAGAGGTCATACGTTTTCATTCCAGCCAACTTTTTCATTACCAACCAATTACTGCTGCTAACAGAACATACTGTACTACAGTATGCGCCCTGGATTTCAATTTCCTTGCATTTTAATTGTTTACTTTTTTCTTTAATCAGCATCCAAACAGGAATACAAAGCGACCAAGAGATGACTAAGCTAACTTACATCTTTGTACTGTTTGCAAACAGGGCAGTGATTTCAGGAAATGGCAGAGAGGTACAGGAGAAAGAACGGAGTCTAGGCAAAGCATGGGTCAGAACCAAAAGTTAAAAAGAGAGAATGTCAGAGCCAAATTATAAACCAAAAATCAAAGTCAAAAGGCAGAGTTTTGTTTCAATAATGAGTAATCAAAACAACAAAGTAAAGTGATTTGCTAGATTTGGTCCAGTCTAGGATAGAACATGGCTGTTGAGATGTTTTTTTTTCTTCCTCACCAGTTATCCTGAATTCATGACCCTACAGTTCACACCTCTAGCGACCAGGACCAGCATCGTAACAACTGAAGCCACAAAATGGTCGCCCCAAAGTCTAAACCAAATGGTATCAGAAAAGGGATTAAATAGAAGTATTTCTAAACAAAGGCTTCAATCAAGAAAATAAAATAGAAATAAATTCCCTAAATTGCATAAACCCTAGAAGTAACAGCAAGATGATTGTATAGCCACAGAAGGGACTGGAAATTTTTCAAAAGAAAGTCTTTTCATAACAATCCTATTTGTACCTGAGTCTTTTATACAATATCTGTCTCAATAAAACATATGAAAAGAAAGAAGTAAAGGTCTGACAAATACTGATCTGCTTTGGCCTACAGAGAATTTAGATGGTGATCTCAGAGAAAAGATAAATCAATTTTGGAAATGATTTGTGTGGCAGAATGAGAACACTAACGAGCTATAGAGTAACGAAACGGGTTTCATTAACAGCTAAATATGAGACTGGTTCAGGCAAAAATGGTGAGCCTCGAGGAGGGTTTTAGACCTCAGATTTATCTGTTCATCTGTTGAAGAAAATTACATTTCATTCTTCTTTGGCTGCTGGTTAAGGAAAAAATAAATAGGGAAGTCAAATAAAATGAAGTCAAAAGAAGTAAGTTAAATTACCAATAGTAACTGATTATTAACTAAAAACAATTGGCTAGAATGAAAACCTGTAGCAAGTGTGGCTCTCCAGAATTGGAGTTATACTCCTCTGCTCTATGGGAAGGAGAAATCCAATGTGGATTTTTATAATTACAGTTCACACAAAAGTGCATTATAAACCTTTAGTTTTTGTGTCACTCAGTGGACATATTACAGTACATAATGCACTTAAAAATCTACCTCATTAATTAAAATAAATTAGTCTGCAATATGTTTTGAGGCAAGCTATATCTTCTTTTTAGATTATGAAAGTCAGTGGAAACCACTCACATTATAATATCCCAGGTTTAAGAATCATTATTAATAAACTACACAAATTTGAAAAACAGTTTAACAGTGAAAAATCAGATTAGCTCTACACAAAAGCACACAGCACCATTTAAGCAAAAACATTTCATTCACTTGTAACTGTAAAGCATATGCACTGAATAGACTAAAGTTAACCTTTTTTTGTAATTAGTACCAGTAATAGTAGTAATACTGTCATGTGTACAACACAAAATGAAATGGTAATACTTTAGTTTACGTATTGCAAAAATGAATCTATTACTCATTTACTCTTCTGTAAGAAGACCTTAACAAAGGCTTATATTGGTCTTCATAACACTTATAAAGTACAAGTGGATAGGTTATTAATCTCTGTGAAGTGTGGCATATTTTCATGATGGTAAGATTACTTGTTAATATGAAGGATTCATAGGTCTTATACTAAATATGTAATATCAAGAAAAGTGTCTTCAGACCACTCCAAAATGAAGTTTTCTTAGTAGGTCATGCTGCAGAGATGAATAAACACTTTACTAGGCTTTGTAAGTGTTATGAAGACATAAAGAAATGTATGTTAAGGTCTTGTTATGTAATAGTAAGTAAGTAATAGATGCATTTTTTGCAGTACCTAAACTAAAGTGTTACCAACAAAAGGTCTTACCAACCAACTCATGCCCAACTATCATACAACAAGTCATTACTTTCTTGTGCGATGATAAAGATGAATTTATTAAAATTCAAATGCCCACAACCTTTTTACTATTAAATACTTTTGTTCTGTGTTGTCCTTGAGATCCATTTATAAAGCTCTCAGGACTCAAAGCCTCTAGAGCCCATAGTCACAGCATAATGTTTTATTTTTTTTTGGTCTAAGATAGCAATTTCAACAAATTTTACTTTCCACTGAAGCTAACAAGTGCCAGTTAACATAGCACCTTAAATGTGTCCTTAAAAAGATTAGCAACAATTGAAACAACAATTCAATGTTGTGTATGCATAGGCAATCATATTTGCAGTGCAATAGGAATAGGTTACATTGATAATGTCCTCCAGAACATATTTGGAGGTCAGTTCCTATTATTATTATACAACAGATCTCTCATGAAAAACTGTATTCTTATTATAGCTGAATTGTTAAGTGGAAAATTATTTGTGGTATGCATCATTAGGGTGGGCTAATAAATAGTTTAAATGACATTAATTAGCTTGTTAATTGCAATGAGAAAAATCAACATTAGTAATCAGGGATAATTACAGATAAAAATGTCCCAGGTGGGCAAGAAGTATAGGAGGAGGTGAGGAAAAGCAGTGAAGGAATAGCTTGAGTGACAACTCACTGCTTGCCAATGAAAGATGGCCCAATTACTTGTTCTCTTATCTACAGAAAAGTACGAATATAGAGCAGAGTTTTAGGAAATCGTTTTGATTAAACGTTTAATACCCACCAAACACAACCAGTTCACAAATTACCTCTCTGACACAAACTAGTAATCATTACAACGTGATCATTTATTTTTTTCAATTGTCCTATTTGTGAAAAATAAATAAATAAATAAATAATAGCAATGCTGTTGCACTAAGAAGTATTGGTGTGTAAGCTACAAATTATGTCTAACAACAGCTGACTGCACATAATGTGATTTAGCTAACAAGTAATTTGTACTAATTTTTGACCTATCATGTTACTCATCCGTCTTGACTTGGCAGTGATTTTATATAGTCTCCAAATACATCTCAGCCTGAAGAAGTTCACCAATTCAAAGGCAAACTTCTCCTTAATGGACATTTCTGAACATACAGGAGGTGCATATCGCCTCTCCATGAAACAAAAATGATCCCTGAACTGGCTGCTGGCAACCATAAAGTAATGCTTTTAAAAAGACACTGTGTAGCAGATTTTTCTATGTATGTAATTGAATGTTTTTAATAGATAACTAACTAGCATAGCGAAACGCCTGTGTATTAAAGTGGGCTTAATGGTACAATGGTAAATCTATCCATTTTGATTGCGTTAAGCATTTAGGAGCCTATGTTCACCAGATATGCTAGCCTTTATAACTCAATGTTTTTGCATGTCTTGTTGCCTTTATTCATTGGACATTCTAGCCCTTACACCCATCTTTCTTTGTGCTTCTTGTTTCCTCTGCTCAGACATTGCTGCTCTTGTGGAGGCCAGACAACACTGCACTTGGGTATGGATGCTAGACACCTTATTTGGAATTCTGTTCTTTACATTTTAGTTGAACTGATGCACTCTGCTATTTCGCTTTTCCTTTCAACAGGAGAACAGTAGATAGACCCTTTTTTATCAAAAGTGGGATGATATACTTTTTGTTCACAGATGCACACTCCCAGAGGTGATATTTACCTTTCTCCCTTTAATGTAGACCCTCTTCTGTAGGTTATACCTAGCAAATGTTAGCAAAGTCTTCCTACATGTCCATGAGTATACCACCACCCTCATGAACAGATTCAGAACTGTACTGATCAGTCTGTTTCATTATCCACAAGTGGTTTGTGAAGTACCCTGTGTGAATACAGGGAATTATTACTACCTAAAATGGAAGATTTCAGATAGATCAACAGGACTTCTCTACATGTAGCCAATGGGGCATGTACAGAATAGCAACACATAATACACTGTGTAGATATGATACACATAACAAATTATAAGCAGTTAACTGATCACCATACATTTCATGTTAACTGTCATGGAGCAGATTGATTTTGAAGCTTTACAAAGTAACAGCCTTAAGAACTTTCAGGAAGCAAACAAAATGGTCCAGTGAATAGAGATCAAATTGAAAAATTAGTTATTTCAACCTAACAGCAATAAAAATTAAATAGTTCCTAGCAGGGTTGCATAAGCCTTCTTCTACAGCTCCATCGCCTTGAATCACATCTTAACTGACAGAATGACTACATAATTCCAACTGCAAGATTTTAAATAAGGAATAGGCAATACACAGCTTTGTGAATCAGAATTTTTTCCATTGTGGAAAACTCTGATATGTTACCTGTTCCCTTTTGTCAATCTAATAAAAGTGGAAATCATCAAGGTAAGCCTTTCCTATAAAAGTGTTGGTTTAGTAGCACTAAGTAAATATTTTTATTCTTGGTTTCTATGGATGAGTTAGGCCCTGTCTTCCTTTGACCATCTTGCTTTTCACACAAACATTTTTGGGATTTAAAGATATTTACCATTAAAAAACTAAAACCTAATACATTTACATTTTCTTTCCTCGATTAACTTGTCTTCTACACCCCTTTTACTTGTCATAAGAAGCAGCCTGCTATTTTAATACATAAAGCACCACAGGGTCCTTTCTTCTTTGTTTCTGTATGTAACATGAAGAGGATTTTTAAACAAAGTAATGGTTAATGTCCGTAAGGCATCTCGTTTGGATGAAATGTGGGTACATTAAAAAACAACATGTAGTGTTCAGTGCATCTTTAATATTTCACAGGGAATATCTGTGGCACCAATTAGTAATGGACTAACTCAGCTGAATTTCATTGTCTCAAGTTTGGCAAAAATCATTGAAAGTTCATTAACTTCAACAAACTCAGTGAAATAAATTGAAATCAATGGGGAATGGTGCAATGGTGTTTTAAGTGTCACTGACAGCTAGAGAAACATCTGCCAAAAATGTGATCTGAGCTGTGAGGCTACAATATCAACCACTGTACCTTACTGAGAATACAATTAAATTGGACTGAGTATCAGAACAATAACATTTCTTACAAACAAAATGTATGAATTCAAAAAGGCTTGCTCCCACAGATATGACAGCAGGTACTCAACACATCTGCTCACTCACCACTGCAGCTTTCAAACATGTGCAACACTAAAGAATGCAAATTCTTCACTCCTTCCTGTTTGCATCAAATGCATAGCATGATTAGTAATATTGTTAAAGGGGTAGGCTCTCTATTACATGCAGATCACTCATAAGTTCATACAAAAATACATTACCTTTATGACATTAAATTTCTTGACAAATTTTAAGTTTCCTTCTCTGTACGCATTTTGTGTTTAAAATGTATATGCAAGTTTTCTGTTAAATTTTTGCCCACTATTAGGATCATCATTAGATACTTGGGGGAATGGCTGTCCCACCTAACATTGGCTTCTACAGCTCTGTGATGCCATGCTGGCCTCGCAAAGCATCATTAGGCAGTGGGGGAAAAAAATTACTCTACGCTGGCCAAACAGTGTCTTTCCAGAAAAATATTCAGTAAACAAGATCACCAGCAAACACAAAATGAAAAACAGTATGGTAAATTTCACCGATCAACACTAATGACCATCTGTTTCAAAAGGAAAAAAAAGAAAAAAAAAATTGAGTGGAGGCACTCATCAAAAATTGTGGATCTTCATGATCTACTTTGGTTTGCATGAATTAACAATGTGCGCACAGGGGATGCCATATTCCTTGTCCTTCACCATCCTGGGCCATCTGGATAATAAAAGCCATCATTCCCGAGTTTTGCTGATAGACTTAAACTCAGCATTTAACACTGATGTTCCAGCAAAACTAACCACCAAAATCCACTATTTAGGACTTCAAGTCACCCTTTACAACTGGAGTTTGGATTTTCCAACCAACCTACAGACCTCAGCAGGTGTGTATTGGCAACATCAAATCTTTCTCCCTGACCCTTAACACAGGCACTCCACTGGACAGTGTGCCAGTTGTTGTACTCCTTGTTTACTGACTTTGTGGCCAGACACAGCTTCAAGTGCATCAATAAATGTGCAGCTACCACCATACAGGGACCTAATCAATGACTTTGTTAAATGGTCTTTAGTGGATGCAGTGGATTCTCCATAATTGATAGGAGCCTGCTGAGCGCCCTTCGCTCTGCCACAGATGTTAAACTGTCCAGCTCCATGCCAACAATAGAGCCTGCCTTCCTCACCAGTTTGTCCAGGCGTGAGGCGTCTTTCCTCTTAATGCTGCCTCCCCAGCACACCACTGCGTAGAAGAGGGCGCTCGCCACAACTGTTTGATAGAACATCTGCAGCATCTTATTGCAGATGTTGAAGGAAGCCAGCCTTCTAAGGAAGTATAACCGGCTTTGTCCTTTCTTGCACAGCGCATCAGTATTGGCAGTCCAGTCTAATTTATCATCCAGCTGCACTCCCAGATATTTATAGGTCTGCACCATCTGTTTTTTTCACCTGTATTATTATCATTCTTTAATTTAATATTATTTATTGTATCAGTAAGCTGCTGCTGAAGAATGTGAATTTCCCATTGGGCTTAATAAAGTATCTATCTATCTATCATCATAGGCCTTATCATCAACAATGATAAGACAGCTTAAAGAGAAGAGGTTTTCAACAGTCAGTTAGAGAAAGGCACTGAAGAAAATTGTCAGCAATGTCCCTTCAGCTTTACAACAATGCCTCCACTTACACTGTATTTGTTATAGAAGCTGCTCTGCAAAGCAGTGGCATTGAAGAGGTAAAACAATCACTGTTATCCAGACCTGGACCTGTGTAACTACCATCTGTTACCCAATCCAATGGACTACCATTGTGGGGCATACCATCACATTTGAATGACAACAATGCTAGGTTTGTCATAATGTAGAAGCTGCACATGCAAAATAAATCATTTTGTTTGAGTGACACAGAAAAGCATTACACATATAATAAATCAATTAATAGTAATGTGGACTATGTCACAAAATAAAAGTTTCACTGGTGTTTCTCTTAATCAGTCTTGCCAACAATTTTTGATCACGCTTCATATCATAGTTCCTATTAAAAATAGGGCATCATGTGCCTGCACAGAAAGATACCTCAGTACAATAAAAATAAATAAACTCCATAACATTGAAAGCAAAAATAAATAAAATAGTAGGATGCTAGAACAACAAGGTTCCCTTAAGCATTTAACCAATACTTCACTTACGGTCAGGGGAATTGGGTGGGGTTCCTTTACCATCAGAAATGAAAATGATCATTTACTTCTCTGAGCCCCCACTGGTGTTTCAGCCTCAAAATAAATAAGCAGTGATTAAACTATTAGCATTTAAAACAAACAACACATTAGAGAGGTGCCACACCCAATTAGCAGGCAGATGCTGACAGCGAGGATGATGCAAGGTGAGTAATGAACACCCCTGGGAAGGTAGAGAAGGGACAGTCTGGAGAGTAATGCAATTAACCAGTGCAACATCTGCCACTCACATCTGCACTCTAACACAAGAGCCAGCATTTGCCACAAAAAGGTGTGCCAGGGATATTTCTACCATCTACCAAGGGCACAATGTAACACAGACAACTACCCCAAAAAACAAAAAATAATTTTATATATTTATAGAAATACACATCTTTCTTGGTAATGGCAGAGCTTGTATTATCTTAAAAAAAGAAACAATACTATATTTAGTAAGCACATTCAAAAAGTAAAATTGGCTTTTTATTTTTTTAATAATGATTTAACTATGAACAAAAATAAACAATCAGACACAAAAATGAGAAACAAAGAAGAACTTTAAACTTTTCGTTTTAAACCTAAAACTATATAATTTACAATATCTTCATTAAACTACAATAAATATGATGATGTTTAGGATTAAGCAATAAAATGGACATATGTGTTGATATTGTAACTCACTGTTTATAGAAAAAGAAACAGAGAAAATGAACTTTTTTTTTTTTTTTTTTTTTTTTTTTTTTTTTAAGGAAGGCTCAACGGTAATCAAAAAGTTGCAAGTACCCTCACTGGATACTATTCAGTGTGAAGGAGTGGTATCTGCTTGCTCCCGTCTTTACCATCATGCAGTTAAACTTTATTTTATAAACAAACTTTATGATGATCACAAAGAGCACAAGCACACAATTATATATTAGGGATTTATGCTTTAAGTAGAAGACAACACATGTATTGCCACCTTTATTCCCCAGACCAAAAATAGTTTCTTTTCTGTATCAGAGAACAGCTATTTTTTGTGAGCACCAATACTGGCATTTAGTTGGCTGCTTGTAGCTATAAGAAGCGAATATTTGTGCCAGACACTGCGTCTGTTATTGCAAAACTTCAGTGGCTTCCAAATATTCATATTTTGACTATAAATTTCATCAAATAATTTGAAAATCTTAATTTTCTATAATAAGTACATTTTACAATGACCAAAAGAGCATATGAGAATATATAATCTGTTCAGAGTCATAAGGAACTGGTGCACTTGTGCACTCTTTAGTTTGTATTTTAGAAAAATTCAGTTGCTGAAAACAGGAAAAAAAACTACTGATGTTAATCATGGGACAAGAGAGTGTATCTATTTAACTACTAAGTTTCGGACCCACTTAATATTAAAAGAATAAAGTAATTTCATATATTCTCTATTTAAAGAGAATCTTCCCTCCAAGGACCAAAAACATTCAGGAATATCATTATCCATCCATCCATCCATTATCCATCCTGCTGAATCCGAACACAGGGTCACGGGGGTCTGCTGGAGTCAATCCCAGCCAACACACGGCACAAGGCAGGAACCAATCCCGGGCAGGGTGCCAACCCACCGCAGGACACACACAAACACATCCACACACCAAGGACACACTAGGGCCAATTTAGGATCACCAATCCACCTAATCTGCATGTCTTTGGACTGTGGGAGGAAACCCACGCAGACATGGGGAGAACATGCAAACTCCATGCAGGGAGTCTCCCAGGTCTCCCAACTGCGAGGCAGCAGCGCTACCCATTGCGCCACCGGGAATATCATTATATAAAATGAAAATAAAATAGAAGCCACAGTACACGGACTTTAGAATTAGATATAGCTGTACATTTAATATCTCAGATTATAGATTAAAAAAGAAATTTCTGAATATAGCTAAAACAATCAAGTTTTTGAGCACTACACAGTGGCTACTTTATTAGCTGTGTCACAACTCCGAAATCAGCCAGTTGGCTTTCTTAATACATTTTTTTTTTCTGCAAGTAACTGCACAGGATGTTGGTTATAAGTTAATTTTGTTAGCATTGCTTCCAAATTGATGACCTTTTAAAGTTTAATTTGCAACAATGACCAAGAAACATGTTCCATATCAGCAAATTAACTTCATCCTAGTGAAGGGATATGGTTGGCTGAGTTCCCTCCATCACCACGCCACCATCACCACCAAACCCTGCCACAAGTCTAGAGGTGCATGCAAATCTCCTACAATTGAACTATTTTTTCAGTATATGATGCATGATTCCTTGAGTATCATCTAATACTCTAGCTGCACCTGCCTCCAAATCCAACCATTCCAGCCCCAAAGCAAAAAATATTATATTTTCATAAATTATTATATATGTGTGTGTGCAAAAAAAGTGTATATATGAAAATACACATGCATATTAAACAGTGACTATTACAGATCATTTTCATGTTGTGTGCTCTTTTGAGCTCAAAGTTTTCCTATAATCGAAAATGTTGCATTTGAGGGTAGGGGGAGCAATGCACTGAAAAGTTAATAAATAAAATTAAAACAACACAAGAGTTCAAAAATTAACAAAAATGAAATTTTCTTGATGTATAACAAACTTCACAACATCAAATAAAAATCTTTGAAACTACAACATGTCAGGCAGGCTCCTGACACATGTCATTACTTTATACAGTATATGTGATATACCATAAAGATAGACCAACTAACCAGAGGGGAAAAAAGCACATCTAAAATGAAGTATCCTACCAAGTTTGTGCTCCACACCCAGGCAGCGTTATGCATCCCTAATCTATGCATTATAAAGGCCAGTTAAACCCAGCAAAAAAGTAGTGCAAATGCAAATAGTACTGTTCTAATATGTACTTACTCTCTGTGGAGAGGATGACAGGATTAAAAATCACATACTGTACACTAAAATGAGCATCATGCAGCCTCCATTAAATTCTTTGGAAACATGGTATCAGGCCTAAAAAAAATAATAATAATAATTTAAGGAGCAGGAATCCATATACAAAGTTATTTCAGAAGCTGAGCATCCCAAATCTGAAAAGGGGCTTTTTCCTATTGCATAGCATGGTTATGATGAATTTCCTTAGCTACTGCAATACTGATGAATGGTTTCTGGCTTGATTATCTTGATGATTTCAATCTAAAAAGTAAAGTATAGTTTATCAAAAACAAACCTTGCATACTATTTTTGAGTGGAGAAGGAGTTCAGACCATGTGGTTCAAAACTTAAATGTTGGGTGGCCAAATATTGGTCATAATAAGTAACTTTCTTACATTCTTGTTTTATCAGTTATCCTATTATTCAAACCTTTCACCCTCTTAAGATTTTTGATTGAAAAGATCAAACCAATCATAAGTCATCAACTTTTTTTAATCATTTAAAAATTAGAGTAATCAATTGAGTCTTTATTCTTTCAATCATTAACTTGGGTGTTTTGTGTATGTTCTTGATAGCCAGTTCATGTACTACATTTCGTACACTATTCTTGAAAATGAATGCACTTGTAATATCGTTTTTACTTTTCAGGATTTTTTTTTTACCCATTTAAAAATGAGAGGGCGGACTCTAGCAAGTATTGTGCTTTGATTGGTGAATTGTCCATACAGTGCATGTAAATCATCGACCATAAAGTATACATCAGATGCAGACTCCTGGCAAGATTATAAATTCAGGGCTTCTTGAATTAAAGTAGCATGTTTTTCTAATTCTGGCCAATTTTTTCTTGCACTCGTGTCCACCATGGACACGTACAGTCAAAACTCTGGGCATGTGCTTTGCTTGCCTTGGGAATCCTGTGGCTCATAGGCAAGTTCAAAGTTACGACTGCGAGTATCCACTCTACGACAACTCACCAATCAAAAAACAGAACTTACTAAAGCCCACTCTCCCAACTCTGATGAAGAAAAAAAAAATTACGGTTTTTAGATTAACAAGTATTTTGTATTGTGTGTAAAGTAGTAATTAAATAAAGGCATAAACAAATAAGCACATTTATTTGGCAATGCATATCATTTTTATTGTCATATATTACAACACATATATTTATTTGGTTATTTATTTAATTATTTATTTCGTCCAAAATATTGCTGCATAGGTTTAAGTTTTCCCATGTACATTATAAAATGTCAGGCCCATAACCTTAGCAAACATGCCAAAAAAAAAAAAAAAAAAAGTAGAAAAAGGCATTCTTATGAAAACACTACTATAATTTAGTTAGTAATTTAATAGGTAATTTGTGCTTTTTTTAGACTATTACATGACCCAGAGACCTAGATGCATCAAGTATAAACATAATGAAGCACATTACACATGTAAAACACATTAATAAATATTGCAAATAAGGCTCATAATGGCAAAACAAAGAAAAAGAAACAAGAAATCCAAACATTATGTAAACTAAAAACAAAAGCCTGTAAAGTTAGAAATATGACAATTCAGGCAAGAGCCTGATACAACTGAAGCAATGTGAGATGACAGTGCAGTAAAAGTGGGACAGAAGTGGTGAAGTGATTGTCCGTTTTCTGCTATCTACGGAGAAGTAATACCATGAATCTGCTTGATCAAAAGGAGGAAGAGGTACCTATTAGACCACGAACAATAAAGCAATTAAGCCAAGCCAAGTAGGAAGTGGTTGACTGCCACCCAAAACAGTCCCTGGAGTCATCTTCTGCCAGATGGCCAAAATAATTTACTGTATAACACTACAGTAAATAACAGACAGGTGTAAAAAACATAGGAATGCTTTTAATACTTAAATATTATGACATGCAGACAAGAGTTACTTAGCTTCCTCTAACTAATGAGATCTTCTAGCGATCAAAAAATTTTAATTACATTATCGCTATAAAAATGCACTTCTATGAAGACCACATGCACAGATTTAAACAAATAAATAAATAAAACACAGAAGCCAAGATTCAATTAGACCCGAACAAGCTTATAGAGAACTATACTGAGGTCCCATCATGAACACTGAATCGCACTGTTTGAGAATAATTAGCTTAAGATTACAGTTTAATTGCCTACAGAAAGCAAACAGCCATTTGGCAATTATATCAACAAGGAGGGGATGTTTTATAAGCCGCTCAGTTCAAACCACATTGTTCAGTCAATTAAGCATCGCATTTAGAGAAACTATGTAATGATTAGTGAAGGAAATTGGTACATAAAGGCTCTTAAGCAATGGGAAAGCGTTTTTCTACACATTTGAAGCTCTCATCCCTTTTTAGTTATTAAAAAAAAAAAAAAACTCTCAACAATCCCTGAGTGGTGATGCTACCAGACAGAGATAGGAATAGACAGGAATTCTGTGATTTGACTTACTTGATTCAACATGTCATGCAAAGGAAACTCTGGGTTTTCAAATGTTTCTCAGATATGAACAGTAAAACATGAAACATTAACTTCCAAATTAAAATGAGACAAACACTGATGTTACACTGCTAAGAGGTAGAATTACACTTAGAAGGCACCATCCATCCATTTTCCAATCCACTGAATCCGAACACAGGGTCACGGGGGTCTGCCGGAGCCAATCCCAGCCAACACAGGGCACAAGGCAGGAACCAATCCTGGGCAGGGTGCCAACCCACCGCAGGACTAGAAGGCACCATTAAATAGCATTACTTGAGATTAACACAAAGCTATTTCAGAAAGTACAGGAAAAAAAATCTATTAAGCCTGAAGTAATACTACAAAATATTTTTCTTATCCAACTACACGACTGGTAATAATCAATACCTTTCATGATGCGTTACAGAAAGACTATGATTAAATCTATTTTCAGAAATATACAAAGGACTGACTCACTCAAGGTCACTCAATGTTGCAACCACTGACCTTGTGCTTTACAGACCAATACTTTGGTCACATGAGAGATTGACACTGACATAAATGGACGGCATAGTAATTTAGTGGTTAAAGTTGTTATTGGGTTCAAATCCAGTGTCTGGATATTGGCTGTGTGAGATCTACACACTCTACATGCATCTGCATGCACTCCAGGTGCTCCAGTTTTCCTTCCAAATTCCCAAAGTCATATTGTACTCATCAGAGTAACTGATGACTTTAAATTATGCCCAAGGATGTGTGAGGGAGTGGACCCTGTGACTGGCCGGTGCCCTGTGTGGACTGTTTCCTGTCTTGTGCTCAGTGCTACTAATATAAGCTCCAGCCCTCCATATAGTCAACAGCCATACCACATGCACTTCAGAAGAGGTCATTCACTTGAAGCTAAGCATGTTCGGGGAGATCATCTAGGAAAAGCTTGGGTGGCAGCTGAAAAAGGTGTTGGTGAGGTCTACAATGGGTGCTTGCCCTGTGTTCTGAATGTGGATCCCAATGCCCTAGAGCAGTGATGGGGACACTGTGCTGTAAAAATGGTGCTAACCTTCGGATTAGACTTAAAATCAAAGTCCTGACTCTCTGTGGTTGTAAAAGATCCCTGGTCATCCTTTGTAAAGAGTAGGGTGCATTCCGATATCCTGGCTCAGTGGTTTGATGAACACAAAGTTACTTTAAATAAACTATGGCCATCTTATTCTCTGGAACTAGAACTCATCAACAATTAACTAGGGGGCTTCCCCATGCCCGCCAAACCCCCTGCCTGTGCTACGCGCCAGCCAATTCGCATCTCTTCCATTCGTGTATGTGGATTTCACCTTCACCAAACAACAAATCCAAAATCCAAGAAAATTTTTGTCCGTGTTTTGCAGATAAATTTCATGTAAAGTGGATTTGTATGGATTTGTATCCATTATTGACTGTAGAATTTCTAACACCTCCAATCGTTCAACTCTTTCAAATCTATGCTGCATCACTTCTCAGTGATCATAATTATAAACCTGACCAAATTGTGGTATCTTCGAAATTAAACTTGTAGTAGCTTTAATTGTTGCGGGACCATAGATTCTCATTGTGTATGGTCTTGAATCATGTAAATCTACGTTCTGAGCATTGAATGATGCCAACGCGAACAGATTACAGTAATCCCTCGCTATATCACACTCGACTTTCGCGGCTTCACTCTATCGCGGATTTTAGATGTAAGCATATTTAAATATATATCGCAGATTTTTTGCTGGTTCGCGTATTTCTGCAGACAATGGGTCTTTTAATTTCTGGTACATGCTTCCTCAGTTGGTTTGCCCAGTTGATTTCATACAAGGGATGCTATTGGCAGATGGCTGAGAAGCTACCCAACCAGAGCACGTATTAGCTATTAAATAAAACTCCTCAAATATATTGTGAACACGGGGGCTGTTCGCACTGCTAGAAGATACGACCGCTCCTCAAACACTGAAAGATTACCTTCACATTGCTCTCTTCCTTGCTGGGCTTAAATGTGGCTGCTTTGTCAAGCGGTATGCTTCCTGCATGGTGCTTCGCATACTTAAAAGTTCAAACAGCACGTATTGATTTTTGATTGTTTGCCTCTCTCTCTCTTGCTCTGACATTCTCTGCTCCTGATGGAGGGGGTGTGAGCAGAGGGGCTGTTCGCACCCCTAAATGATACGGACGCTCATCTAAAAATGCTGAAAGATTATCTTCACGTTGCTCCCTTTCTTGCAGCTGGTTTGTCAAGCGACATGCTTCCTGCACAGTGCTTCGCATACTTAAAAGCTCAAACGGCACGTATTGATTTTTAATTGTTTGTTTTTCTCTGTCCCTCTCACTCTCTCTGACATTCTCTGCTCCTGACGGAGGGGGTGTGAGCAGGGGGGCTGTTCGCACCAATAGACGATACGGACGCTCCTCTAAAAAATGCTGAAAGACTACCTTTACATTGCTCCCTTCCTAGCAGCTGCTTTGTCCGGCGGTGCTTCGCATACTTAAAAGCCCAAAAAGCACCTATTGATTTCTGATTGTTTGCTTTTTTCTCTCTCTCTCTTGACATTCTCTGCTCCGGACGCGCACTCCTTTGAAGAGGAACATATGTTTGCATTCTTTTAATTGTGAGACGGAACTGTCATCTCTGTCTTGTTATGAAGCACAGTTTAAACTTTTGAAAAAGAGACAAATGTTTGTTTGCAGTGTTTGAATAAAGTTCCTGTCTCTCTACAACCTCCTGTGTTTCTGTGCAAATTTGTGACCCAAGCATGTCAATATAAAAGTAATCATATAAACATATGGTTTCTACTTTGCGGATTTTCACCTTCAAGAAGGGATTACTGTATTGTAGATTCGGATATTTTGCCTGTAGTGTTTGTCGATTTCACTTTCACCAAACAACAAATCTGTTCATTCTCGTGGATATGCCTCTTCATTGGGAAGAAGCACTACTTTTCCCTGATGGCATCATGAACTAGATGATCTACAAGTCTCCGACTTAAACTTTAAAGCTGAACAATATCTACATACTTCTGTCATATCACCTATGTCCATATATTCAATTTCTATTCGCTGTTATGTTATTTCACCGATTAATAATTTCCATTTGTTAGCGCTCATGCGATCTTTACCATCATTTTTTTGAGGCTTTCGAATTTTAGTACTTTCATAATCTCTAACCTGCTCTGCTTCTTTATGACATTCTACTTTGTCTTCTACTCTGTCTTTTATTTCTGACACAGCTAGGACCTGCTAGGTTTTCAATTCCACTTGTTCCATTCTGATTATTACTTTCCTTATTTTCCGAATTTGCACTAATAATAATCTATTTTGAATTCTTTTCTTTCCAATGCGTTTGGGCCTCTTTACGAGGAGCTGCCTTTTTCTTCGTCGCTTAGTCTTTGACGTGTCATCTTGAACATATAAAATTATTGTCCATAAAAGGACCACATCGAAGGAAACGAATAGATTGTATATCTAAAAATACTGTCCAGAAAAACTTCTTTAAAAGGATGAAACGGAGTACTTTTCATAAACAAATTTAAATGTGTAAAACATAAAAATTTATAGGAGCTGAGAGCACATGAACTGTGTCTGACAATACACATGAATGAGTAATGATTGTGCGTGGTTGTAAATGTTTGAGAGGAGGGCAGGACTTTTTAAAATCTCTTGTCTCGCAGGACTTGAAATAATCTCTCACGGAATTTTAAATTGTCTCGTCGCAGGATTTCCTTTAATAATAGAAAGATTTTCCCTCCCACTGCGACCTTCTTCCAATGACCAATCTCCCCACACCATCCCTACTACGTCAACAACTCCAACCACATCAACTGGAATATCAAGTGACAAGTCCACCTCTGACCATCAGTTTGGACTGCCCATAACTGAAGACCAAGTAAAGAGACAACTGAAGAAGCTATACACAGGAAAAGCTGCAGAACAAGATGGAGTATGTCCACGAGTTCTTAAGGCCTATACTGACCAATTTTGTGGTGTCCTCTGTAACCTGTTTGTTCTATCCCTAAAGTTTCATAACGTGCCACTGTTGTAGAAAACATCCTGCACTTTTCCCATTCCAAAGAAGGCAGGTGCCAACTTCACCTAATGACTACAGGCCAGCTGCACTTGCGTCTCACATCATGAAGTCCTCCGAGAGGCTGGTCCTGAAATTTGCAACTCCTCTTGAGGTAGACCAACTTCACCCACTGCAGTTTGCCTATCGGACAAAAAATGGAGTGGAGGATGCAATTATCTATCTTCTCCACAAGGTTTATTCTCACCTGGACAAAGCTCGCAGTACTATGAGGATTATGTTTTTTGATTTTTCCAGCACCTTCAACATCATCCAGCTATCCCTGTTAAAGGAAAAACTTAGAGATATGCAGCTGGATGAGACTATGGTGTCCTGAATAATGGACTATCTGTTGGGCAATTCGCTGTTTGTGAAACTCAACAACTGTGTTTCCGATACGGATGTGAGCAACACAAGGTACAGTCACATCTCTTTTACTCTTCACTCTTACACCTCAGACTATAAATATAGTCATGTCACTTACATGATTCTGCACTTATGGGATGTATTGATAAAGGGGGTGAACCCAGAGTATAGGAGTCAGGTGGAAAAGTTTTTTTTTGGTGCAAAGAAAATTACCTGCATTGTAACATCAGCAAAACAAAGGAACTGGTTATTGACTTTTGTTGCACCACACAGTATTAATATCCAGTCGCTATTCAAGAAGAGGGTGTAGAGGTGGTCCACATTAATGATAGGTTGGACTGGTCTCAGAACACAGAGGAACTATATAAGGAAAGGCTGAAGAAGATCTTTTCCCTTAAGAAAATGCATTCCTTTAATGTTGGAAGTGACTTTCTTCATATCTTCTATAACTCTGTGATGGCCAGTGCAATTTTGTATGCTGTAGTATGCTGGGCTGGTAACATTAGTTCAAGAGAGGCCCACCAAATCGACAAGCTAATTAAAAGGATAAGCTCAATTACAAGACGCACTTTAGATCCCCTGGAGGTAGCAGCAAAGGTGAGAATTAAAACAAAACTGAGTGCCATCATGAACAATCCTCTTTCTGCCACACTAACACCGAGGACTTTCACCCAATGAATTATTCAGCTGAAGTGTGTCAAGAAATGCTATGGGGGCTCCTTTATACCAACAGTAATATCTCTACATAATACCTCACTGTGACAGCCAATACAGATCTTTTCTTTCTTTTTATTTCTTTTGCTTTATAGTCATTCTGGTCTGTGTTCAGACCAGTGTTTGGGTATATTTATTTACTCATCTATCTAATGTATTTATTTATGTAAAGAGCTTCAGTAAAAAGCTAAAATTTCATCCTGAGGACAAATAAAGTTCCATCTAATCCAGTGTTTCCCAACCTCGGTCCTGTGGCCCCCCTGTGACTGCAGGTTTTTTTTTTTTCCCCAACCAGATTCCTAATCAGTGACAACACCTGATAGCACTGATCTCATTTAATTAGCTGGTATTATTTTTCTTTTATTCTACATTCAGAGAAGCACAGCAGCATGATTTTTACATTTATAAGACATTTAGAAATATTTCTGGTTTTGCTATAGATTTAAATGCTTAACTCTCTTTTGTTAATTTCATTATATTTTGCCCTTTCTCTGTGCAGTTTTTCCCCTTCGTTGTATCTTATTAATGACAAAAATGAGCAGAGCCGATGCCCAGGCAAACAACACTGAATAATCAAAGGCTGTAAGTACTTTAGCATCATACCCACTAATTAGTAAATAATGGATTAATTAAACAATTAGAACACCTAGAAAAGAAGAATGAAAATCAAGATGAAAATATTGTTAAAAAGAAAAAAATACATTATTCCCATATACATACATACATACATACATACACTAGCCGACACCCGCCGTAGCATACGGCGGTGTAAGAATAGGAAGGAAAACGGTGAGAAAGGAATTCAGAAATCAAGAAGAAATAAACACTTCTTGAAAGATGCAGTTGTGAATAGGTGTTTTGGTGGAGACGACAGATAATGAGTCAAAAGATCTAACCCTAGAAAAAGCTACGGTCAGAAGACTGGTATCAGGTCTGTGCTCTGGTCTTTGGGTATCCGACAGTGCATGTAGAATTTCCGGCCAAGCAGGATTACATGTGAAAGTGATAAATAAATCAGGCTTTCCGAATTTACGTACTATGGCCATGGCATCCTGATAGTTTTGTTGCATATATCTTGGACTTCCTGGAAATGTGGACAGTAATATGATCATTTTGCCTACACATACGTTGTTAGTTTCAGCGTTTGCTTGCAGTGCGTCTGATAGTCCTTTGTATTGTTCCATGCGCAGATCTTGTTGATGTAATCTGAGATAGTTGAGACGCGCGCCTTCTGTTTTAACATACAAATCTATGACGTACTGTTGGAATAGTTTGCCGCTGGAGTGCAAAATATTACATTTATTTCTCATTGCTAATCTGTATGTGTAAAATTGGCATTGAGTAAGCCTTATTCGCTTGGCGGTTCTTTTATCGGGAACATGTTGTAAATCTTTGTGCCAGCCAATGTCTCCATAAGGGAATAAAAGTGGGTAAACCATAGGATCGCAATTCATATTGAGCGTGGAAATCTGTTTACAGGAGTTGCCTATGGTATTGATGCAAATGTCCCTTTCGGCAGGGCGGTTCGCCATCTTCTCCAATGAAAATCGCTGCAACATCGGTGTGACATGTCGGGGCATTGTATCGTTGTAAATCCAGCCTAGGGTTTTCCTTGAAAACCATTCGTACAGATGCTGTTGGATTGGACTGAGCGATTTCATGCATGTGTTTGTATGATTTAGCGAAGGGGTTGATGGTTCTGAGCATGGAATCTAGCTGGAAAAGTACATTTTTGCTGCATGCAGAGTTTGCTTTATTTTGTAAGCGTACTACAGTAGCTTGCGCTGTGTCAAAAACATACAACTGTCCATATCCTGGAGAGGTAGAAGTGTTAGCGTATAGTGGAGAGATTTGGTGATAAATTTGCCCGTGTATTTTAAAACAGTATGGTCCGTGGCCAGGAGGTTGAGTTATCTGTGTACCCATGGAAGCAAACGCTAGAGAAGAGGTGTATTCTCGAATGTGATCACGATAATTTTTAGCTTCTGATATTTGCTGTGTAAGAAGCTGTTGTAAAGACACAGGTGGCTCCTGCAAAGGCGGTAAAGCTACTTTACCAGTAGTGAGAGTGCATTGCCTTTGTCAACCATTTGTGTCAAGAAATAAACCACTGATAGGAACAGGCAGTTGCCAGATCCCGGAATAGAGATGACGTTGTACAAAAACCTGTCAACAGAGAAGATACTGTCATTCATTTTATAACAAAAGCTTAGGAAACAACCGTCGCAGTATAACGAAAATAGCAAGGTGTATGGGAGGCCGCAAGCAGCGTGGGGAAGGGTTTGGAAGAGGACGAATAAGAATCAAGAAATGCCGTGTCGGCTGTGTGTGGGTGGGACCGGTTTTGAAGTGGAAGCAGGACGAACCAGAAGAGAAACATATTTTATATATACAGTGCATCCGGAAAGTATTCACAGCGCATCACTTTTTCCACATTTTGTTATGTTACAGCCTTATTCCAAAATGGATTAAATTCATTTTTTTCTTCAGAATTCTACACACAACACCCCATAATGACAACATGAAAAAAGTTTACTTGAGGTTTTTGCAAATTTATTTAATCCATTTTGGAATAAGGCTGTAACATAACAAAATGTGGAAAAAGTGATGCGCTGTGAATACTTTCCGGATGCACTGCATATATATGTGAGATATATATATATTTTTTTAAAACCAAACTTAGTTTTCTAATTTCTATATTGTTCCCAAAACACAGAACTTGGGAAATAACACATCACTTAATTAGCCCAGGAGTCCAATTAAAAACAGAAGCTGGTTGGAACAAAAACCTGCAGCGACTGGGGGGCCACAGGACCGAGGTTGGGAAACACTGACCTAATCTACCTCTGAATGAGTGTCATAATGTAGTTGGATTCTCTATACTTTGTTTTTTGTAAATGTATTCATTGGATATGTTTTTTTTTCCTTTCTGTTTCATATGTACTGGCATCTTGGTCACAGCTAACGGCTTTGCAATAGTGTCAAGATACAATTTTCTTTTCTTTATATTAACATGATAATGTCCCGGTTTTAGCCTTCATATTTCTTGATAAACAAAGAAACAAAGCAGGTCACAAAGCTATTATAGTTAGGGAATCTCACTTTTAGTTTCAGTAGTGACCTTTTGCTGGTTTTATTCTGTTATCGAACACATTTTAGATTTGGTTTAATGGCATTCTTAAATGTTTCCAATAACAACCATTAATACTTCCTCTTCATAATTCATTTGTCCTCAGACCTCTTATCTTCCAAATATTATTTAATAAATAATTTTTGCCCTTTTGTATATGCAAATTCCATATCAGTTCAATAACCCAAACATAATATCATCATCAAATTCAATGTTAAAATCTTCTGCTCAGAATTGTTAAGAAAAAAAAACTAAAACTAGGCAGAACTACCAGTACCTATTTGGTTTTTATCATACTTTTATTATACTATTATAGCCACTATAACAAATGGACCGATTTTTTTAGATTTGCCAATCCTTACTGATGAATGAAGCAAAAGTTTCCGGGATGAGAGTTTATGAACAAACAAAAGGCATGTTTATATTAATTTATTGGAGTCTATCAATGTTACAAGTTTGTCTCACTGCATGGAAAGCTAGCTGACGCATCATTTCTTGTTTAAACCAACTTCTGCTTTAAACTGGATTCCGAGCCTAATTACACAAAATTTTATTTCCCAGTACCTTAAGTTTTGGGGTAAATGTGGAAATTACAAATCTAACTTTGGTAAATTATTATTAAAATGTATCAAGCATTTACTATACGTATGCTACATGGGAATAATTTAGTAGTTTTGTTATTTTTTAAACTTTTAGTTTTCGTCATCATCATGTTTTTTACTTTTCCTGGTGTTTTGGTTATTATTTACTGACAATTACATTAGTGGTTCTGATGAAAGGCACTGTGATACATGTCAGGGTCAAGTACAGAACTGTACTAGAGGGCCCCTCCTCAGCCTTTGGCTCTCAATGTTACTAACCGAACATTATAAAGATGTTTTATAACATTTTACTCCAATGCAAAACATTACTAGCATGTATTTTCTTTTCACTTCAAGCCAGATGCAACAAAATATCCTTTAACATCATGTAAAACAAATATCATGTCGCTGACCGCTAGTAACCACATAACCCAGAAAAAATGTTGGGTTGCCAACTGGACCACCTTGTTTACTTTGTTGATGCACAAAACAACAAGCATGTGATGCAGCCAAATATAACATATCAATATAACTGTTGGCTATTATAAAATTTCCTATTCAAAGTTGTCAGGCTTGTCATTAAACTTCCTTCCCTTAGGTGGATTGTCTTCCAAATGAGCTGCCATTTTTCTGGAGCTTTCTGTTTTTATAGCTCCTGGACTGGAAGGGGTGGTGTTAGTTGCTTTTACTGGATGGATTCTCTGGGCTTTTTTAGGAAGGAGGCAAGGTGATTAACGATCGTGCCACTTCGTGTCCCCGGGTGGTCGTGCTTTCCTTTGACGAGTCGGAAAGATGACCCTCTGAGGCAGATGTGGGACATTAGTAAATAACTATTTACTGTATTATCTTACTGCATTAATTTCTACAGAATCCCCTTTTGAGTTAATGACATCTGTAAAACTCACTTGATGCGTATGCCCCCAACCAACCGACTGTACTGAAAGGCTGTTTAGTGTTTCTTGCTATATCACATATTTAAAGTGGTTAATCTATCATGGATTTCAGACCGCTATCTCGATCAGCCACTGTGGAATAACTAAACTAACAAGTAACTAACATGGCTGAGGTGGTAGGCTGCTTTTATCCTATGGTGGGCAAAGGAGGAGATTTGCATAATGGCCTGCTGGGTTGAAGTCATTATACATATCTGCCTTCCACAGCCTCATGCAACTGTCATGCTGCCCATGTCAAAATTGCTAATGATGGTGATATTACAATAATAAAATTCTGTGCAGACCGTCCTGGGTACCCCAGAAGCCTAGGTCACATGACAAGTGTTCCTGTCAAATCCCTGTTCGCAGTCAGCATTTCTGGGTCTGCCACTGATGTCCTGGCAGCCTTTCAACTTTCAGGAGACAATAAAGAGTTAATTATTGAAAGCTAAATACAAATATTTCTAAATGTCTTATTAAAAAAAACATTGCTGTGCATTTTATGAATGCAGAATATTAGGGGAAAAAAGAACCCCTACATCAATTACAGGTGAAATGACACACTGGTTGTGAAACTATCTAACCAGAAAATACAAGAGCTTATCATCTCCAAAAAATTAAATAACAAAACAGAACTGAAAAAAAGAAAGAAAAAAACACATTTTGATAAACTCAAGTCCTGTGCATCCCCAAAACACCTTTTTTTTGCTAAGCCTATACTTTTACTATAAATAGCAAAAGCAACCTAAAAGGCAACTGATTAGCTGTTGACTACCTGCAAAGGAGTCAGTAATGGAAGCATCTAGAAATTATAATTGGGGAAGCGTGAAAAAAAATTCTTTATCTGTATACTTTTTAGGGATTATTATAACAACATTTGACTTATATTTGGATATATTTCCAAACTTAAATCTAACAATTATTCAGTATATTGAATTAGTCATAATGCTACATACATTGCTTTTTACACTGAATAGTATTTATTTACAAAGGAGCACAACATATAAAAGTATGTGTGTATAATTAAAAGGTAACCATTTTAATGGCCAACTTGCTCTGGTCATTGCATTTAACTGTACTTTCTGACTATTTTTATCATTTTTCTTTCGTACTGCATTTCTAATATTTAATCATGTTTGTGAAAAGTGAAACACAGTACAAGCCAATCTTCGTTACAACACTTTTATACCCATTATATTTATAAATCCTGAACTATGTCTCTTAAATTATCATGTATTCAATTAAAAGGCAGATTGCTCTGCATGAAAAAAATTACAAACTAACTTCAGATGTGCAGTATTTCCTTCAGAGGACTTGTCACCCAATTCCAATGACTGTGTGCCCCATGTGACCAGGTTTTTGCCTTTTGCTTTCACTAAATAAGTGCTCTTTATAGCCTAATTACATCCCTAAAAGGTGCTACAACACTGTAAAGCAGCCATCTGGCAGAAATTGTTATTAATAATTAGACTCACAGGGCGGTATAATTACTCTTCCAATTAAACAGCAATAACTATGTTTCCAAACATCAAAAATTGTAATTGATATATACTGTATCTAATTACTAAAGACACACACTTGAGAAAGCAATGTTAATTAAAGACTATACAATCTCCACAGAGATTAAATAAAAAAAATGTTTTACGGTACAGTTAAAGTATACTTACTAAGCATTTAATGAAAGTATGAGGAGTCAATAACCCCATCTCTACACATAGACAAATCACCATATTCTATCTGAAGAACTGTTAAAAAGCATCAAAGACAATTCAAAAGATGAAGATATTTATCTACGAATTTGGTCTCAGCAATATAGCATCTTAGATGCATACTTCAGGACACCTTCTTTAACTAGAAAGGTATAAATAAAATTGCCAGGATACTGTTTATCAGTCAATCAATCCTTACTTGGTATGGCACCTTCACAGAATACACATTATAAGGTGCTTTAAAATGAAAATAAATACTTTTGAAAATAACAGCATAACAATGTAAAATGAGAGCAAAGAAAGAGAAGGGTTTTTGGTGAATTTATTATTACTCTGAATAATTCTACTGAGAAAGGCAAAAATTGTTTGCAAGAATAAATGTGCAGCAATTGGACGGTACAGTAGTGCAGCATTTAGTGCTAATAACACAACGCAAGTTTTTTGTGGTTACATTTTGGTCATTGTCCATGTAGAACTTGTGAGTTTTCACAATGGCAGTTTCAAAATGTTCTCTATCTTCCTCCTCCTTAAAACAGATCCCTGTATGGGTATTTAACACCTTTAAATTGGCTTGGCATGGTTAAGTGTACATTTATGTTGAATTGTGCCCTGCGATGGATTGTCTTGCACTCAATTCTAACACAACCTGAAAATCAGGAATTAGATAATTTGGACTTTAAAAAGTTAAGAATCCATTTGTCAGGAAACTAAACATCTCGTTTTATCTAACGATTTTGACTGCTGATGAAACAGGCCACACTCCCCACTCTTTTTCTTTCTCTCACAAATAGCAATAGTGGGATGTACTGTATAAGAAAGCTTAGAGAATGGCTATACTATCCCTGAAGTATGGGAAAGCACTTAACGCCACATTGTGATAGTGTGAACAAAGAAAGGACACCAAGTCTCTTGGAGCTTGTTCTTGCTTTCAGTCACTGCTCTTGAAATGCTTTCAAAAGAAGGAAATATTTTGTCAAGGGATTAAAAAAAAAAAAAATCATGAGTCGACTTACAAGCACACCTGTGAACTCTGGGTGAAATTTTCTCACTTTCGTACTTTCTGATTCTCACTTTCAACTTACTGCATCTTCAAGCTGTCCTCACTGAAATGTTTGTGCTCAAAACTGGAATGACAAATGGTGGCAATAAACCACACTATATCATACTGGATTATCCATAAACCTACATGTGCACCAAGGCATATTCTACATGTGCAGAAGAATTTCAAAAGCTAAACAAGCTGAAATGGGAAGCCTGTTCTCATCACTCACATTCTGTTTAAGCAACACCTGCAGACTTGAAGGTACGTCTCACAAAATGTCATATTATAGTAATAAATAACAGCTCTTGAGTAGAGGTAAAGTCAATCTATGAAGCTTTTATTTTCAATCCAAAGTTGTAACAAAAGACAAAAGAACATGGACTATTGGAAAAAAACCTATTGTGACAGACACAACAGACCTAAGAATGAGGAGAATTAGGGCAACTGATGTAACGGAACACAGTATATCACAAAGTACTGTCACTAGGCAGTTCACAATGCCTTCCTTATTGTCATGTAAAAAAAAAGGCAAATAACTGCAAAACAACAGCAGATATCATTAATTATTAAAGGAGCCACATGCATAAAGGCAATTGTTTATTTAATGCAATGATTTTTACATATATTTACTTTATGCTGTTATTTTGACGAACTGCAAGTAGATAACCGTTTTCATATTTCTAAAAATGGGGGAATGGCAAGTTATACAAATTTCAGGATCATTCAATGCATCTAGTTTGGGGGCTTACCATCCATATTGTGGTTTGAAAGTCCAGCTCCTTACTGCTTAATGGTGTTCAGCCCAAGGTTCATTCTTCTAATAATTTTGTTAGGGGTGGAGAAGAGAAAGTATGCTTTAGGTTCACTAACACTTACTGAGAAAATGTAATTTATTTACATTGTAAAGGACAGCCGGGTCCCATGCCCGGCAGGGACGCCCCTGCTGCATCTGTTCCGGGGGAGCCACTGTGGGCAGCTCAATACCTCCCCCAGGACGCTTGGTGGCAGCCTCCCTGGCGGACGATGATTCCCCAACCTGGCGCATAGCTCCATGGGACATGGAGTCCTCCACAGCCTGGTTGGGGGCTTGGATGGCCGCCAGGGGGAGCTGCATGGACTTTGCAGCCCGGCTGGTCAATTCCTCAGCCCCACCCGGAAATGCAATTAGGCCCAGGTGATCAAGCACCTGGAATACTTCTGGGTGGGGTATAAAAAAGGCCAGCCACTAACACTCGAGAGAGCCAGAGTCGGGAGGAGGAGGACTAAGCTGGAGGAGGAGGAGGAGGAGTGGTGGTGAAGAGAAGAGAAGAGTGTTGTGGTAATATTTGTGAGTGTTTTGGGACTGTGTTGGGCCTGTGGGACACGGGGATGGCGTGCCCCATGGCTGAAGAAAATAAAAAAGAATTCTATTTAAGTACGTGCCTCTGCGTCAGTCTGTGCCGGGTCAGGCACTATATAGCGTCTTTATTACAACATAATAAATAAATAAATAAATACACATTCTGCTGACCTTCTGAAATGGTTCTATAAGTCTTTTAGATTCACTAAAGTGAAATTTCTAACCAGCTTAACAATGGAAAGAAAATGACACATCATATAAAAGTTGATTAACCTCCTTAGCATTAGACCCAAGTGTTACTCAGGCTGCAAAAATCTTGCTAAAAGCGTTAGTCCTGAGTATCACTTGGGCTGTAAAAGTGCTGTCAGTGCTGCCATTCTTTGGAGAAATTATGTTGGAGTGTAGGTTTTCACTAATTATGACATATCTGCACTTTACCAACAACGAACACTTTTGATGAGAATACCCATCCAGCACCCAAAATGAAGTAAATTTGGGAGATATACTAGGCAATTGTAGTAAATTTCGGAGCGCTTACATTCCAGGCCACGATGGCAGCTTCTGTGAAAGTCTCATGGCTTATAAGGGCAGACTGTTATGGATACAGTACATCGCATCAAAAAGAGCAAAATTTGGCATAAAACTTTACGAGCTTTGTGAATCTAACATGGGATACATTTGGAATTTGGTTCTGTACACAGGGAAAGGGACAATGTTTGATCCGAAATACAATCAGTATGGTGTTGCTTTGTCATCAGTGCCGACTTTGATAGATGCTCTGCTGGATCAACATTACTGTGTAACCATGGCCATTTTTTATACTTTGCCAGAGCTATTTGACATCTTGCTACAAAGACTGACGCTTATGGAACAGTGCATCCTAACCGTCATGGCATGCCTGAAGTCTTTGGCAGAGTTAAATTACAGCAAGGTGCGCTAGTAGTTTGGCAGAAGGGTAAAGTGCATCCGCTGAAATGGAAGGACAGGAAAGATATTTGTCTTCTTAGCACTGTACATAATGCAACTACAGTCACTGTACAGGCAAAAGGCAACAAGTAGGTTACAAAGCTTTGTGCTGTGGTCGACTTCAATAACACAATGGGCAGCATAAATCGTGTGCATCAAGAATCGACTTTCTATCCCATTATGTGGGGGCAACAAAAGAAATACTACAAAAAGATATTTTGTCATCTGGTGGAAGAGTGCATTTGGAATGCATTTGTATTATACAAACAAAAAGCTGTATCTCATACAAACTTTACATGACAGCTTGTACAGCAAATCATTACTGCACAACCACCGTCCACACTAGCACTAAAGAGATACGGTCGACCCAGCACATTGCAGATCAATCCAGAGTGCCTTATTGGTAGACATTGTATTGATTACATACCTCCAACAGAAAAAAAAACAAAACAGAATCCAACTTGTACCTGTGCAGTGTGCTGTTCAAAAACTGATAAATCTGGAAAGAAAACCCGAAAAGAAACATGCTGCTATTGTCCTGACTGTGACATTGGATTGTGTCTTTCACTTTTTAGGATTTACAACACAAATGACTCATTTTGAGATTATATACTGTTTTGTCATCATTAGTAGTATTAATATTACTGTTATTATTTTTGTTATTATTGTTCATTTCATATTATTTTTATTCATAATTACTATTATTTGTATCATTATTATACTTTTGAGATTTAATAAAAATGCAATTTTTCATGCAAAAAAAAAAAAAAAAAAAGACTTTTTACATGTTTTTATGGAATAAAATGCAATGCTAAGGAGATAATGATTATAATCAATATAAATGTTCACATTGTAAGAGGTTCTCTTAATCATTTAAGGAATCTATGCATTTTAATTGAATTAAATTAATTCTTTTATGGGCTCCCCAAATTTTATTTTTAGTCACATATGATCAGCAAAATCTTAATACAAGAAAAAAATGTATTTTTTTACTTTTTAGTGCGTTTTTGAATAAAACCGTGTCACTTAAAAGTCTTTTTATTTTTAATATATTTTTAGCCACCATAAAGTCACATAGTCCTCGACATGTTACAAAAACCTTGACTTAGGTGGGAAGGTGATTAGAAAGAAATGACATTAGCAACAGAGTGGAATCAAACCTTTTTTTCAGAAAATCCTAACTACGGTGTTACCTTTCACGTGTAAAAGTACTTGAAATGTGTGTTTGTCTACTGGAGACTCAAACCTTCAATCTTTCTTAGAAAAGCCCAACACACTATCCATTGTGTTAATGGCAAAGTATTAAATACTATTTACTTATTTTTACTAACTTTAAGTTTTATTCTGCTGCCCATGCTCTCTTTCTCAGGGGTGGGGGTTGATTTGTTTTCAATCCTATTTTTCTAAAATTGATCTATTTGTATGGAATGTTGTGTGATTTCAATAAAATTAAAAAAATTTGAAAAAAGTTGAATAAAATTGTGTAATAATAATAATAATAACAACAACAAGCAAAAATGTTCATTGAAAAACTAAAAACCAAATGTTTATTTAATTGATATGTCACTTGCATAATAATTTGAAACACAGTGTAGAAAAAATAGCTTACGGAGGACAAATTAATTTGTTATAGATGTGCATATGGACAGGGAATTGAACGAACCAAGAACCTAGCTCTAACAATTATTTAGAACCATTCAAGTTTTATACCAAAGTAGCTGGAAAACTAATTTTTCATGGGCTATAGCAGAAATACAGGGAAACAGCTTTAGTTAGAAGTAAAAAACAGCAAATAAAAATACATATCTTTAATATTTATAATACTGTAGTGAAAAACAAATTACTGTTGAAAGTTTTCTTTTTTATGATCTTTAGATTTGTGCAACCTCCATGTAATCCTCACTAAGTCCTGGATACCCTGGGTATTTTCAGCACATTAGAGGACTAAGGATTTTGATTGTCTTCTCTGTTCACAGAGACTAACTTGGATGAAGTTTCCATGTAAACAAGCAGGTAAGGGATGCTATAATGTCAGTTGGATGCACAATGGGGAAGAATATCTTGGAAATAAAATGCATTTCTTGCTGTTTAGAACAAAAATGGCCCACTGTTAAATGGTATGGAAACATGCATGAGGATTTGAAAATAAAAGTTAAAAATGCCTCTACAAGTTTAATTTTATTAATTGAAAACATCTTAAAGAACACTGAATTTATGATGGTTAGCAAACCTTTTCCCATAGTAACACAAATGGTGGCCTTTTCATCAGATACATTTAAGTTTTCCAGCAATTGCAGTCCTCCTACCTACAGCAAAGACATTACCCACTAGCAAGTACTATATCACATTTTCTAAATGTGCATTACCAAGGAACAGATTTATAAAAAGTTGCGTTTGCACACAAAAAAAAAAAAAAAACCAGGCTTGAAAAATGCATGCACAGACTTCCACTGAAAAGTCAGGATTTATAAAAGGAAACTTGATGGGAAAGCTTGCGTATTTTTATGGCAACTCTGACCCATCCATACACAACGTTTGGGGAAAGTGAGAAACGACAACACCCTTGATCAAGTTGGGGAATGCAGCCAAAACAGCTAAATGACGATTTAACAATTCATATCTCCACACCATTCATTAAAATGTGCTTTGATGTGACAAACCTCAAAAGTGATGAATCTATATATATAATTCACTAAGCAGCCGACCATGGCACGCACGACAGAGCCCCGCCCACCAACAATTCACTAAGCAGCCGACCATGGCATGCAAGACAGAGGCCATGGGATATGCACGACAGAGCCACGCCCGCCAACTCACAGAGCCACGCCCACCAACTCTAAGCCCATGGGATAAGCACGACAGAGCCCCGCCTGCCAACTCTAACCCTCCTCCCGCGTCATGGGATACGCACGATCGCGTCCACCCTCGCAAACTGTTTTACACGCTGCATACAGCAATTCCCATCCGCAACAAACATGTTTCTTCTTAGATGGTCCTGCAGGAACAGGGAAAACCTTTGTCTACAAAAACCAGACTCATACCATACTAAGAGCATAGTGTTTTTGTTGGCTTGCCCGCCCGCCCGCCCGCCTGACTGTTACCAGCATTCATCGCAATGTACTGGAGTGTAAAACTATCGCAGCTGCTACCTCACAAACTGGATTTCCCTGACCCCATCAGATTCAAATTTGCCTTTTTTACTTTTACACGCAGACAATTTCCTGACCCCATCAGATTCGAATTTGCCTTTTACTTTTACATGCAGACAATTTCCTGTTAGATTAGCCTTTGCAATGACAATTAATAAGGCACAGGGCCAAACTTTCAAAAAGATATGCCTGCATCTGCCAAAACCAGTTTTCAGTCACAGTCGTATCCTCAAACCCACCCCATTTGGACAACTGTGTTTTTCAGGAAGTGTACACCCATCAATAAATAATTATGCGGCGTATGCTACACCGCGGGTTGGCTAGTATGATATACAATCTGTACATTAGTTCCCTGTAAAGAGGGCCAATGCTGCCTATTTGCACCATAAAACCTTTTTAGTCAGTGTTTATGGGCTACCTGTTATCACTTCTAAGGATTATAAACCAAAGCGCAGTAAAAACATTGCCGTGACTCACTTCCTGCAACATTCACAACATGGCTTGTCTGGTACTGCTCAAAGACTATGCAAATGGTCATATACAAAAGGAATGAGCTTTAAGGGACCAGCAGGAGTTTTTTGCCCATGATGATGAATGGCTCATGAGCCAATTCAGACTTTCAAGAGATATTCATTTGGAACTGTGCGCCAAGTTGGCCTCAACAAAAGAAAGACACCCTTTCTAAAATCGTGCCACAACAAGTTTACCCATACCCTATGAGATGGAGCTATCTGAGAGGTAAGGAATATCTTAGCCATGCTTCAGCTCAATCACATCCACCGAGATGAAAGCCATAAATGACTGACAAGGCACTATATTCAGTCACCATATGGTTTGGTTGTACATACCAACATAAAAAGGAAATTTTTTAACAGTGTCCAATTTTTCTAATGTAATCGGGGCAATTGACAACACTCATATTGCAACAAGGACACCTAGAGAGAATGAAGCTACATTTGCTAACCTTATACAGTTACATTCCAATAACATACAAGTCATCATGTGATGATACTGACAAACACCGTTATTTGAGGAACAATAGCTTTGCTGAAGGTTATGTACATGATGGATGACTCATTGGTAACTTGTCACGGCAATCATGTTGTTATAAGTGCCAGGTAATAGTGGCTGTCTGCTCACACGGTGGTGCCCTACACCTTCCCCTTAACCCACAGCACAGAGAACAGGCGCATTAATGCAGTGTGGAGTGCAGCATAGGACTCCTCAAATGCAACTAGTGGTGGCGGCTGGATGCATCAGGCAGAAGGCTGCTCTACCAGCCAACGATGGTCTGCAGGATCAGAATGGCATACTGTATGTACTAACTTCATTGGCATGGTCTAAATATGGTTGTTTCAGGGTGGCAACCTTTCAGGGTTCCAGGTGCATTCATTTAGAAGAGGATTGTGATTTATAAAGGGTAAACTGTATAGGAACATGCATATGTCAGGTTTTACAAATTAGATTTCTTTTTGCAGGTCAAAGCCAGAAACAAGTTTTAATCAAAATATCAATCAAACAAACAGGGCCAACTTGAATAAGAAACAAACTACTGCTAAAGATTACAAGGATACAGTATCCACCAAGAGATAAAATTATTACTATTTTTTTTTTTTAATTCTATTAATTTTATTTATTAATTTCATCATTCCATACAAATAGTCAATTTTTACAAAAAATAGGACTGAAAACAAATCAACCCCCTCCCCTGAGAAAGAGAGCATGACCAAGGAGTAAAACTTAAAGCTAGTAAAAATAAATAAATTGATGAGTTTAATAGGTGGATAAAGATAAATGGAGAAGAAAAAGAAATGGGAAGAGAATCTACTTCCTCACTGCTTTAAGAGCTTATTCTAAAATATTATTGATTAGATCCTGCCAGGTTTTGAAAAAGTTCTGCACAGATCCTCTAAGTGAGAATTCGATTTTTTCCAATTTCAAATAATATAAAACATCAGTTACCCACTGACTTGAAAGAGGAGAGTTAGGATTCTTCCAGTTTAGCAAAATAAGTCTGCGTGCCAATAGTGTAGTAAAGGCAATGACAGTTTGTTTGTCCTTCTCCACTTTAAGCCCATCTGGAAGAACACCAAACACAGCTGTTAATGGGTTAGAAGGGATTGTGACACCAAGGCTGTCTGAAAGGCACTTAAAAAGTTTTGTCCAGAATGATGTTAATTTGGTGCAGGCCCAAAACATGTGACCCAGTGAGACTGGAACTTGACCGCAACGTTCACAGTTTGGATCTTGCCCTGTAAACATTTTGGACAGCTTTAAGCGAGACAGATGTGCTCGATATATAATTTTGAGTTGAATAATTGTATGCTTTGCGCATATGGAGCTCGAGTGAATTCCCTGCATTGCTACCTTCCACTTATTTTCTGATATGTTGAGCAAGAGATCCTTTTCCCAATGTCCTGTTGGATCTTTGAAAGGGAGGTACTGTAAAATAATTTTATATATTGCAGAAATGCTGTCTGAGTCCTCGAAACTGAGCAATATTTTTTCCAGCATAGAGGAAGGTATGAGATGAGGAAATCGGGCAGGTTCTGTTTAACAAAGTTTCTAATTTGAAGATAGTGAAAGAAATGTGTTGCTGGAAAGTTAAATTTGGAATGTAATTGTTCATAGGATGCAAAGATGTTGTCTATATAAAGATCTCTAAGCAATTTAATCCCAAAGGTTTTCCAGATATTAAAAACTGCATATGTTTGCGAGGGTTGAAAAAGGTGGTTCTCATGCAGAGGTGCCACAGATAAAAGATTCTCCATCTTAAAATGCTTTCTAAGTTGGTTCCATATTCTGAGTGAGTGAAGCACAATTGGGTTATTAGTATATTGGCGATAACTTGCATTGATCGGGGCACAAAGCAGGGAATATAAAGAAGTACTGCAGGATTTTATTTCTATTGCGGACAAGGCCTGTGTATGTTCATCTATTCGTGTCTAGGTTTTTATAGCTTGTATGTTTGCTGCCCAATAATAAAACTGAAAGTTAGGCAAAGCCATGCCACCTTCTGTCTTAGATCTTTGTAGGGTCGCTCTTTGGATACGTGGATGTTTTAGGTTTGAGGTTATGGTTGAATCTAACTGCTTAATAAATGATTTATTGATGTATATTGGAATGTTTTGAAATAAAAAGAGAAGCTTAGGAAGGATATTCATCTTAACAACATTAATTCTTCCAGCTAGAGTGAGATGAAGGGTTGACCATCTATGCAAGTCTTGCTTAATTTTTTCCATACAAACGGCGAAATTTTGTTGATAAAGAGCTTCATGTTTACTTGTGATGTTTACCCCTAGGTATTTAAACTGATCTGCAATAATAAAAGGAAAGGTGTCCAATTTAATATTGTGAGCTTGAGAATTCACTGGAAAGAGCACACTTTTATTCAAATTAATAATTAATATTACTATTTATTAATAATAATTATATTATAATTAATAATTAATTAATAATTAATTCTGAGACCAGAGATCTTTTGAAATTCTGCAAGTGCTGCTTGGACTGCAGGCACAGTATTTTGTGGGTCTGATATATACAGTACCATATCATCTGCATATAGATAAATTTTCTGTTCAGGTCCTTCTCTGATAATCATTTCGACAGTGAACTGCCAGAGATAAAGAACAAAAGATAAAATTATTGGCAATCATCACCATATTTATAGTGTTGTTAATGTCTTGTGACATCAAATGTGCGAGAAATGTGGTCACATGACTGAACTCCAAATGGTGCCACATAATATATAACAGGAAAAAAAAATCTTCATTTACCAAAACTGCTGTGAAGCTGGTGCTGAATAAATAAAAACCCCAAAACACACAAAAATATACATTTAACAGATGCCTGCTACTACAGAGGCATTTAAAACAAGGAGTACCTGGCTGAAAATCCAATCAAGCATATGGAATGGAAGAACATGCAAACCCCACATATACAACAACGAGACTAGAGATTTGAACATAGATCTGGAATCTGTGATGCAGTAATTCTACCCACTATACACCCAAGACAACAAATATAAAAAAACAAAAACAGTTATAAGAACAGCCAAATACACAATTCTTGAAAGGGCAAACAATGAAAAAAAAGAGTCAACACTAAAACTGCTGAAAGAATCTACTAATCGTCTGGCTGTGCCATTCACTGATGATTTTAACTGCACAATTACATTTTTAAAGGTGGGTAGTGGGCAGTACTACATTGGCAACAAGACAGGCAAAGCAGTAAAACTCTCCAAATAAGACACCACTCCATTAAGTTATCAAAACACACACAAAAAAATAATGAAATTAAACACATCTGTCAGCATAAATTTCAAAAAGGAGAAGTAATAAGCCCATTCTGGAAGAAATACATATACACAGTGGGAAGTGAATCAAAATCTTTGATGGTGGAGTTCTTTAATAAACTCAAAAGTTTAAAAAAACAAATATTTCAGCTATTTTTTCAAATCAATAACTTTGTATTTTATGTCTCATTTTACACAGAATAACTGGTCTTGACAATGCACATGAACATACAAACACAATGAAAAAAAAATCTTTATGGTCCCTTTGTACTGTAAGCATCATTTCAAGATACTTTACAAATACAAAATTAAAATACCATTGCATAATTTTCCACTTTCACATGGGAGAAAAGCAATATTTGATTCACATCTTTTAAAATGACTTGGGGGTCCGTCCCCTGCCCGGGTTTGGTTTACCGGATATACAATTTAAAGAGATTGTTACTTTCATGGGAATTGTTACATATGCATTATTTTCACTTTTACATTAAAATTTTTGTAAAAACAATACTTTTCCTTTATTTCTGGCCCCAGCTGTGGTTACATCTCTTTCTCGCAGGACGTATAACGTTGCTCGCATTGTGAAGGGGTTGCTGAACGCATGCAAAGGAGTTGCAGTCAGATCATCTGCTGGCGAGTTGCGTTTTCTGCTTGTCGCGCTTTGCATCAATCATTTCAAAGCCTGTAGAGCAGCTGTCCTTTAGCCACTTTGCGGGGGGGGGGGGGGGGGGGGGGGGGTTGGGGGTTCTGAACGCACGCTAAGAAGCGGTCAGATCATCTGCTGGCTTCATACTGCTGGCAAACTGTTTGTTCTGCTTGTCGCATGTCGTTGTTTTAAGAGCTGGGAGCACTTGATGTCTGTCTGCCAAAAGCATTCCAACAACTGCTTGGTTAGATGCCCATGAACTTGTTTTAAATGTTGTCTCACTGCCTTGTCTTGCGTGACCTTAAAGCATCTCTCACGGGACATCAAATGGCAATCTCTAGTCACCAAAACACGTGTTTAAGGTTCCCAATCTCTTTCATCTCGCAGGTCTTAAAAGTGTCTTCCAAGAAGATCACGTCTCGTCTCCCTTCCACCAAGATTTTTTTTTATATAATAGAGAGACTAGGGGGCTACGCCCCCTGCTCGCTTTGCTCGCCATCCCCCGTGTTTGGTTTTCCCGATACACACTTTTAAGATTTTATTTTTTCTTTGAATTGTTGCTATTTCATTAGTTTCACTTTTATTTCAGAACTTCGGTAAAAACAATATTTGGAATCTTTTGAGTCCCAACATGCTGAATCTTTTAAATGAGGTCCGTGAGACATGTGTTTAATGACTTTGTACCATAATTCAGGATAGGTTTCTCTGTTTGGAATTTCAGCACAGACAAAACGATCTACATCATCAGCAGTTAATTTTTTTTGCAAAGTAACCAATAAATGCATGGGAGGTAAACCACGTTTTTGAAATTCGATCATATAAATGTATGCTCGGAGTTCTTTCAAAAAAATTAAGACTTTCTGATAAAACAATCTACTTACGAAAGTCGGAATATCCTGAGCCGATGTAGCAGGTGTTTTCAAGAATCTCCAGATTTCTGGACATTGTGGATTGCACCTCACTGTAATAAATAAATCTGGCCGACCGATAGTTCTGAATATTGCCATTGCATCGTGATATAATTGTTGCAATGCTCTTGGACTACCTTGATATGATTATTACTGCTTTACCTATTTTGAAAGTGTCTGAACTATTGATATTTGAATTTTGAACATGATCAATGAGACCTTGCATATATTCCGCTCTAAGTTTTGCCTGATTCAATTTAATAAAGAAAAGATGATTAGCTTCGACTTTTAGATACACATTAATAATGTAATGTTGCGTTAGACATTGAGATGACAGAAGTGGGTTAAATACATTGGAACGTATCACTAATTTTGCCCCGAAATATTGTGTTGGTGTTATTCGTTTTTCTGAATTCGTGTGTTTCATATTGAATGGCCATCCTGTTTCTCCATCTGGGGAAAGCAAAGGAAAGGGTAATGGATCGTAATGTGGTGAATTATTAGACAGAAATGTCGATTCATGTTTTGCTTTTGGATAAACATGAATATCTACTCTGCTTTTGATAGTTCCGTCTTTCAAAACTATTATTACTGATAATTCATCACATGTTGGTTTATTATATATGCGTGCGTGGTCTTTCTGATTCATATAGAAATCCAAGAAAACTTCTTTGTCTGTGTTTTGCAGATACATTTTGTGTAAACTGTGATACTTTTGAAAGTATGGATTTGTATCCATTATTGGCTGTATAATTTCTAATACATCCGATCGTTTTAACTCTTTCGATTGTATGTTGCATCGCTTCTCCGTGATCATAAATATACACCTGACCGAATTGTGGTTTCTTCAAAATTAAACTTGTCGTTGCTTTAATTATTGCTGGACCACAGATTCTCATAGCGTATGGTCCATTCTTGTGTAAATCTACGTTTTGAGCATTGAATGATGCGAATGCGAAAAGATTATTGTAGACTTGGATATTTTGCCTGTAGTGTTTGTGGATTTCACTTTCCCCAAACATCAAATCTTTTAATTCTCTAGGATACGCCTCATTGTGTATAAACATTACTTTTCCCTGATGGCAACACGAATTAGACGATCTACAAGACTCTGACTTAAACTTCAAAGCCTTACAATATTTACATACTTCTGACATATCACCTGTGTCCATATATTCAATCTCTGTTCGCCTTTCCATTATTTCTCCAAGTAATGATTTCTCTTTGTTTGCGCTAATGCGATCTTTACTTTTTGTTTTGACACTTTGGTTTTTTTCTGCTTTTATTTTCTGTATCTTGTCCTGCATGTTTTTTTTTTTTTTTTTTGAGTCTTTTGAATTCCACCGTTTTCATTATCTCTAACCTGCTCTGCATGTGTTTGGCCTCACTTTGTCCTGCTTCCAAACCCCCCCCCCCCCCCCATTACACCTGGTCCATTGTGATTATTTTCCCTTTTTCAAATAATTTCTGTTAGTAAAGATCGCAGTAGCGCAATCTGTTTTTTGATACTGTCTAATTTTCCTGCTTTCATATTCTTTAACTTTCTCTGCATGTGTATCGCGCCAGCGTTTTTGAACGTCTGTATGAAGTTCTACTTTGTCTTTTATTTCTGAGCCCGATTGGACGTGCTTTTTTTCCAATTCCACTTGTTCCGGGCTGAATATTACTTTCCTTATTTTCTGAATTTGCACCTAGATTATTCTTTTTCTTTTTTGCATTTTTTTCTCTCTAACACTTTTGGCTCTCTTTTCTCCACGCTGCTCTTTCTTCTTTGCTTAGTCGTCGACATTTCATCTATAACATAGTGTCCTTATACGCTTTATATGCGCAGACAGCCCTGGGTCTATGTCTGCTAAAAGCCTTTACACAACTGAGTGTTTTGCTGCCCGTGGTCTTATTTGATATTGGTTGTAAGTAGGGCATGCCTTGCAAGAATCTCATGTTCTACGTCCCCACGAGATGGTCCTGGGTCAATCTCTTGTTACAAAGTTTCATGTTTAAGGTCCCCATGAGACGCTCAGTGGCCAATCTCTTTCGTCTCGTGGGTCTTTTAAGTGTCTCCTGTGAAGATCATGTCTTGTCTTCCTAGTCTCTCCCTCCCAGGATTTTTTTTTTATGATAGAGAGATAAGAAAATATTATAACAAAGTTAACTGTGCTGGGTTATACAACAAGGCTTATATTACAGTAGAAAGAAAGAAAGAAAGAAAGAAAGAAAGAAAGAAAGAAAGAAAGAAAGAAAGAAAGAAAGAAAGAAAGAAAGAAAGAAAACTGAATTGTACTGTTTCCTTGAAAAGCTTAGACCCCGCTTTGCTGGCATACCTTTTTTGTGGAGTATCCACTTTCTCTCTCTGCTCATGTGAAGTCCTACTTGTTTCCTGCTAACATCTAAAGACATTAGACTGACACCTCGAGATTGGTTCAGTGATGAATTGGTTCAGTGATGAACCGGAGTTAAACCCAAAGCTGGTTACTGTTCTTGAATATGACAGACTTCATCACATTCCAGCTCTGTACTAGATAAAACAGTAACTGGAGAGTGGGTGAGGCATATATTGAGCACCCTCATATCAGCTGAAGATATATAAAACTTTTGAGAAGTAATATGTCCAACTATTTTCTAGCAGCACTGCTTAGTTCACATTAACAGGGAGTCAGTGTCTATCCCAGAAGCACTCCACACAAGGTGGGAACCAATCCTGGATAGAGCTCAGTCAAATAAGCCCAAATTGCACGCTCTTGGAATAAGGGAGAAAAACTAAAAAGTTTGGTGAAAACCTACCCAAGCACTGGGAGAATGGGGTAACTTTTAATACATTAAGAGGTAACCGTACTAGAATTGAAACCCAGGACTCTGAAACTGTGAAGCGACAGCACAGTTATTGTGCCAAAGTGTTGCTAAAGAAAATGTTCTTAAGTTAAACTGGAATCTAAGCTCAGTTGCTGATGTAACCAAAAGTCTCAAAATGTACCTTCTCTTTCTTCTGAAAAACAAATATTTTTGCTTGAAGAGGATGAAACTGATTATAGCTTTATGATCTCTGGTGTAATGCAGAATTTCTCTTTCAAAAACATCAACTTAAAAGCTAAAAAAGTGAGGCTCAGTATGTACCACTGTTACCCTACAGTGTGCATGCCTCCGTTTCTTGACTTGCTCTCAGAGATGTCTTCTAAATAGAAATCTTTTTAATAAGTATTTTTCTTTTTTATTTCCTTGACTTCTTAAAAATTAGACACATTAACTCCTTGTATACCAAGGACTGCGAGTCCACTGACCCTTCAGTAAAAATCACTACGTTTGCCAATGACACCATCATCACTGGACTAATTACTAATGGAAAAGAAACAGCATACAGAATAGAGGCGACTTGTCTTTTGTCTTGGTGCACTACAAATAACCTGGTATACTCCATACAACCAAAAAAAAAGTAGAAATGGAAATTAACTTTAACAAGCAGCAGTTACAAACTCTTTCTCTAGAAATTAATCATTCTCAGCTGTGACACGAACACCACTTCCATGACTAAGAACAATCAGCAGGGGATACATGCCCATCCTAGTGCAATTTTTCACAGCCATATTTGAAATTGTGAACACATTGTCCATTGACGTCTGGTTTGGTTCTGCAGCTGGCAGCTCCAAAGATACATGACAGTATGTTGCAACATCTGTCGAGAACCTAATTGACGGCGCTCTTCCAACTGTTGCAGATCTGTGTGCATCTAGTGTTATAAACCATGTCAAAAGGATCACTATATACTCCTCTCACCCGGGCCATCATTTGCTCCAAACACTTTCCTCTGGGAAATGCTTTAGGTAAATTAAAACTAAAACTGAAAGACGCCTAAGCAACTTCTTTCCCAGAGCCATGATCACTGCAAGCCTGTAATTTAGCCCGACTTCCTCACTTATTCAGGTGTTCTTTCTTACATTGTATGAAGATGCATACACACTATACACACACACGGTTTCATTGCCCATCTTCTTTATAACTGCACTATTGTGATACTGTATATAATGTATTGTTTTTTTTCTTCTTCTTCTTTCAGCTGCTCCCGTTAAGAATTGCCACAGGAGATCATCTTTTTCCATATCTTCCTGTCCTCTGCATCTTGCTCTGTTAACCCATCACCGGCATGTCCCCTCTCACCACATTCATAAACCTCCTCTTACCTGGCAGATGCATCCTTAGCATCCTTTTCCCAATATACCCAGAACCTCTCCTCTGCACATGTCTAATCCAACGCAATCTCACCTCTCTGACTTTGTCTCCCAACCTGAGCTGACCCTCTAATGTACTCATTTCTAATCCTGCCCATCCTCGTCACACCCAATGCAAATCTTAAAATCTTTAACTCTGCCACCCCCAGCTCTGTCTCCTGTTTTTTTGATCAGTGCCACCTTCTCATACCCATATAACATAACTGGTCTCACTTACTTTTATTTTTATGTGATGTTGTGTTCTGTTATAAACAGCTCCAAAGATACCAAGTTCAATTCCTGTACATTATGTACTGACGAAAAAAGGTGTTTCTCATTTTGAATATCAGAAGATGCGGAAATACTGTACACTCGAACTACAATATATTCAAAGCTACAAAGTCTGCTCAGCATGTGTTCGGTGTTGCGCTGACGCACCCCTTGGCTGGGTCCAGTTCAGATTAATCACAGTTGACCGCAACCCTGTACTAAACATTCCGCTTTCAGGAAACTGACTGATTAATTAACACAGAATGTTCCTATAAACTACAAAATACACGAAAACGAACTGTAAAATAGGCACAGAAAGCAACTGTGCTACTTTTACTTTTCTGTAATGCTGTCTCTACACAAAACAAGCGCCTAAGTCCAACCTTTAACCGTCCAACGACTTGTTGTTGTTATGTGGATTTTAAAATAACGTGATATTAAACTTGCAACAGGTGAGCAATCGCATCTCTTAACAAATACATCTGAAGATCTTACAGTTTTTAAGATTTTTAGCACACGATAGCACTTACCCACCAAACAGCTTTAACTCGGCGAGATATCCTGTGAATTATACATGGTTAGTTTTTTGAGTACGTGTTTTAATTCCACAAATTGTGAAAACAAATCTCGGATTCAGTTCATTGTGGGCGAACCTTCCGGCAAAAAAAAACTTATGTCCTAAAGAACTCTGGGAGCTACAGTTTATACTATAGGGAGCGCGGAAAGAAACAAAAAAATACAAATCCCAACATACCTTGCGATGCCGGTCAATTCTATAAATATGAGAGTCGTGACGAGAACCAGATTTCCTGATAGCGGGGACAGATTTCCGCTCTCTTGGGAAGTGTAGTTTATATTGATCTGAATGAGACGGTGCGCGCCAGACTATGAACATCAAATCCCAGCATCCAAAGCGAGTTTTAACTGCCATGTCCCGCCCTAGTCCAACAGTCTTCCTTAGACCGGTGGGAGAGACCAGCGTTGTCTGTTTCCTGTTAGAGAGTGACTGACTGATTGAGAGAGGGAGAGGAGGAGGTGCAGTAAAGAGTAATTTTCCCCCCCAAGAAGATACGAGCAACGCTTTTGACCTCTCAACTTTTATAGTACAATGAAACTTATTGTGCTCTTACCTTCTCTTGAAATAAGCTGCGTCACATTATTACTGGTAAGCCTTCCCTTGGGTGCCGCAGCCTGATGTTTGGGGTTGGTCAAGGTGTTGCTGTGTAGTTGTCTTGCGTAGTGAGTGGCCGAGAATGCTGTGGAGTGTATGTGTGAAGTAGGATCGTGTTCCTAGTAAACGGAGTGACTGCTGGGCCTACCGCAGAGTTAAGGAATACATCACCACATTGCTAAATGAATAACACGCAAGCTGCAGCTGCTAAAGGTTCGTGTCTGAGGCATCGATCTAAAACAGAAAAATATGTCTTGCTGCTTTTCTTTAAGCTATATTTAAGTTGACTGCTTTAAGGATGAATCCAAAAAGAACGATGTACAAACTTGCGACCAGTCAGCCTTATTCCAAGGGGCGTGGGGGTGCGGTTGGGACAGCTGGCGCGCCAAGTGCAGCAAAAGGGAGAAGGAAGAACACCAGCCTAAGTGCTTGTTCGGTACAAGAAAGCAAAGTAGGGCTCCCCACGAGCACGTTGTAGGTCAGTCTGCCAGTCAACCCGGCATCCTGTAGTGCCTTATAAATTTGTTCTGCACCATCTCGTGAACGAATACGTAGATTCACACAATCGGGCAGAGCAATCAAAGGAAGTATAGAAACCTGACACGACAGAATAGAACTTTAAACTTCTGTTCTCACTTCTTTTTCCTTTATAGGTTTTATTATAATGTAGTGAATGTGACTTTCACATATAACTTTGGGGTTTGGATTAGAAGCAACGGCATTTGGTGTCTGATCAAAGATATACGGTCGGTCTTTACTGAGCTTGTACAGTTGACCCAGGTGTTTCTACGAACCCGGAGTTGGATTCGGCAATTTCCGTCTGGTTCCGGCTCTTTAGATTACGTCGGTAGGAGGTGGTGCGAAAGTGAGACACACTGTTGTGGCTGGCTGTGATTGGACTGCAACCAGGAAGTGGCTGGCGGAAGAGGCGTGGTCGTCTAAGAAAGCGGGTAGTAATGGACAACTCAAACCTTTTTGATGAATCAGGAAAAATGTTGGCGAGATGTGTATAGGGTATTAAGAATCATTACTATTTTTATTGTTGTATAAAGAAGTACAGCTTGTCTTGTATGATTTGTAAATACATTAATTATATTATTTATTTGTAATTGTTATTGCCAAATATTAACCAATGTGTATTTTATAGTAGCAAGTAACGCCCAGGAACATACGAAAAGCGTTCCCACCCCTCGCATTTTTATAATAGTGAATCTTGAAGTAGGTTTTCATATACTGTATATTTCAAATAACTAAACTTTTTTGTTGCAGTCCTCCATCCGTTTCTCCTTAAAGTCTGCTTTCTTTCGATGTTCTTTGTAATGTCATTTATTAATGTAAACTTTTGGTTTTATTTTCCTAAACGCAAAATATACATCAATATGATTTTAATTTCTCGTGCCGTTTTTCTAAGTGAGGGGCACTCACTTACAGTCATGGAGTGCGGCAAGTTTTCATTTCAGACAATTTCCTAATTAGAAGACAGTCCTTGCTGATAATGAAACTTGATATAATAAAAGTAATTATATAGAACTTTCTTCACTATACGACTTAACACAGACAGTGGGGAACCACTTCATATACCATCAATGTACTACAACATTCACCTGAATGGTGCAACTGCAGCCATTTTGCGCCAGTATGCTCACAACATGTTCACTGTTGGGTTTTGAAGGGTTGAAAGAGAGACAGTTAGAAACAGGAGATGATTAGTGGGACAGAATAGTCGGGCTATGGGGGGCTATTTACACAGAAAATTGGGGTACACACTGCTCTTTTCGAAAGATGACCCATGGATCTTTTAAAGAGAGTGAAGACCTTGATTTCACATCTCAGCCAAAGGACTGTGCCAGTTTTACTGCATTGAGATCCACACACAGACCACAGGATATCTGCCACCTGATGGCATCACCAACACCTTTTCCAGCAGCAATCCATTCTTTTTCCAAAGTGGTCTCCCATACAAATCCTGGCCAGGCCCAAACATGCTTAGCTTCTGGTGGATTACCTGTTTTGAAGTGCAGATGGTAATGCTGCTGTATTTCATTCTTTTTTAGTTCATTCATTCATCCAACAAAAATGTAATTACATTGTAGAGTATTCTTTTCTGAGAACATTATCCATATGTTTTGTAGACTGCAACAAATATGTGCTTCTTGACCCTTCCCTTTTTCTCTTATTTATTTCTAAACATTTTATTAACACATATACTTCATGATGTATATTCATCCTTGTAAATCAAACCATGTTAGCCGAAGAGTTGGTGATTTCTTTGTCATTTTCATTTCGTTACAAACTGGTGGATAGTTAAGAAACTAAGACACAATTAAAACCTAAATGCATCTGTTTGAAGCTAAAATAGGCAATTAAGTGTTCCAGAACATGACAAGTGATTTAACTAAAATTGAACCCCAAAGCATACAGTTTTAGGAGCAAATAAATTGGCTCTAATTAAGACATTTTTTGAAATGAAAACCTGCTGGACTGTGAGTAAGGATCCCAGTTCTAGCTAAATGCCCATTGTGAATTTTATTCTATGTAGTGTCTTCACCGGGTGCTTTACATAGTACACATGAATTCAGTTCAAAACAACAAGGTTGCCTTTTGCCTCCATGCATGAAACTACTGAACTACATTATTTGTCATAAGGTTGCTAGATAAGACCTTGTACTATGGGGTAATTGCTATTCAACTGCCAATTTCATTGAAAGATAGCACTTTTTGTCCCCAGGAGAAAATTTGGCTTTTTACAGAAGGTCAATAAATAAATACCATGTTGTGTCAAATGGCAAATAAGCCCCTCTCTAATAAACACCATAATGACTAAAAAGAAAGAAAACTAAGTAAGGCATTATAAAGTCATATTGCTGGTATAAAGGAGCCCTCGTCTTATTTCTTGACACACTTCGGCTGAATAATTCGTTGTCAGAAAGTCCACAGTGTTAGTGTGGAAGAGAGTATGTGTAGCATTGTTCATGATGTCTCTCAGGTTTGTTTTAATTCTCTCCTCTGCTGCAACCTCCAGGAGGTCCAGAGTGTGTCTCATAACTGAGCCTGCCTTTTTAAATTGCTTGTTAATTCAGTGGGCCTCCCTTGAAAAGGATTTACTGGCCTAGCACACCACAGTGTAGAAAATTGCACTGGCTGTCATAGAGTTGTAAAAGATGTGAAGGAAACCCCTACCGGTATTAAAGAAGTGCATTCTCCAGAAAAAAAAAAGTCTGCTCTGCCTTTGCTTCTGTCGTTCCTCTGTGTTACAAGACCAGTCCAGCCTGTCATTGATGTGGACCTCCAGTTACTTAAACTAAATGTGGCAATTGCCAACTACACTGCCAATTTAAAATGAATTTAAACTTAATCTTGCTCTACTAACCGCAAAGCACTGAAAGCTTTTAAATTATGCAGTTTTCCTAAGTCTTTTAGATATCACATATTATTAACCATTTATCTTTGCTCATGGATTGGGGAGTCAAAGTATGTGGTTTGGCCTCAGAGCACCATAGAACCGGGTCAGTAGCTGAACCTTTTATAGACTTCATGAAATGTTTGCTCCTGTTTTTGAGTGTTTTCTGTGCAGTCTTAACTGCTTCCTGCCTTGTAACCAAATCAAACCGAAAAGTACAGCCCCGCCATAATTCTGTTGTAGAAGTCATTTCAGAAAATAGTGGTTTATAGCTCCAAATACCTAAACTTTGTTTTAAATTGTTTTGCATTTTATTATTTTATTTTTATTATCTGTGTTTTTGTCGTCTGTCCAGTTTAAATACCAAAATACATTCAGATTCTTCAGATGATAAATTGAAAGTCTTGTCTGATTGCTTTTTTTTTTTTAATCATCCATACTTGCAACTACGTTTAACATAATTAAAACCTATGACATAATAACTAGCAAGCAGTGTATACATTATCAATCATTAAATTATTTTAAAGTGTTTAGTTACAGTGAAGACGTTTAGGACACCCGGGATATCTCTTCTTCATACATCTTTGCTTTTGATCAGTTTAGTGTATTTGTCGTAGTTTATTATAGCCAAAGTTAGTTCTTGAATTCTGTGTTACTCCAGTTTGTTCATTTATTTCCAGGCCAAAGTGTTGCTCTTTCACCGTCTGTTTGCAGTTTGCACATTTTCCTGCAAGTGTTCTGGTATGATAACCATGTGAAGTGATTTTTTTATTTTGCCATATCTCAAAAAAGTTTTTGTCTGGTAAATTGGCATATCTAATGTGGCCAGATGTGGGTGCCTGGCTGTGCTTTCCATGTATGTTTGGCTCCTAATGGGACAGGCTTAAGCTGTCTGTGAACTTGCTAACTGACAAATAGATTTCATTATATGGATGGATGTTTGTTTTAAGTCTGGAAAATATATACTCAATTTTTGTATTTTTTATTTACGAATGTTTTTTTTTCTTAATCTGCTGTAGGGGAGCTATAGTGCGAGTCATGGGAAAGAGTTTGAAAAGGTTCAGTGGCATGCTTTACATATCTGTCCACTTTTAGGAAACATTTTCTTCCTGGAACGGAAGTTGCATTATAAGCACACATTCCAAAAGAGCTTGCAGTTGTAAAATTCAAGGACCACCACTATAATGAAAGCTGTAAGAAGTAACATAATCGGCTGGCATTGCTATCTTTATGTTGGGCACTTGCTCTGTATTTGGGTAAGGGTCTTCTTGTGCAAATTCATATTTCAGCTAAAGTCCAAAATACAATTTACATCTCATGATTGGAGGTTTCTGTTTCAAGTTATCTCTTGATGCTTTTATAGTTGTCTTGATTGTGTTATGAGATATTCTTTAATCTGGAGTGCGACCTAGTTGCTACATGTATTGAATGAAAACCATAGGGAGTGCAAATTGTTTCTTCTGCAATGGTGTGATCTTGAGCAGATCACTTTTGAAGAGTTACAAATTTCTTTGAGTTTCTGTATGGTTTATAGAACTGTGCAGAGTGAACTCTTAGTCCTGCTTATATTGCCTTTAGTAAAACTGACCGTAGTCTGCTTCTTAAGCACCCTTCACACAGTGTATTTTAAAACAGGTTTTCTCACTTATATCTCTGGTCTTGGATCTGAAGTCATGCTAAGATCAGATTTATAAACACCTGTACAGCCTACATGAAGTATCACTCATCTGTTGCTTTAGTTCCTGTTCACTGTTGAACTTCAGATCCCTGACAGTGCTGAGTTATGCTAAGACTGAGTCATAAAGCAGACAATTAACTTTATTCCCAAGTAATATAGTTGCTAGGTATTTCCCTTGTTGTTTCATACCCATAACAAGGTAAATACAGTTAAACAATACAATATGGAATACATTACACCATCACAATATTATTTACAGCCAATGTGAGAAATATAATGTACAAAACACAAATATGTAAAACAGTATAGTAAAAAGAATTGCACTTTTGGACAATAATATTTAAAAATAATCACTTAGACTGGATGGAGAAGTTTAGAAATCATAAAAAGACAGAGACAAATCAGAGACTGTTATTAACCATAGCAACTACAGTAGGAAAGAAACTGTTTATATATCTTGTAGTTCTTGCCTTTATTGACTGATAGTTTCCTTAACACTAGAATCCTGAAGCCTATAAAACTATTCATAATAACAGAAAACCTTAAATTCATCAGTGTCTTTTTTTTTTTTTTTTTTTTTTTTTTTTTTTTTGCAAATGTGTCTATCAGCACTGACTTAAGGCAGCTTGCTATCCCATCCTCTACCAAGGCAGCTGACGTTGGACACAAAATTTTCACAACTGAAGTCTGTGTATCTGGGAGTTAGGTGGCTGGAATTGTATAGGATAAATAATCTCTTTATTTGGAATACATACATTTTCATGTGTGTTCCGTGTCTACAACAATCTGTGTAAATGTAGTATGACAGGAAATCCTGGGTCCTCCCCGTATTTACTGTTTTGAGTAGTGAGCTACTATTATTTATTACTATTATATAATAAAAACAAATACATTTGATTTGAGTCTGTAATGCCCAGTGTAAATATTTGCTACTTATAAAAGATATCACTGAAATATATCTTTGCAACAAAAAAAAGATGCCGATAAGGAGGTGCGAGGTAATTTATGGTGGCTCAGTATTATAAACTTTTTCGCAGGCCTCAGGGATTCTAGTGTTAATGGTAGTAATTGAAAGAAATGATTGCCCTGGTGAGTGTAGTCTTTTATTATATTTTCGGTACAGTTTGCTTGGGACCTCAGAGAAGTCCATTTTCAGGCTTACAGTCTTTTCTGCTGACTGAAACTTTCTGTAGCTTGCTTTGAGTGAGTAGATGCTTTGCCATACCAGACTGTTAAGGAGAAAATTTGGATGTGTTGAATAACAATTCTGTAAAACTATACCACCACTTACTAGGAAGGGTTACACTTTTTAAGTTAACAGAGAAAAAACATACACTACTGAGTTATGTTTTCATCCCAGTTCAGACTGTGAGTAATGATTGTGCCAAGAAATCTAAGTAAATCTGTTCTGCTCATAGTGACATCATTTATAACTAGTAGAGTAGGAGGTGAGGAGTGTCACCAAAAATCCACAATCATCTAGATAGAATGATACTTTATTAATCCGAAGGGGAAATTCACATACTCCAGCAGCAGCATATTGATAAAAAACAATATTAAATTAAAGAGGAGTGATAAAAATGCAGGTATAACAGACAATAACTTTGTATAATGTTAACGTTTACCCCCCAGGGTGGAGTTGAAGAGTCGCATAGTGTGGGGGAGGAACGATCTCCTCAGTCTGTCAGTGGAGCAGGACATCTGTGCTGTTTTCAAGGAATTTAAGTTAAGATTGTTGAGGGTGCACACACTGGACAGTCGATCCACCTCCCTCCAGTATGGCACCTCATTCCCCTTATGTGATCGTGCCAATCAGGGTGGTGTCATCAGCAAACTTCAGGTGTTTAACAGATGGGTCACATTGAGGTGCTGTAAGCCAAAGCTGGGTTTCCATTTCATTAATTTTTCACTGTCCTTATCTTTATTTTTCTGATTTTTAAAGAGCCTTTTCAATGGCAGCAATGTTATGTCATTTTAGCTACCTCAGTGAACATGTAGTTTCACGCACATGTGCTATCTGTATTTCAGTTTTGTTGTCACTGCAAAGGGGAAAAAGATTTAGGTCTTTTTTTTATTTTGACCTGCAGGAAAAAAAAATAGAATAATGAGTGCATTTAAAATGTTTGAGCAATCGTATGCAATATTACCTGTAGTACACATTTTTGTTATGAGGCCATTTGAGATGTGTCCCATTCCACCTTCTCTTTGGTTACTTCACTTTGTGTGCACGGATAACCCTGCTTTTATGAAATGCTATGTTTTCAAGTGTCACATTACTTTGCAAGAGACTGCTTTCATCTATGACTTTTACGCATCTGTGCATGAGTCATGAGCACATCATGCTTTATAGATGCAAATTGAGGGGGAGGAAAGTTAAATTATTAATACAAAATAGAAATAACATATGGTACAAACATATTTAAATATTGTGCTACATTCTGTTATATTTCAATATGTACTCATTTTTAGTCCAAGCATTCAAATATTATTTTGGGCTCATTTGAAAGCCCTGCTACAGTTTGGTTTGTTTTACTGTATATTGAAAGCTGATGTTTAATTTGGAAAATTTTCTGATAAAGTAAAAATTAGAGCACTACGTTCATGACATTCCTCAAGCCACGATGTGTTATGACACCTACTTTGTTAAGCTCAGGCTTAAACTAAGATACATTTATTGTTGGGGGTATGCACAGGTATAAAGCTGGAAATATGGTTGTCATTATTAACACATTTAATTTATTTATTTTAATCTTCATTTAAGCCCACTAAGGAGTCCATAAGACTATAAACTGACTAGTCCTTTACTAGGGGGGGGCTTGATTTAACTTGGTTCAGTGCCACTGGACAAAAATACTTTTAATTGTTCTAATTGTGAAACTAGCTGCCTATTTTGCCTGTCGCGCTAGGTTTGAATCGATCAACATAGTTGTATTTTAACTTGTGAAATGTACAATCAGGTAGCATGTTCTCGCCTACTAAAATAACATTTTTTTTCTCATGCCACATTTTAATGTTTATGTTTAAACAGCTACTGCATGAAAGCTCCTAAATCTAAATTCAATATATTTATTTTTTATTTAAAAAAAGGAGCAAATGAAAAGAAAAAAGAGCAAATTCATTGTTAGGGTATAGTCGGCGAAATTTAGTGTTATAAAGAAAATATTATAGGGAGTCTTTACCTTTTTTTTTTTTTTTTTTTTTTTTGTGAACCTGATGTGTGACCCTCTAGCTGTAGATGTGTGTGACATTAAAAAAAATACATAAGTCTAATCCTTTATACAGCTGGCTATACTGATCTCCCAAAATCGTTCTCATGAAAGCTGGGTCACTTCTTCTGCCTGCAACTTTCCAGAGGGTTTTGTATCTAATAAAATAAAATGTTACTATTTTCTGTTAAGTTTATTAACAAAGAGTTCCATTTTGTCAAATTTAATATATTAAAAAAAGCAGCAAGCCTATGCATCAGCCAAGATTTATTTTAATTGTAATTTCCTCTGGAGTGCAAATTGAATGTTTATTGTTGTATATAATGATTCCTTTGCACCATACTGTATTTTAAGTGCAGGATGTGTAATTGTAATTTGGAAAGTCACACGTGAAAAGTATGTGAGCAGATTTATATCCGGTGTTGAATTTGTCAGCTTGAAAATCTCAAAGTGAGGGGACATTACTACTCATTAAGTACACCAACATTTGCATCTTTCTTACATTTACAAATGAGGATCCTTAGCAAATATTTGTGTAATTGATTTAGCACCTGAATATATCCGATCAGACAGTAGATGTTAACTGTGGCACCTCTGATGTAGCAGTGTTGCTTTCTGTTTAAGGCACTGAGTCCAAGAAATCCATAATTGTTTGTTTCTGCTTCCTGCAAAGTTAGGAAATGGCTCAAAGAAACTGGCCATATATAATCAACCAGGTCATTTGCCAGATGTAGTTTACTTGGGTGAGCCAGCTACTGCTGCTGTTCCTTCTTTTTCCTCCTCTTCATCTCTATATAGAGTCAATGTGGTTGATCATTTTGTTTATTATCCATAGAATACCTTCAAAATATAATCAGTTTGACTGTTTTTGGAAAAAATTAAACTATTTAAATAGATATATTTTGTCTTCCAAGTATTTGTTAAGAAAAGAATGTATAGGAGTTTATGGTCAAAAAAGTAGTGTGCCTAGGTCAGGGGTGCCCAATACGTCGATCGCGATTGACCGGTAGATCGGAAAGGTAGTGCAGGTAGATCGCATTGCATTCATTAAAATTTTTTTTTAAATGTTAATCTATCATACCAGTAACCCTGCGATTCTTGAAAGAATCGCAAATCCAAGAATGGCAATCACTTTCTGTTCCCTCCAATATTTGGAGGGATGAAATATGGAGGGTGGGTGCGTTCTGGGTAATTTTTCATTAAATTAAATAAACATATTTGTACTAAAGCGGTTTCTTTTTGGAGCTGTGACTCATCTGGTTCTGGTGTTTCAGAAGCGCGTTGTAGGCGCCTTCGTTTATTGTTTTTATCCATGCAGTCTCTTTTTTTGTTTTTCTATGGCTGTGTCGTCAGCCAGAAGTCGTTTGCTGACGGCTGCGGATTTGCGTGCTGAAGTGACCATGGCCGCGGATCCAGGCATGGAGGGCTACATTACTAAACAAAGGTGGTATATGCGGTGGCGTGGGCGGTCGCGTCCGGGCGGCTGTACAACCTGGCGTGCACGCTTTACCTCAGGTTTAGTTCACAGGTCGTAGTCATATGGGCTCATTTTTGTATTTCTAATCGCTGAGCTGTTTCTTTTTGGAGCCATGACTCCTTTGCCTGTGCTGTTTCAGAAGCGCATTGTGGGCGCCTTTGTTCATTGTTTTTATCCATACGGGCTTGTTTTTGTATTTCCGTTAGTTGAGCTCTTTCATTTTGGAGCTGTGACGTCTTTGCTTCTGGTGTTTCTGAAGCACGTTGTAGGAGCCTCCGTGTATTGTCTGTATCCATGCGGTCTCGTCTTTGTTGTTCTGTGGTTGTGTCGTTAGTTAATACTGAATTACCATTATGTGATTCAAATATGCCACACTGACGCGCTGTGCGCATGCGCCTCGGTGCGTCCTGCGTCCGCGCATAAATTAAACTGTCGTTTAGTAATATAGATATCCTCCCTATGGCATTTGCCACTTCATTGACATACAGGGTGGCCAGTCTGAGATCTCTTTTCTTCTAACACACTGATCATCCCGCATGCACGATCAAACGCGCGAGCTACTGCAAAACTCCGGCTATCTAAGTGATCTAGTTAGCCTTCCAATTTATATCGACTAAAGAAGAGATTTTTAAAAAAAAAAAAAAAATTTGTTGGGGTATGGGCTGGATGTGGAATTGGAAGAGGATTTTTTTTTCTCACAATATCACATTCGAAGTGCGTTTGTCTGATCTGTCAATCTATCGTTGCTATTCCAAAGAAGGAAAATGTGGAAAGGCACTTTCGAACTGTTCATAAAAACTACGAAACTGACTTCCTTCCGAAAAGCGATCTGAGAAAGAGAAAGGAGAGGGAACTAAAATCGCAGTTAATCGGACAGCCGTCATTTTTCACTCGGCTGAATTCAAAAGCAAAGGCGGACACACCGAAGCATTGTTCCAGGTGAGTCACTCGATCATTAAGCATAAGAAGTCCTTCCAAGATGAAGAGATGATAAAAGAGGCCTTCGTTGAGGCAGATTCCTGCTGAGATTTTGAGACCCCTGGCCCGAGAAAAAGGAGTTTCTCCTTGTCATTAAACATGCAGAATACAAGCAACTTAATAACTATCAATGGCTGTTAGACTTGGCATTTTTTTTCCGATCTGACCAACATGTTGAATGAGCTTAATTTACAACTGCAAGGAAAAGACAAAACCATGGTCAATATGATTAGCTCAGTTAATGCTTTCAAATGAAAAATGCAACATATGTCCTCAAACCTGCAGCACCATGATTTGGGGAACATCCAAAACCTCGCGTCAGAGCTGGAGACTCAATGGAAGGCATGTGTGCAACATGAAACCATACGCTACACAGAGCAGATTGAAAAATTGTCTGTCGTCATGTGTGCAACATGAAACCATACGCTACACAGAGCAGATTGAAAAATTGTCTGTCAGACTTTGACAGACAGTTTCAAGACTCAGCTTTACTTGAGCCAATCGCTACATTTAAGTGCTATCCATTTAGGAAAGATGTTGAGGGTGATTCATCCGCATCAAAAATTGCAACACTGTTTCACCTAAAACTCCTCTACAGTGGAGGATGAGATTTTGACACTACAGGATGACATTCAGCTGAAGTATGGGGCTCATGGACAGTTTTGGAACTTACTCAGAGGAAAAGTACCCAAACATGAGGAAATCTGCTGACTCCTTGACTGCATTATTCGGCTCTACTTATTTATGCGAGTCAGCCTTTTCCCACATGAAGATTAAATCCAAATACTGTAGTGACCATAAATGTATTGTATTGTTATTGTGCCATAAGGGTTATTCAGTTATGCAAGGAACGACAACATATATTTTATGTATAAAGTATACTCATATATATATATATATATATCTAAATTCGGAAAGCCTGATTTATTTATCACTTTCACATGTAATCCTGCTTGGCCGGAAATTCTACATGCACTGTTGGATACCCAAAGACCAGAGCACAGACCTGCTATTGTAGTACGAGTAGATCTTTCGACTCATTATCTGTCGTCTCCACCAAAACACCTATTCACAACTGCATCTTTCAAGAAGTATTTATTTCTTCTTGATTTCTGAATTCCTTTCTTATCGTTTTCCGTTCCTATTCTTACACCGCCATATGCTACGGCGGGCTTCAGCTAGTAACAAATAATAAGGTAGTGACACTGTGTGTCTTTTGATCAAGTTTACATAGCCCTCTATGTGTGCATTGGTGTAAATGGACCCATAACTCCATGTGTGAACTTCTGTTTTGCCCTTTGATTATATCATATTCTGTACATGGGACATCAAGGTCTGGCTTTACATGAAGGATAAATGATCTTTAAATCTACAAGAGAAAGGATGCATATTCTGCTGAAAAACTAACTGGCATGTTGATAGTTTTCTTGTAGACCATGCCGTCAAATGAATTGGCAAAAATGTGTTGACTTCCTCTCTAGTTTATAGTAATAGGGAAGCGGCAGGTGTTTAAGCCTGAAGAGCCATCCGCAGTGTTGTTCCATATTGATAACGATACAGTCGATATGCACCTAGGAGAAAGCAAACTATAGCCTGCAACAGACTGAAGTCTGATACTTGTTCTTTTATATACTGCTAGGCCAGGTTAAGGAAACTCTTTGTAGACAGGTAGATAATTTCTGTGTTCAGCACTGGAAACACGAAAATCTGAAGGGAGGCTGGGAATTTCAGCAAAAGTCGCAACACATGACTGGTCAGTATTAGTTTTTCTTCATCAGGAGGATATAGGTTATTTGGGTAAGGGGTAACCCTAAAATTTTCATTTAAGTCTTTAATCCAAAAGCAATGTTCCCTTCTGCAGTTTCTCTTTGCAATAAATGACTGCAGGTTCAGATTTATTGTGGGCCAGATTGCAATCCATGAGACATGGACAGCCTTTTTTTTCTGAGTAGCACAACTTGATTTTTGAATCAAGTGTGTTTTCCATTTTACCTCACTCATGGACAAAATAGAGATTTGAGAGAACAAGCAAAGCAGTCTTAATTCTGCTGTAATATTAACTAAGGTGTTTAGGATGCCAAGTATTTTTGATCTATGTGTATAGAAGAAATTGAAGCTGCCTACTTTTTTTCTGACAATTGTATCTCTAAGCATAGATTGAATTGATATTCAAAAAAATGGCATGTGTTCTTTTTAGTTTTTGTGGAACAGTTTATTCATTGCAGGTATATCAACATGTCTTCAGTCTGGATCTTAATTTAGCCAAACCCTTTTCCATGTATTGTTTGAGGTTTTTGCTCTGTTGCACTTCTAGTTGCTTGATTGCTTTGGCTACATATCTTAAGAATATTGTAAAACTTAAGGCTAGATTTCCTGATCTTGTATTTCAATTTCCATGCTACTACATTTTCATTTAAGCAAAAATGAATGATCTCAACTCACATTTGCATTATTTTTGCATTTCACAAAGTTTATGAAAGTGTCTGCATCCACAATAAAACAAACAAAAATGAATATGAGTTTGTTGTCCGCCTACATGGGGCATGCACACAGCATATGCATCTTCCCAAAACTTGAAACCCTTGAAGAGATGGTAACACTGCCAGCCATGAGATTTGTCATAAAACTTTAGGGATTGGTAAATTATTTGCTTTTGCACATGTATGCTGCATTCAAACTGTACCAAACAATATAGATGCAAACCGGTAAGCAACGCAACAAGCACCATGGAAAGCAACTCTTCTGTATCCACTATGTTGTAATGTGATTTTCTTTTGTGAATGGTGACCAATCAGGGAATGAGACAGCGTAATGGGCAGAATCCAGTCAGGGTAGGGCAACGTAATAAGAACAAACCAATCAAAGCATAATTAGAGTCATTGTTTTGCATAAACTGTGTTTTTGCCCATCCACACCAGAACACTGAAGCTGTGTTTTCAAAAGTATACATCTTTTAGCAGTCTCATCTGTGGGGGTTTCAAACACTGGGGTAGTGTGGATGAGGGGCAAAAACTGACACTAATGTCTGTGTTTTTAAATGAAAACTTAGTAAAGTGGACAGGGCCTTAGTTTGCTTCCATATGTCAGGGGATCTAGAAATTGTTGAGCTACACATAATACAGATGATTTATTAAAGAGAAAGTAATGGAAGTGGATCCATTCTTATAATTAGAAAGTTTAAAGAACAGCTTTGCTAAAGAAAACTCTTCATATTGTACAGTTTTTCTACAGGGGGAAGGAAGCCCTGTCTGGTGGAGCACGATTTGTGAGGTTTACTATAGCTTTGTTTTTCTAAATCAGGCTTCTAAAACTTCTTGTATTAAATCACAAGGTAAAGTTGTTTTAAATTGGATGTTGCATAGAATAGTTTTATGTCACCTTTGAATCACTTTTAAATGCCTTTTATTAATCACATATTTAGGTGCTGTTGTCCAGTAGTGGGTCCTGCAGCACTTGTATGTTGTTCCTTACTTTCCCTTTTGTTTTTGTATTAAACGTTTCTTGTGTATTACTTTGAAAATTTGAAATTGCGAGTATGTTAAATGCATTTAGTTTGAGTTTTAATAACATATCAATTAATGATTTACTGGAACGGATTAATTTTAAACTAGTAGGAAAGCTGGTCCACTGATACATGGTGTAATTTGTATGTGTAATGTTAACCTGAAATTTCAAGACACAGTAGGAACGCTGAATAAAACTCACGTTTAGCTGTGAATGTCAATGTGCTTTTTACCCTACTAATAGTAAAAAATAAATACATTTGTATTTCCTTATCTGGTCTTGATTTGGTTTCTGTTCATAAATATTTAGAAATATGTCTTGACTCCTCTCTTTCCTTTTAAGAGATATATTTGAAAGTTATAAAACCAGATAGTATTTTTGTATCATAACAGTAGTTTTTTTACATACTATGCTAAGCACATTTTATAAAAGTACATAAAATTACCATTTTTTGTGTTTTGCATCAGAAAGTCTCAAGTTTAACAAAGCCAACAAAGCAGATTTGAGTACAAAATGACAATTGTTTTTGTATCACTTTTATAAACAAATCATTAATTTCAGAGTCACCCAACTTGTTAGAATCACTGCGTACTTTCTTTTAACATTTGCAAGGCTCTCACAAAATTTTTCATTGCTCCTAATACACAAGCCACCTTACCAAGGGAATAATAATGCAAATGTATTTTATTTATAGACTGTCATTTTTTCCATGTGTATGGCAGGATTCTGTACATTCATTTATATTTTGTCAGTAAAGTAGGTGCTATGGTGTGTAAAAGACTTCACTTGGGCCCATTTGTCTGCTTGCAGTCTCACTTTATTTCAAACTCAAAACACAGAAATATCAAAACTGACCAATTTACTTGTTAATCTGGGATTTTTACAAACTGAAAATAGTTTATTAAATTTGGAGTTTTGTTTTATTGGGCCTCTTAACAGGTTGAATTCTTAAATGAGAACAGTTTCCTAGCTGACCTAACTGGTTAAACAAAAATGACTTAAATTTGAATTAATGCAAAAAAGTAGCCGGTTTTCTACAAGTTGTCACGCTTGGGTCACAGATTTGCACAGAGACATAGGAGGTTGTAGAAAAAAAGGAACCTTATTCAAAGCACTGCAAACAAACATTTGTCTTCTTTTGAAAGTTTAAACTGTGCTCCATGACAAGTCAGAGATGACAGTTCTGCTAGGAGTTGAGAATGTCTGAGAGAGAGATAAGGAGATCAATTTAACAAACTGAGAGAAGCCCGTGCAGGCTTTTTAAGAAGGCGGAGCACCGCGTGAGAGGCACATTACGCAACAGAGCCGGCAGAAGGGAAAGGAGGAATGTAAAGGTAATCTGTCCATGTTTCTTAGGGGTTTTCCCAGGGGTGTCTGTAACTTCTGGGGGTGCGATCAGCTTCACTGCTCACACCCCCTCCCTCAGCTTTATTCACGTTTTCGTGAATCAAGCGATTCTCCAGACCAGGTTCAAACAGACGTGACAGGACATCAGCATTAATGTGCTCAGAGCCAGGTCGATGCCTGACTTCAAAACTGTAAGGTTGTAATCCCAAGAACCACCTCATGAGACGGGAGTTTGTATCTTTTTGACGGTATAACCATTGAAGTGGAGGACTTCCATTGATTGAGCAGGAGACAGGCAACAATCTCTCACCAAGTGACCCGGTTGGTCGCACCGAAAACATCTTTGTTCAGCGCCACTGCCGAAATATCCACGGCGACGTCCACGGCCTCTTTCTCCAGAAGTAGGCATCTCATTCTTAACTGCACCAACTGCGTTCCCGGGAGGCCTTCTCAACGAAATCCGAGGATCAGTTGCTGATGGTTGTATATAGGAATATAGTACGGTCATTTTTTTTTTTTTTTTTTTATTATTTTTTGGTTTGTCTTGCAAAGTTTGGGCCATTGCTTTCATTACATCTCACTACAACAAAAGCATATGTGCAGTGTGGCTAGTGATATTATTCAAGTAAATGGTAGAATCTGATGGCATTAATAATTGAAACCCAGTTACAGTATGTATGAAATTTCTTCTCAAATTGATTTAATTTTTTTATGCTGTGTAAAGCACTTCAGAAGCACAGTCAGTACTCCTTTATGTCAGACCAAAAAGAGCTTAATAGAAGGAAACAAAAAAAATGGCGTGTTAGTTTTCAGGTTTCATTTGTTTTTGTCCCTGACATTCTTGGAGTGGATGAATCCAACAAATAGAGAAAAAAAGTGACCATGTTATCTAGCCTTTCCAGAAAAACTTGTTTGAGATGGCTATCTTTTTCCAAAATAACTTGTATTTCTGCAGGTGTTACACCAAGATGTGAATGTTGTTTTTTTACTTGAGAAAGGAACAATCATTCTCTTTAACTGATTTAAAAAGAAGATCTCAAACTAATGTGAAAATTGGGAATACGAGAAAGGCAAGACCTTTCCTAGAAGTTTATTCCTAGGATGCTTCCAAAATGTGTTTTCTTAGGTGCATTACTAAGCAGCTGAAGTTGCTTGGTCAGTTAGTCTCCCACCACAGGCTTTCTGTTGGGTGACCCAGTCTGGTTTAACACTAAACTATGTCATTAATAGCTGATTATAGGTGCTGCAAAGGTCCACCAGTATTTTCTCATATTACTGATTAACTTTCTAGATTGCCTAAAACATGCACACATTATTAGCATATCATCCCTTGTAGCTGCAGTTTTCTATTTTTCTTTTGTTTTTCTTGCCTGTTCATCACCAATGATGCTGTGTTACAGCAGAGGAGTCATGGGTTTTATTTTGTCAGCAGAACTCTTGGCAGATCAGTTGAGGTGGTAGGCTAGCCTAATCATAAGGAGCTTAAGGTGTTTTTTAGTTGCATGGCCTACTCTTGATCTGATTATATTGCCAGCAGGTTATAGTGGATGAAGTTACTAGTGTGTGTGGGTCCAGGAACCTTTAATTAAGAAGCAGAATCAATAGTAGGGCATGATCTCTGTATGCAGTTTGTCACACATATACAGTAAGTACTCTAATTGAAAATGCAGCTGATTTGAGATTCTGAAACATTTTAAAATCCATGCAGTAAGTAGTAAAGAACATGCTTGTTCCTTATTGTGAAATTATTAATTCAGTTAGGAATTGACTTTTGCTAATTACCCATTAGCTGAAACAGTTGACTGATATTTTAGTGTGGTGATCCCAGTTTTCATTTATTAGTCATTGATCAGTTATTCAGATTCAATTTCATTCAATAGACACTACACAAGTACTCAGTACTTCCAATTACTCTGAAACATTTTACTGAGTTGCAGACTACTTACAAGAGCAGCACCCATCCTAAGGGGCATTTTAATACAAAGTGTTCATCTCATAAACCTGGCATGGGGTCCCCTATATTTCTCTCACTGTGCTAAATTTCAGTAATAGATGAAAGATTTTGCTGGTAGTCATTTGTATCCTGAATCTGCAATGCAGACCAAACCATTTCACCAAACACTACTATTTCATAGTTGTAATGACATTCATTTGTAGGAATGCAGTGCTTGGTTTTCTCCAGCCATAACGTTTTGCATTCATACCAGAATGTTCTATTTGCCGCAGTACTTCATATTAATAAGTTGTTAATCATGCATGATGTCTGTGGCAATCTTCAGATGTGTAGTACTCTTCTATTTTTTGGAGCCCAGTGGTGGTGGTCTTGGTGTTTTCACATGTTTGGCATTTTCTTATAATAGAACTTTCATTATGTGCAAGAGAGGCCTGTAGATCCATAACCTTTGTGACCTGAAAGAGTACTGTAGTCTTTATTTTTGAAATGTATTTAGGATGGTAATTGTTCTTGGAAAGTACAGTAGTGGTGAATTTTCAACCTGACTGTGGTCTAAAGTTTTGTTCCTTTTAAACTTTGCTGACATCATGTACATCGGTTATATTTATTCTGATGTCCTCATTGTTATCTTTTGGTTATGGCATGGGTTACTTTTGTGAATCTGTGCCCTGAAGAGAAAGGCGCCTCAAATGATCCTCAACTATCATCTTATTGATTGATGGGTTATGCGCCTGTCCAGTGGGGTCCTCCTTCTACATGGCCAAGCTGCCCAAAATGGCTCCACTCTGTGTAGATTAACACCTCCTATTAACCGCCTCTTCCCTGACTTTTTCCGTCTCTACCTGGACCTGGCTACAGGTGGGGTCCTGGTGTTTCTGTTTTGGGTAATATTTAATCAGAATTATTTAGAACCATCATCAGAATCATATTTTTGGTTTGCTCTTTGCCTAACCATTTTTTCATTGATAGCCCAATCGGTAGCATATGCCACTTGACAACATAGTGCTACGAATCAAAGAGTTCATCAGCCATGCCAAGGTCACAGTACCAAAGTGAAGGTGCTACCTTCTGCATTAAACTGAGCAATTAACTTAAGGAGTGGACATATTGTTAATGGATATGGTGATCTGCTGGACTACCAGTTTGCAAACTTGGTAGCTAAGCTATGCTTCCTGGTAGCCTATATATATACAGGACAGGGGACTGCCTGAAACCTTTCACAACAAATTAAAGTTTGTAATGTATTGTTGCCCATGAGTACATCTTCTATCACAATATAAACACAATCGACGTCTTGAAAGGGAATATTTAGAATGTGATTTTTGAATTAAAGATCTGCCTCTTTCCCTCATTCATTGGTCGAGAATTGTGTCTTCATTTCAAACGCCCAGGATTCTGGGAATTAATTTTTCTTGCTGACATTCAATGCTGAGTTTTCAGAAAGTAACTGTTAGTTATATTTCAGTAAAAAATACATACTTTTTCAAGTATTGACCACATAAATATATAGTAGATTATGCAGCACAAATTACATGACATGTTTGCTTTTTCCATGGACATTTTTTTACATCATTTACGGGTTCTGTTGACTTTGAATCTTCAGTACATAATTCTCCATGAAAACATGAGATGATTTTTTTTTTTGTCATAGCCACCACTACAAAGTACATGAGTTAAGTAACCTATAAAATGGTTGAAGTATTTCTTTAATGGCCCGATGTGACTGCCTGGAAGGGCGTTGCCAATAATAAAGTGCGCAGGGTTGGTGTGTCCAGGGATATCAAAAGTCGTTTGGTGACGAAGGCTGTCAGATCAAACATCAATGTTCAAATATAATTCAGATTTATTTAAAAAAAGGTCTTATTTGATGGCAAAAGCTGACATTCAATTGTCTAAGAACGGTTGTGTATTTTCCCTGCACTTATTTTGCCATTGTGTCACTATTGGTCTGTGTAAAGCTGCAGTAGTTTTTACTAATCTTTTTTTGCACTTCAATGATCAGCCTTCTGGTAATTTTGAATGGTTAGCTTGTTATCTTCATTAGTAAAACTGTATAACCAGTGCACTTCAAAACAGTGTTTTGTTTTTTGTTTTTTTAATTCCATTACTCAGCACTTTGATATACAAGTGTACAAACAGCAGTTTTCCCAAACACTTCTCCACTGCCCTAAAAGTATTGTTTTGCATCTGATTCTGTCCTATCCACTGTTAAACCTGAGATCCTTATTTAATGCTAAGACCTTCTAATTAAAGCAAATGGAAATTAGCTGTCATAATTCTGATATTCCTTTATTGCAATGCATTAAAACCCTTACTTTAAAGAACTTTGTCAGTCAACACACTGTGTTCCACAGTTAATCTACGTCTCACATAGCTGCTGGTTGGACACACAACGCCATAAACAATGAGGTGTAATTAAAATGTTTAGGCCACCTTTATTAAAATATTGCTTCATCTGTAAAAGAGAAAAAAAGTTGACTGATTTTTGGCGGACACGGACTTGACACTGTGATGATTGCTCTTTTCCGGGTGAGTCTACAAATGCCGACCAGATATATATTTTTTTTTTGGCAAATAGCTCAATATAAACGGTATGCTGCTGCTGGCCATTGGATACCTCCAGAATAATAAAACAAGTCTATCTGTCTGTTGTCTGCTCTTTAACTTCACTTGCTATTCTCGCCGCTCTGTCTGAGCCTGTTTGGCACAAGAGCTCCATCCCTCACTCTTGTCATTCAGATCTTTTTATGGAGGTGCCTTGTGCCCTCACAAAGTGCTTCCTCTGCGCTGCACCTCAACTCTGCTTCCCATTTTTCAGAGCTGTCCTTGCAACACCAAGACATGTCACAGTATGCTGGTGTTGCAGGACACAGCACAGCATTGTCATAAGCGCTTTATGATTTACAGACACCCAAGTTTTAAAAAAAATATATATAAAATAACATTGTAGTGAAGCATGTGTGGTTTGTATGATTTCAGCTAATTTTCGTGGCTGCTTTTGTGACTTACCGTCCCAAGAAGGACTTGCGCATCCAGCTGTCAGTCCTAGAGACAGAGAGTGATATAGCAGTGCAGATGCTAGGGATTTTGATGCCTCTTATAGTGTGTTTTTTTTCTTTCTTTTTTGCTTGTGCTGTTTTTTCTTTGTTTTTTGCTACTCTACCTGATAAGATAATAACATTATTAAAAAATGTGCAAATGTACATGACACTTCAAGAATCATTAACCTTAGTGTGAGTAAAGTTTAATATTTATTTTTTTTTAATTGTAATATTTGAACATTATTTTTTAGCTAATCTGACAGCTCTATAGTGCTCCCGGGTTAAGTCCAGGCTACCTGTGACCTATGAAGTAAAAATGGGGGTTCAGAAAAAAGAATAACTGATGTCTTACTATACACTCCTTGTAATTTTTGAGATAACACCATCTTGCATCTCACCCACAGCAACAGTTGAAAATAGACAAACAAATAAAAAAAGGTCAGGTTTATCAACTAAGCATATTTTACTTCTTCAAATTAAGTTAATGTGTTCTTTTTTTGAGATTAATTTTCTTGGCTAAGGTTAATCAGACTGCCCTGCCTGAAAGCCTGTAGCATAATGTAATTAATTCCCTCTGAGCAATAATAATAATAATATGCTTCAATTATTTTGATGGAACCCTAGGAAAATTAATAATATCAAATGTCTTGACCCACTTTTCAGCTAAGCTCTGAAAAGTGAAGGTGGGGAGCTTGTAATTGCCAGTCAGTGGTGAGCCAAAAACACAGAAAAAGAATAAGTAATAGCTGTGAAAAATAAAATTGCTCTGTATACCTGTAAAGAGATCGACTTTTGTACACTGTGTACAATACTATTTCCCCAGTACCTAATATCCTTTATTAATGATAGCATGAATTCTGACTGGAGTCTCATAATTAACTCTGTGCTGGTAAGAAACTCCTGTGCATAAGGCCCAGGTTGTAGAGTCTAAGAAATCTGAGTAACGAGACGACACCATTCAGTCCATCAAGCCCATTTGTTTAGCACATAGCTGAGCTGCTCCAATATCTCATCCAGATTCTTCTTAAAGTTTGTCCAGGATTGTTCTTCAACTACATGTCTCAGTAGTTTGTTCCAGAGTACCACAACTCTTTGAGAAAAGAAATGCTGCCTGGGTTCAGTCTTAAATGCACTTCCACTTAATTTCTGCCAGTGTGCTCAAGTGATTCTCCCTTAAGCTGACAGAATGTTGCTGGCAACCAAATACTTTCTAATTTCACCCAATTTAAGCTCACCTAATAATTTCAAGATAGAAGATTTAAATGGTATGTGACTGTGTGGATTTCTCATTTTTGTTTTACCAAAATGTTTGAGGCAAAATACGTTCATGCAGAGGGGACTGAAAGCCCAGTGGTTATGGCATTACATTTTCAATCACAGGGTTGCCAGTATAAGTATGAATAAATGAGTTTAATTTGATCACTGAATCGGTCATTCATCTGGCCAGTGTTCACGGTATCTCCAGGGTTCTTAAATGGGGGTTAAATTTTGAAGTAGCCTGGAGTCAATGGTGAAATGTTCCTGGATTGCTGTGAAAATCCCTTCTCTTTTCATATGAAACATGCAGTGTGTCTAAAAACCATTTGATCCTGTCAGGATTGTGAGTGTAAGAGTCTATCCTAGCAGCACTGGACACAAGCTGAGGATCAGTCCAGGACCCAATTCATGTTTCAGAAGTCTTTATTTAAGCAATATGACAAACAGCACTGGAATGAAATGACATATTTATACTGAAGTAACTGTACCAAAGACATTCCACCTCCTGTTTTCAATCAGAAATCTTTTTTGAAATTGTACATTGAAATCCTCCAGAACAACAAGAACTATGCAGAATTGAAAATAAGCAACCAAATAGACAGGTTTCTAAGTTTAAAATATAATTTATTTCTGTTTAACAAGTGAGAGTTTAAGTCCCCTGCCTGGGTTCTGTCTGTGTTGAGTTTACGTGAGCTCACAATATTAGATAGATAGATAGATACTTTATTAATCCCAAGGGGAAATTCACATACTCCAGCAGCAGCATACTGGTAAAGAAAATATTAAATTAAAGAGTGATAGAAAAAATAGTCATACACGGAGCTGGAATATTTGTGTAGTTTTCACACCGGGATCTCCAGAGCAACTCATAGTTTTAGTGAGTGTGCCTTTAAAAATAAAAAAATGCTTCATCCAAGGCTGGCTGCTGCCTTGCACCCCATGCCACAAACATTGTTTTTTGTTAAAGGAATTCTCCAGTAAAAACATTTTACAGATAAGACCCAAGATTGGAAAACTCGGCTAGACACAGCCAATAAGCTTTCATTAATGACCTTGAACTTCATTAGAATAACTCCTGTTAACTCATGCAGTTTGGTGACTATGCATCTAGATAGAATAGGCTGTCCTAGTTCAAGATAATTGAGCAGTTACTGAAGGTTTTCCTGTCAGCCATATTGGTGAATAACATGTATTGTATACAATGTATTTTATACAATCTCTGTACGATTTGTTCTGACCATTGATCCAGCACAGTTTCTCCTTTGCTACCCATATAGCAGATTGTTTCAGGGCAACCTCTGAACAGCCATGTTTGTTTCGAATGCAATGCATTATACATTTGCCGCTCTTGTATTGCACTGCAGTACAGCTAAGAACGTTTTCTCTTATTTTGTCAGAAATGCTTCAAAGTCCAGGCTACAATTAGTATGTTTCATTTTCACATTAGCAGATTCTTTTGCTTCCACGTGTAAAATAATCTGACATACTACATTAATGCTGTTTTAATTTGCCTATTTAAATCAACAACACTTCTCAAAGAAAATCTGTAGCAGATATTGCAGTCCAGAAAAGGAAACAGAAGTTAAACAAAATCTTATCAATTTTAACATTTTAAATTTTTAACATAGATTAAGCAGTAGTTCATTGTTAACATACCTAGTATTTGATGTAAAATTATGGATTGCTCAGGTTTCATATTTTTCCTAACACTGGGAAAGGAGCATGACTTTGAAGGTACTGCCTTAGTAAATGCACCTGATGTACTGTTCAAATTATTTTCAAAATATGGGGATTTTCTTATGAGTGTTACATAGTACAACACACTTTTGTCTTTTTTGCACTCCTTTTGACGTTCTTTCATCATTCTCTACAGTTTGTAGCCTGTGCTTTAACCCAGTCTGTTACAAGGTAGCAAGAGCATAAACCAACCCAACAAACATTTCTCTCAATTATAAAAATAGTCTTGCGACAATATAAGACTTTTTTCCGGCAACAAGACATGATCTTTTGAAGAGAGACAGAGAGACACTTTCACTTCCTGCAAGACGGACAAGTCACGTCATACTTACAACCTTTGGAAGCAAGTCCCGTTGATACACATGCAGAGCACGTTAGAGATAATGGAAGTAGGAAAATTTGAAAGTCTCAAAAAATGAGAGTAAAGATCGCATTAGCGCAAACAAGCTGAAAATATTACTCGGTGAAATAACAGAACAGCGAAAAGAGAGAGAAAATTCAGGTGCTGTACAGGCTTTTAAACAGTTGAAGCACCGCACAACTGGGTTGGCGAGCGAAGCCCCCTAGTTATTCTTAAAGGACAAGTTTGGTATTTTTCCAGATGAAGTTATGGTGGTAATTTGCCACATAAAATTGTGTTTTTAAAGTAAATAATTTTTTTATAAATAATTTTTTTTAAGCCAAGAATGTTAAACAGTATTGTGCCTTGAGATAGCACATATATTGCAAAACAGAACATTGATGTTGTTTTTGCAAGGGAAAAAAAAACAAAACATTTTTGAGATTCAGGAATTTTTAAAGGAGACTGGGTATGTGCGTCACCTCACTACTAGTCTGCTCCACGGTAGACTGTCAGCCCCAGGGGCACGGTTTCCTCTTCTGCATACTTTTCACCTCAAAAAATTACCCTCAAAGGGCTACTAAGATTATTTAGTGTTGATACCAAGATATAAATTGCTGTTGGAATTCAGTAGACAACTAGACAATAAATCCTGGAAAAGATGTTTCCCAATCACTCAGTCTTTAAGCTTCCATACATAACAAGCTATTATATACGAGGCAAAATGTGGATGGATGTAATTTACTTCACAGCCATGAAGAACCAAACTTTTTTATTAATTGAAAAGTGTTACTGAGATATATCCAATACTCCGTGTTAAAGCAGGTACTGCTCTTCAACAATTAATCACACTGATATGAATTAGTACATAAATATGTGGAGAAAACATACAAACTCCATTCTGACCCTGGTGCTTGAGGCAGGGAACATCTGCATTAAACTGTGTAAACCTCAATCCAATTAAAATTAAATGTGCAATCTGCATATAACATCTGTTCAATTCTTGTCACTTGATTTCATGCTACATGTGTGCTCAAACTATCTCTGACCAGCTGTCACTAGACTACCGAAGCATATGTATGCACAATGAAACTGGCAGCAGCAGGCAATATGTTTGCAAAATAATGACATTATTAATGTTTAATAACACAATAATCATTGTGAAATAACATAATAAATGTACCTTAAGTGGCAGAAATAAGCTTTTGTATTATTCAGTAGGCCAGCATTAGGGCTGTGCTTATGGCAAATGTGAAAGCTGTACCCACTACAGAAAATGTATCCTTACCTCAAGAAAAAAGTGTCATTAATCCATGGTAAAATGTATTACTGCCAGTTTATTTTAGTTGTCACAAACACAGAAGGCATGTTCTCATAGATCTAAACCTTTGGTAAGTTTTTAGGCTTTTGTTTTCATATTTGGATTCTGGTACCCTTCGTGTCAATTTTAAAGCACAAGAGCAGGCGAGGGTTTTTTTTTATATATAAAAACATGCTTCACTTTACAACACAATTTCATGTGGTAAATTAATATATAATCATGATTGCGAAGATTAATTCAACTTGAAAAATGCTGAACTTATTCTTTAAGCCAAGCCCCTGGTATTAAACTCTTAATCATATAGTAAGGGACAGAACAGGTTTTGAGTGAAAGTTCAGAACCATCCCAGCAGCAAAATAGAGGCAGTTATTTTAAAGAGAGAAAGTCAAGTTAAGCCCACTTTTACAATCCTTTTCTCTTGTAATCAGCCATTGGCTCGGGTTGCTGTTTCTTTTTGCACCAGCTGCCTTAGCTAATTTGTCAACAGCACAACTTAAAGCACACAGAGACTTAATCTGCTCTGCTAATTTGTTCTTCATTTGAATAAAGCTGCCTTAAGGAGAATGAGCCCCACATCACCCGGTCCCTGACTGTAGGGGATCACAGTGAACTCTCTTGTAGCCCAAGATGAGACTTAGTGCACGTGTTAGGTTGATTAATGATATTTTGCTAAAGGCTGGGTTTAAATTTTTGCATGAAATCATTATATGCAGAGCACAAGAAGGAAAATAAATGTATATACAGGAAGATGTGAACTTTGGAGATCTGCAGGCCAGCTTTAATCACATCTCTTAAGTGGAAAATGACTAGTAGCAGCTAGTGGGAGCAGAATTTTGCAAAATATTTTTTTAATTTTTATTCTGGAGCTTTAGTGATTTTAAAGGCAGATCAGCTTCACATATGAGATGAATCTTCGTTTCCTATACTATGTATGCCTACCGTGACAGTCTTCATGGTGCTATAATGGTGTAGGGTACATTTTCTCTGGCATAATCTGAGTGCTCTTCTCTCTTTAGAATGACACATGAAGACTCTGGTTTGTGAATGTGAGTGGTCAACTTCTTCCCATGGTGCAGCATGTCTTTTCTGAACAAAACACAACTTTTGAATTTTAGCCTGTGTTAAAACTAAGATTGAAGCAGAGGATATACAAAATAAATGTAATGCACAGCTTATGAATATGAGTGTTTTTTTTTTCCCTTTTTTAAAAAAAAAATCCCATCAAGAATATTAGCATGTGTTTACGATAGGTTTCTGCATACAAGATCACCTAAAGCCATGTTTTATTCTGACTGGTTATGAAATTACACTGTATGGAGTGAGGGGTCATATCACATTTAAACATTTTACCTGAAAAAGACAGACTTCATGAATAATTAATTAATAAAAAAACAAACTGTCAACTAAGATTAAATGAGCACAACCATGGAGTTATTTGAGGAGGAAAAAAAGTTAAAATATACAATTTCATATTTATTCTGTGTGTGTGTGTTTGTATGTGTGTAAAATATATATAGTGTGTGTCCATTAAATGTCCACATATGCCCAATAAAAGTTGGACCACTTCTGGTCAAATTACATATTAAAAAATAAGATTAAATGTGGCATTTGCAAAAGTTTGGGCACCTACTATATCAATGCATGGTAACACCGCTTTGGCAAAAATCGGCCTGCTACAAGTCTGTGAATTATTTAAAAATAATTTCTGCATTCTTCCTTGTAATATATGTACAGGTATATATATGTGTGTCTGTATACAATTTTTATATATAATATATATAATATAGAGGACTGCAGCTAACGATTATTTTGATAATCAATTACTCTGCTGATTATTTTGTCGATTAATAGATTAGTTGGATTGTAAACAAAATTTAATTTGAAATTAAACACACAGTGCATGAAATGGAACTTTTTCGCCTAATAAACATCCATCCATCCATTCATTATCCAACCCACTATATCCTAACTACAGGGTCACGGGGGTCTGCTGGAGCCAATCCCAGCCTACACAGGGCGCAAGGCAGGAAACAAACGCTGGGCAGGGTGCCAGCCCACCGCAGGGCGCGTACACACACACACACACACACCAAGCACACACTAGGGACAATTTAGGATCTCCAATGCACCTAACCTGCATGTCTTTGGACTGTGGGAGGAAACCAGAGCACCCGGAGCAAACTCCACACAGGGAGGACCCAGGAAGCGAAGCCTAATAAATAGATTTGTATAAATTTTTCTGAATTTTTATATATATATATATATAGTACTTGTAGATTTTTAAACAAAATGTAGGTGTTTATGCAACATTTATAAAATACATTTAAAATTAATAGTAGTAAATTGAAGTAAAACGCTTAGTAGCAGTTCTGGCTCTGGTTGTACAATGAACACACACACAAAATTTCCTTAGAAACAAAACTATTTTCAATAAATTAAATAAACTCTCAATTTTGCTTATGTATTCAGAATCACATTAAACAGACACTTCAAAATTAAACCTGTAATTTTTTTTCCATTTCTATGAAGGAGATGGTTTACTGGCAAAGCATCATGTTAATATCTGACCACCACAATATTACACCACAGAAGAATCTGTTGCAACATCATGACTTAATTAGTTTTTTTTTCCTAACTGTAAGTCTGCAGTAATGTTTGAACGAATATCGTTGTCACATGTTGGGGAAATGTACAGACCATTTTCCTTGTGCAGAAAAACAAGTGGTTTCATTTGTGTAAAATTCAGTTCTTCCAATGCTTTGTAACATGCTGAGTTAATTTTAACTTAAAGTTCATATCTTTTTGTATCATCGTTCGTCTTGTTTTGTTTTTTGTGTCTGGTAACCTTTTACCACTACAGATTCTTTTGCACATTTGCTTGCGGCCAATACACTGTCGCAGCCTGCTGCATGCCATTTGCCGTTGGGAGTATGCCATTAGATTTTCCTGTTTGAAACTGTCTATTACTGCCACAAAGTCTGTTTTCCCAGCTAAACTAGGCTTGTTGAAGCAGTGCTTAACTTTTATTGCGTATTGGCGTCTTCCTCCAGATTGTACAAAAGCCATTTTAAGTCTGATTGCCAACTAGTCTGTAACTTTCACTTTTCCTTTACACAAGAGGATAAAAAAAGCTTTCTGCTCAGATAGGGACATGGGTTTCTTCACTACCTTTTTGGGCTCAAACACACACTCAGGCTAATGTTACATGTGTTTGAAAACATGTAATGCAGCACCATAATCTAGCAGAGTGACTGTGTCAAAAGAAAAAAATCCTAAGTATGGCAAATGAAAATTTGAACTTTTACTAGCTTTTTAGTTGCCTATCATAAAATTCTGTTGCATATGTTAGTGTTTTTTTCGCTTTGAAGAGAGCTGGACTATGACTCAAATTATTCATTACTTCACCCCAAAAGTCATGTCATTATGTCTCCAGCCTATAAGCATTGCATTCATGTATCTGTACCACATAGTGCTGAAGTAAATTTCAACTTACTGGTATGACAGCAAGTCTTCCAACTCCACAGAGCCTATAAAAGTATGTTTCCTAGTCAAATGTTTGTGCATCTCAGTTGTGCAATTGTGCCATATGAGGTTGGACCTACACATTTTGCAACTCACACTTGCTTACTGTCTGCCTTTTTTTAAAAGGCGTTCACAACTGAATAAAATAGTAACACAATCGCATGGCACAATGTACTCACCCTAATAACACTGATCAGTGAAATTGATCGTTGCCAATGTTTTTAATAATAGATTATTATTGATTATGACGATTATTTGTTGCAGTCCTAAATCTCTGTTCTACTGATACTTCTTGCATCTCTCTTTTTTGTACATCTTGTTACCTTCCTTAAATGGACATTCCAACCTTGCTGAAGTGATTCATAGAGGTGTGTCACATAGTTTACTGTCTTACGCCGGCCACTTGCATTTGTTCATCGCCCTCTTGGGGATGTTGGACAACATTATGCCTGGGCTAGGTCACAGGTTCCAGATGGACATATGTCTTAGTGCTATATATATGAATCTTGATATATTCAAACCTGTTATATGCACCCCACTGCTTATATATATATATATATATAATATTCTAGATTAGATGTAGGTTTGTATGGTGTATATTTTCAGACTTTTGTTTTAAGTGTTTGCTTACAAAGGCTGGTCTACCTAGTTAACCTTTTTAAGTGTGCTGTACATTGGTAAATTTTGTAAAGCTTCTTATCATAATACTCACTGTGAAGAATTCTGCATAAAGTAAATATTATTTATTTATTCATTGATAGGTTGAAGTTTTGTGATCTGAGAATTAGAACATAAGTGTCAGACTTGAATGCTGGAGATCCACTGTGGCTGCCTGGGCTCATTTGATCTTAATTTCTTCAGTACACTCTATTAACCCGCAGTAATTTATTACTTTGGTTGTCTTGGTTTTAAATTAAATTTTTAGATTCAGAAACCTTTTTTCTTTCTTCCTTTATTAGCAGATTAACAATAAAAGGGTGCAAAGCAAGGCAACGGGTAATCCATTAATTTGATTCCATTTGCATTTATATGGCCAATATACAATGCAATATAAGTATTAACAATATTTTGAATGGAAAAATTGAAGGTACAAGAAATACCTGCTCTGGTCCACAAACTATCTGGGTGGTGCTCTCAAAAAAAAAAAAAAGAAACAGTCTTTTTGTCTGGCATGGTAGAATGAAAGGACATAGAAACCATCACATTAAATAATGGGCTGGTTATCATCAGGAATTAGGCTCTAACCAAGAAGGTGGTTTGAGTGAAAATGGAGATCCTTCAGAATCTAAGTTTGAGATTGTAGAGTTAGTTGATTATAAGGTAGCTTGCTTTGTATCTCATTTTTTGGTAGATGGTTGAGGCAAAAGGGAGCAGTAAATGGTTATGGATCTTACAAAAACAAGTAAATGAAAGCAAAATAATTATGTTCCATTAGCAGCAATAATTGGTTACTAATTAAGACAAGTGGCTAGAACGAGAGTCCACGTTGAAGTTTGACACCTGAGATTTTAAAGTAAAACCATCAACTGAATCCAGTCTTACATTTCCAAGACCTTTCTATGGCTTTGTTGGTCCTAGTGGTAATACACTCTGTAACTGTAATGGCTGCCCTGGGAAAGCATCAGACAGGGCCCTCTGGGAGCTTGACAGTAAGGTATTGCTTGGGCAGAAGCTTGAAAAGCACTGGCAAAGGGGTAGAAGCACACGACCCAATAGTTGACAGTAGTTCCTGTTCCTGGGTTAGAGAGGGAGGTTGGCAGTTAGACTTATAGTAAGGATGGAAGAATATATAATGTAGGGATCTTCTTTCAGGGTGACAGGATAAAGGCTATAATCTCAGCCTCAGTTGCTCCATTAAGAAGACAGGCTGTGAGGAAGATGCCTTAGAGATGAGGAGGGTTTTAAACATGAAAAGCTTAGGAATGTAGTGACTGCAGAGACCACTAGAAGTAACTGTAGTCTTTGATGTCTGTTGCAAAAAGTATGGGCACCCCGACTCTGGAAATGATACTTAGTCTTCTTGAAAGAAAGTGACTCCAGGATGGGGTTTTAAATTACCTCAAGACAACAGATCCAATGATTTTATAATCTGGAGGTGAATTAGTGCAAAGTCTCCATTGATAGGTAGAAAACAAAGACCAGAAAGTGCGAGAGGAGAAGGAATGTATTTTGAATGCTTTATTATTCTTTAGTTAAGTAAGTAAGTAAGGTCCCCTACTTGAAAGTCATGGATTTGAAAACTGTAAAGACAGACACAGAGAGATGGGCTGCAGGATTTTTTTTATTTGCTGCTTTCTGTGTTCTACTTGATTATTATCACCCCTATTTTTACATTCCAAAGAATACACCTTTTATATTTTAGTCTTTTTTTGGCATTATTTTGAGTAGGTGAATAAAGCTGCCCATGCATTCAGATGATTCTCGCTTAATGAGAAAGTCATCATGTGTGTTTCTTGGTTGGCCCTGAGATGCATACACCACTTTGATTACAAAGATATTTCAAGGATGAATTTTTTTTCTGATAGCTTATAAAGCTTCCTCTTTCTCAGTGGGTGTTGGTGCAGATTTTTAGGCTTTCAGTGAAATGTATTTGCAGTTTAGTTTGATAATGCAGCTACCCAAATAAGAAATGAAAGTGAAATAAGCTGCACTGACAGATACGGATGTAGACCTGAAACTCCATTCTAAACAGATGTACTTTCAAGTCAGAAAACTGCAACAGATGCAGTCAAAGCCCTCATTCTCCTCTCTTCTTTTATTACTATCACTGCTATAATTAAAGAACACTTTCACTTTCACCCTTAAGCTCTGGTAATTAAAGGTTTTAGTAAACCCAAGGCTGCTTTATTGTTCTGTAATTCCTAACCTTCACTTTCACTTTATTGAAAGAGTAAGTAATGGACTGTAAGTTTTGACATTGTGTATTTTATTGAGAATTGTACATCATATTTTTCCCAACCTGATGCTTATGTTGGTTTAATATTGGATATCGTGGTGTTTTCAAATGTTACTAGTTTAATGTTTATACCTGTAACACAGGGTAAATTTCAATCCCATATATAGTGCCCTTCTGAAAGTATTCAGACTCCTTCACTTTTTTAATATTTTGTTATGTTGTAGCCTTAAATTCATTTTTCTTCTCATTAATCAACACTTAAATAAAAAATAAAAAAAATATAAAAAACCTGAAATGTCACATTGACACAAGTATTCAAACCCTTTACTTAGTACTTAGTTGAAGCACCTTTGGTAACGATTACAACCTGAAGCCTTCTTGGGTCTGACCAAACAAGCTTTGCATACCTGGACTTAGTGATTTTCTGTGATCTTCTCAGCAGATCACTCGGGCTCTGTTATGTTGGATGGAGACAGCTGTTGGATTGCTATTTTCAGATCTCTCCAGAGCTGCTTGATTGTGTTCAAATCTGGGCTTTGGCTGGGCAACTCAAGAATATTCAGAGTTGTCCCAAGCCACTCCTGTGTTGTCTTTGCTTCGTGCTTAGGGTTATTATCCTCTTGGAAGGCGAAGCATTCTGCCCAGACTAAAGTTCAGAGCACCTTGGAGAAGATTTTCATTAAACATATCTCTGTACTTTGCTCTGTTCAGCTTTCTCTTGACCATGACTTGTTTTCCAGTCCCTGCTGCTGTAAAGGAACCCACAACCTGATACTGCCACCATCATGCTTCACTGTTACAAAGACATTGTACAAATGAGGAGTGGTGTCTGATTTCCACCTGGCATGATTCTTTGAATTTTGGACAAACATTTCAATCAGACCAGGAGGATATTTTTTGTCATAACATGAGAGTCCTATAATGTGGGTGCTTTATTGAAATCTCCAAGCAGACTTTCGTGTGTTGTCAGACCACTCTGCCATAAAACCCGTTCATTGGAGTATTGCAGTGATTGTTGTCCTTCTGGAAGTTTCTCCCGTCTCCACACAGGTTCTCTGTAGCTCAGCTGGAGTGACTGCTGTGTTCTTGGTCACCTCCCTTACCATGGCCTTTCTCCCCTAATTGCTTAGTTTGGCCAGACAGCCATCTCTGAGAAGATATGTGGTTGTTCACTTATTTCACTTAAGAATTATGAAGGCCACTGTGCTCCTTGGAACCATCAATGCTGAAGAAATTTTTGTAGTCTTGCCCAGATCAGTGCCTTGAGATAATCCTGTCTCTTAAGCTGTACAGGCAGTTTCTTCAAATTTAAGGGTTGTTTTTACTCAACTGTGGGACATTCACTAGACAGGCATGTGCCTTTCTGAATCATGTGTAGTAAGTTGAACTGACCACTAGTGGACTCCACACAAGGTGTTGAAACATCTTGATGATGATCAAAAGAATATGAGTCACCTGAGTCAAACTTCAGTTGTCATGACAAAGGGTCTGATTTCTTCTGTCATTGTGATTTCAGTTTTTCATTTTTTTAATAAATTTGCAAAAGTTCCTAAAATCCTGTTCTCGCTTTGTTATTCTGGTGTATTGAGTATTGTTTGATGAATGCAAAAAAGTTATGTGAATAATTAAGCACAAGTCTACAACTTAACAAAATGGGTCTTAATCTTTCTGAAGGTACTGTATTTCGTGGCAATAAGGTTAAGCAAAAGGGCTTATCTGGATTCTTGTGCATTGTCCATCAGCTTACTAAGTCCAAAAAAAGTTAACATAGAAATGGAGATATGCATAATAATGTCCTAGTAAGCAGTGCATTACATGAATTTTCCTGTCATATTTAACTTGATGGCTGATAGCACAAAAAGATTTTGAATGCATGTTTAACTCCAAAAAGATTGAATAGAGAATTGTGCTTGACTGGGGGGGAAAATGTGGGAAGATAGTCTTAATTAAATTAGCTTTGAATCACATAACTCACATAACCAATAAGTTAGTTTCATGAGTGAGCGTTTTTTCAGTTTGTGCATAAAACAACATGCATGAGTGTTTGTCTGCGAGAGACAGAGAAGATGGCGGATTTGATCCTGAACAGTCCTTGTGCTCTAATCCAGCGGGGATCTTTCAGAGTTTTAATTATTCAGTTGTGTTGGTCCTTAGAATCAGTTAAACACTGAACACATTCCCAATACTATTAATATTTTATATTATTTGCATTAAGCATACTTAGTATGTCATTTGTCATTTGCCCCAATGGGCATTTTTACATTCTCTTTCACTGCAACTTGAAAATTTGATATGATTAAAGAGAATTTTATTTTATATGTTCACATTTTAAATTAAGATTGGGAAAAAAATATTATTTTTCTGTTTGCTGTCCTCTCCTCCCAAGTACACACTTGTTAGAATTACCTTTGGTGTTTCTATTGGCTTTCAAACTTCTACAAAAAACTATGCCAGGTTTGCACATGGAGATGTTCCAATAATCACCCATTTTTCTCTGCAAAATTGTTCAAGTTCTGAAAATTAGATAGACAGAAATCTTAATTTGGACCACCTTTCTTCCAGTCTTTTACTAATTTCCCAAATTTTCTTAAAAACAAACTTTTTTTTAGCCTTTTCAGTCCTAGCCCCAAACAACAACACAATTTTTACTGAAGCAAGCACCAATAGGACTATGAAATACATCACGGTTCTGTCCTGTTACAATAAAATGTGGAAAAACGTAACACATTTTATTACTTTCACCACCTGTTCTATTGTAATAATAACTTTGAGATAGATAGCCATTTCAGGTAGGGCAGATAGACATTTCAAGGTAACATTGTTTTACTCCCTGATCTTGGCACCAGAATGTGGCAAGGTATTGATTAGCACATACATTTAGAATTTCTTTGTATTCTATGTGTTTGATAATACTGACCCTATGAACCACGAGGGGTGTTCAATAATTTATCTACCTAACTATGAAAATAAAATCTGATGGTCAAACTCACTTCATTACTTATCAAAGTAAACCCCCTTGACCACAACATCCTTGGTCCACTTTACCTCCAGTGATTTCATCTTTTCGAAACAGACAGATTCATCCAAGTCCTCCAACCAGCCTCCTTGAGGTCAATATCATTGGGAAAACCACCGTCCGCATAGAAAATTCTTCAGGGTTCGAAAGAGAAAATAATCACTGGGGGCCAGGTCTGGAAAATAAGGTTGATGTTTAAACTCTACAAAGCCATATTCCCTGGTAGCAGCCTTCGATTAATGGGATTTTTGGGATGGTGCATTGTTGTGAAGAAGCGAAAAACCCAGCTGACTGTTTCCCATATTTCTGTTTGATGACATCATGTAATAACTTCAACTTGACTTGTATGGCATGAATTCCAACAGCACAATACCCGTTGTATCCTAGAAAACTTGCCATGACTTTTCTGGCCCCCTGTTTCACACAGAATTTCTTTGAGGTTAAAGACCCCTTTATGCTTCCATTGTATGGACTCTTGTTTGGTTTCAGGGTCATGGTGGTGAACCCATGCTTCTTTCCCAGTAACAATCTGCATGAAAAAGTCAGACTTTCTTATGTCTGATTTCTTGGTGACCTGCTTTCTGATCTGATCTTCATTCAGGGTACCCATAGGCAAATGACCTTTGGCATCATCAAATGAGATCGAATGATTGCAGACACTCCCATCTGAAATACCTAGTTCATGGGCTATAACATTAATTAACATGACAATCTTTCACTTTTTGGTGCATTTCCTGTGACGATTGCTCCATAGGATGTTCGTATAGGGGTGATCTTCAGTTGATTTCCAACCCCATTTAATCGGCTTGGCCCAAAACTTTACCTTATTTTATCATCGCCATATACAGCATTTAAGCTCTAAAGGATTTCCTTTCCTTCCTTTGTAAGTAATTTAATGACTAAACAAGGCTCAGATCTGTTCATTTCTTCATACACTCACAGGTAGACATGTTTGCCATCCCCTCTCTCTGAGTGCTTGATATGAAATGACCTAAAACTGTGTAGCAAGACATGGCCTGATCTCCAGCAACAAGTTTAGATTTGTAACACAAATACCTGATATGCTTGTAGATAAATTATTGAACACATAATCACATAGCTGACCTCCAGTAGGACACAGACTTTCATCTGAAGCTGATCTAGTGTTCCTTCAGCTCTATTCTTGGTTGCTGTTTTTTATTGTGTACTGTATACTAATTCTATAGGTATTGGTAAAGCTATGGAATAATTAGCCTCCCTGCCAGCCTGCAAGTCACTGCCACTCGGTCAACAGCCTCAATTTGTCCCTTTCCTCATTGATGGTGCATCATTGACTTGTTCACCAGCACCTTTTTTACACTAGCACTCCAGCCATGGCATTATTTGAACTGTTTTTTTTTTTTTGTTTTTTTTTTTACTCAAGTAGTGTGCTTCTCTTCACATTACATACTGTACTATTAAAAGTGGTCTGGAAGGTGCATCAGAGTTAGGAGAATGCATGCAAGATGTGCTTTTTAACTAAATGGATGTCCAAGTTTACAGTAAACCACTCCATCACTGCATTTTTCAGGGCGCCTTTGCAGTTTGCACTATCACTTCTAATTCTTTGATATATTAAAAATGAAACCGTAAAACATAGGTACAGTATACATTTATACTTTGGGTCTGTCTGTGTCACTTGACCTCCTTTGCACACTCCCCAAAATCAGCTTGTATCACTTAGTGGTTTAACTTTAGTCAGATTACTGAAAGTGTTTACTGTTGAGTTCCCTTTGCTATTTCATTGTAAATGCTACTCACCTTCCTGATGCATGGTGCTTCAGACTACATGACTTTGAGAAAGAGAGCTTGCAACACTTAAACTGCTTAAACGGCAGTTGCTGGATTTTATTGCCTTTGGGATATCAGGTTCCACAACTCTCTCACAATTCCTCAGCGTAGTTTCAAACTTCCAAAGTACTGCATTCTTGTTGACAGCTAATGAACATGCCGCTTGGTAGCACTGTTGGCTGTGCGAATGTTTTGCAGGCACTGCATGACAGGTTCGACCACAGTCCCTTCTATCATGGTATGGAAAAGGCGTTGCACAGACAAGCCTAATTTGTGCTTTGCATGGTCCAAAACACCCATTTTTCGTCTTTCTTTGCGGCTGTGTTATCCTTTTGGTGAAGTTCTCATTGGTTGTCAATTCCTACACACTCAAGAGCCCACCCTCTTGACTTAAGACAAAAGCAAACTGCTTTGGTTTAGTCATGGCTGGTCACTGGATGTCATGCTACATGAATATCAGTCAAAGGGCACATGTCACTGCTGTCTCTGACTTGCTTATGTAAAAGAAGGCCATGACTGAAAAAATACAGGAAATGATGTGTATTGCGATTGTGCTTTTATTTGAAGCTAGGTTTTAGAGGAGAACAAATGTAGTTTGATAGTGGAAAAACAGTTTCCTGCGATTTTGTTGGTGCGTTTTATGTGTTGAGTATACGATTGGATAACTGACGTGAATTATGTGACACAAGAAACATGATTTTTTTTTTTTTTACTATGGATGTTTTTCACATCATTTTTGCCTTTGTACAGCGATGATCACAGCTGGCTTCTCTTATGGCATACAATTCTTTCTCTTTTTTTATGCATGAAAACATGATGAGAAACTTTTTGGTTACCACTACAAACTACATGCGTTGCTGCACCCACCACATGACAAACCACCTGGGTTGGGACCCAAGTGCAGCCATGCCAAGTGTAAAAACTCTGCACCAGAAACAAAAAATATGAATAATTTTTGGGTGGAGTATTCCTTTTAAGTGAGTGTCTCACAAGTAGGCTGCACATTTTTTAAACATTTTCTGGAAATGAAATGAGTAATGAATCCTGAAAATGCCTTCTGTTCTTGGCCATCTTGCTTGACCTTTAATTTTTAGTCTTTCAAAATGTCTTGCCTTTCAAGCATTTTGCCTTACTATTGACCAAAATTAGCATTTTTTTTTTCAAAAACACCCTTGTATCATTAACATATTGACTATATCAGCACATGTCTTGTGCTGGAAAATTTAATAATCTTTCAAGTTTATTTTTATATTGTTTACTACTGACTTGGCAGAAGTAGACTTACTGATTACCTTTACAACAAGATATTTTCCTTTATATTACATATTTTAAGTGAAGTTCAAAGGAGGAGAAGTGCCATCTGTACGCAATATGGCAAATCACAGTTGCTCACCCTGTCATACTGGTATTGGGAAAGAGCCTTTCTTTGGAGAAATGTGGAACAGAAAGGGTTACATCTGTTCCTGAGGCAGCATCAGCATTGGTTCTCATTACCGTAATTAGATATGAGCAAGCATTTACGTATCAACCTATTTGATTAGATCCCGCCCTTTGGCTAAATTAGATGACTGATGAGAGCACATTGCCATAAAGTTGTTGGCAAGACTTGCTGTAGGTTCTTTTTAATTATTGTTAAAGAAATTAACACTTTACGCTTATGTGATGCCAGACACGCACATCAAAAGTGCACTCTTAACACTGTCATGGATGGCCAGGAAGGGTATAATTTTGCTCTTTTTGTAATGAATTAAGCCCATTTCTTTCAAATCTTCTTTTTTTTCTATCCAAAGTAGAGGTGTGAATCTAGATCCAATCCCAGCATGCATCAGATGTCATATAAGCTCTTGAGGGGGAACACGAATCTGTCATAGGACAGGCTGTCATTCATAGGCACCATGGTCTGGAATTATTTTGAGTTGCTTACAGTATGGTAGTACGAGTATAAGAGTACAGTGCAATTCTTATGTGCATGTCGGATGATAGGTCACTCTCCTTTGCAAAATGTGGTACAAAAAGGACAGCTTGGCATAATGATTACGGTGAGGCTTTCTTTTGGTGGTTCGGTAATTTGCAGTAACACTGACTTATGGATAACTAATCATTCATGGCAGTAGTGTGGCTCAGGACAGAGCCAGCTGAACAGTAGAAATGCTCTGTGTTTGTTGGATGTGGACAGTAGCTGGGCTTCATTTCTTGTAAGTTGAGCCGACCATTTCACTGCTCAGGGCATCTGTTTTCATTGTTAACTGATCTGATGCTGATGAGGCAGATCAACTCTTCTAGTGTTTCTGTATGGTTAACATGACGTCTGCTTTTGGTAAGCTAACTGTACAGTTTAGAAAATGATTAAAGTTGGATGAACTTAAGGTAAAAGAGAGAAGAAAAATATAACAAATATTACCTAAATACTAAAATGTGCCCAAAATCTTTCAGGGTTACTCTAAATTTCTGCTAAATTTGTGCACTTGATTTTACATGAAATATGAATGACAGGGACTGTACCACTGAAATGATTGTCGATGTCTAGGAGAAGGACTGGATATCTCCCAGACATTCAGAGTTTGGCACTGTTGTGCCACTGAGTCTTTATTATCTTAGGTGACCACACACTACTGCATAATGACTGAAGCGTTTGACTGTGGAGCACAAAGTTATTGGTTAAATTTTCCCTCCTGTGTGACTCTGAGTGAGCCGAATGACTTCATGGGGTTTACACTGTACAGATAAAAAAAACAATTGTGTTTGGTATTTTTGACTATTTAAAGGTGTTAGGTAAATAAATATATGTGGCCATGAATCCATATACATTAATTTTTTAAACTTGTTATAGATGCTTTTAGACTGCATCTGTGACTAGGCCTATGAACCTACATTATTTTTTGTTGAAGCGATTCAGATTCAATAACAATTCTTAAATTCTCAAGATTGATCTTGTGAATCTCTGTCTTACTCAATTACTATATGTAGATTTTTGCTTATCTTCATTTTTTGCCTCCGATCCAGTAGATGTCGCTAATGCACCTGTAGGCTTTCTATGGAAAAAGTACTTTATGCTGTGGACACGGGATGGGGCTGAGACAGAGCTCAGGGGTGTAGGGTGCAGATATTTAACTATGCAAACTCGGATAACGCTGCATGGGTAAGTCTGAAATTCTGTGTATGTGCATACCCCTCTGAGTTCTGCAACCTGCCCCTCTGAACCCCAGCAGTGATAACTTGTGACAGCTGAACATCCATGGCTACAGATTCCAACGAATGTGTTGTAGACAAGTGCACTGCATGCCAGTCACACAGAGAACAACTTCACAGCATATACAGCATGCACAGCTGCTAAGATGGCTGGCTCGCTGGCTGTTGTTCCAAAAACATTCTAGCATTTCTGATGTGCTGTTTCATCTCATGACCACATCAGTCACAAGTTTGTGTGTTGACAAGTCCAATAAATGTTGCTTCTCTTTAAGCACATGGCTAATTGTACTGCTACTTATAAACAAGTTTCTAATGCGCTTCACTCTGCCAGCCTGTGATACCAAAATGAGCGTGTACAGAAAGTAGCCAATGTGAAGTAACTGCATGAGCACTACCAGAGGGGATGAAGGGGATTTTTCATGATGGCATCCAATTTTGCCAACATCCTCTTTTCCAAAACTGCTTACAGTGTGTCTGGGGTTTACCCTGTGATGGATCAGGCTTTCCTGATATGTTTGTTCAGATGTTGTGCTTTGTTTGAGCCCAGGTTGCTTCCCCAGGAGAGTGCAGCGTAGACCATCACACTGGCAACTATGGACTGGCAGAACATTTTAGTAGCTTACTGCATACATAATAAGACCCGAGTCTCCTTAGGAAGTACAGTCTGCTCTGGCCCTTCTTTTACAGCACCACTGTCTTGTCAGATTAGTCCAGTATGTTGTTTATGTGAACCCTCGGGTACTTGTAGCTCTGCACCATTTCCACATCCGTTCCCTGAAGGGTGACTGGTCTCAGAGGCACCTTGACATGCCAGTCCACCACCAGCTCTTTTGTTTTGCTGATATTGAGTTATAGGATGTTTTGTTCCTGCAGCGCAAGAAGTCCTCCACAACCTTTCTGTACTCAGGCTGCATGAACAATGGAAATGAACCAATCATGAAGGAGTCATCTGAAAATTTCTTTATATGTAAAACCAAAGTATTGTACGAGGGCATATTTAAATTTGAGTATCTTAACTGTTTCCACCACCTCCACATGGATCCAGCATAATAGATTTGAGCTCTAAGCCCAGGTTCACTATGTGTGCCAAGTTTGAAGGATCTTGACAGGCATGTGGATTTTTTTTTTTTTTTTCAGGGCGCTACATTTTTTTTGTTTGTTCCACATCCTAAAGACAAGCAGGTTAGACAAACCGAGTGGAGGTATGCATGACTGTCCACTGCACTGACCTGCACTCTAGGTGTGGTTCCTGCCTTACAACCAGCGCAGCTGAAAAAACCACCAGCCAGCCTGTGCCCCATCCATTCCTGATTCACAATTTGATTAAGCAGGTTTGAGATTTTTTTTAATGCAATTTTTATTTTTTCACATTATTGTTTGTTTATTTAATTATTTATTTTTATAAGGGCAGCTACTTGCAAATGGGCTCTTGTAGGTGCAAATGACTGTGTGTGAACTGCTCATCTTTAGTGTAAATTGTGATTTGCACCTGGGTCTGTTATTTAATTATCAGCTTTAAAGTAAACTGTTTAGAAGCAAATTAAAGGTTGACATTAAAAGCATCAACTATAATCTTAAAGCAACTGGAAAAACAGACCATGTACCTTAGAACATTTGGATCCAGCTTGAACTCCCAGCTGTGCTGTGCTGTCTACATGGAGTTGACATGTTCCTCAGTATTCACATGTGATTTTCCTCTCAGTCTAAAAATAAATGTTCAGGTCAACTGGCAGCTCCGAATTACCCTGGTGTGATATTAGAACTTTTCTTAGGTTTATTGTGACTTTTTATTTTTACTGTACTTATTGTGTTAGTGCATCATAAAGTATCTATCTATCTATCTATCTATCTATCTATCTATCTATCTATCTATCTATCTATCTATCTATCTAATGAAGGAGGCTAGTTGAATTATTACAAAGTACATTGCGTCACTTCTATCCCATAAGAAAACACATATATATATAAAATATAGTACAGTAGTCCAGGGGTGCATTATTACCTCCAAAGTTCAGGCAAAAAGACCATATTCCCTCAAGGATTAATAAAGTAAATCAAAATTTTATTTATTTTTTTTTAAATTTATATAAATAAATGTTTAATTTAGGAGTTCAAGACTCATTTCTATTATGGGCTCTATATAAAATTGTGATTTTTAATTTGTATAGTAGGAAATATTTTAAGTGTAGCATGTTATATGATGTCTCTATAATAAATACTGTGTGATGCATTGCTCACAAAGGGACTTTGATAATGCTGCCCACTGAAAATGTATAAAAGGTGTCAAAATGGTGCTTATTAATTTTTGATTGTTTTTCAGTTCCTGCCATATTACTGTTCATTACTATAGATAGCATATTAAAGGAATTTGCTATATAAGGCATCTTTTAAATAGTGCTTCTTGCAATGAAAGGCACTGCATAAAATATTGATCCTTTCATAAAGCATATTGTACTGGTGCTGTTCAGTATGGAAGACAATATAAAATATTGATGATTTTGTAAAGCATGTTGTAATAGTGCTTATAATGAAAGACACTGTATAAAAGATTATGGTATAACACACTTTGTTAGGTTAAGTAGACTTTATTATCCCAGAGGGAAATTTGTTTGCAGCAAGAAAGTATAGAACATCACAAGATGCTGCTAGGCAGATTCAAGAAATTGTGGAATCCTTTATAATGAAATACACTCTATAAAGTATTGTTTTATAAAGCACCTTATGCTGGTGCTGGTCATTATTTGAGGCACTATATGAAAGAGAGGTTTTGTTGGAAAGCATGACGCTGTATTAAAAAAGCAGTGAAAAATGGCATGTTAATTTTTAAACATAATTAAAGTGTGGGTTCTTTGTGTTACTGCTTTTTATTTATAAAGAAATCATATGAAATATTAACTGTTTTGTGATATTGCTGTTCACTATGAAAGCTACTTTATAAAATATTTTGTTTTGGTATCATTTACTATGACACAGGGGCAGGATGGTGCCTCTGAACTACCTGTGCCTCCTGAGCTCGGTCCTTCTGCTTCCAAGACGAGCTGTCACAGTTTTAAGGGGTACTCTAATGATTTGCTTGACTCCTTACAACTACCAGTTTGGAAGTCTTATTAGGTAATTTGTGCAAAAACAACTGATGAGCAGAAGGGCAGACTAACAAACAAGGATCTATTTCTACTAATGATGCCCTAATTAAAGACTCTAACTCCTAGTGGGACCAGTTTTTTCACATACATTAGTGGTTTAAAAAAAAAAAAAAAGGTACAAACTAGGCAAAGTGGAGCTTGTGGACCAATTATCCAGCACATAACTAGTGGAGATGTAGCTCACCTACTGTAAATAATCCTTTTGAGAGAGGGGAATGTTGGGTATGTGACTAGTGACAGAATTTCTGTGAAGTTAGAGTTGGTTTCTTACATTATATGCATCTTATGGCTACAATGCCAAGACATTCAAGCTGAAATGTGCTCTGCTGAGACAGGCATTAACTCTATATGATCCTGACCTTCAAGAGTCAGGGATTAAAAAATGGAAAGATGGGTCATTGGATTATTAATGGTTGGTTCAATCACATACCAAGTGTCATAATAAGGCAGTGTCATTCTGGAAGTGTCCAATTCTGAATAGCCTTGGGAGTCCTCTACTCTCCAGTTGGTATATATTGTAATGAATTATTATTATTATTATTATTACTTATGCTGGGCAACCCCATCCTGCCTGGTGTCTCAATAGATTCTGCTTAGCGCTGTCTAAGCAAGCACTCCTGAAATGTCCATCTGCTACACTCCATTTTCTCAGCTTTGTGTACAATGCATCAGTTTTGGGGAGCATTACAACAAAGAGGACTTTTAGAAAATGTGATCTTGTGGAGTTTAGAAATACATTCACAAATATACATTTTGACTTGCGATGTGTGTGTGCTTATATGCTATATATACACTCGACAAGCAAATTATTAGAAACTCCTGTACACCTGCATATCCATGCAATTGTCTATCAGCCAATTATGTGGCAGCAGTGCAGTGCATAAAAATGTGCTCAGAAGCTTCAATTAATGTTCACATCAAACACCAGAATGGATCCTCAGTGATTCTGACTCTGGCTTTATTGTTGGTGCCAGATGTGCTGGTTTGAATATTTCTGTCACTGCTAATCTCCTGAGATTTTCATGCACAACACTCTTTAGAGTTAACTCAGAATTGTATGAAAACAAAACATCCAGTGAGTGGCAGGTCTGCAGATGGAAACACCATGTCAGAGGAGAATGGATTAGGCTGGTAGAATGGCTACAATAACTCGGATTAGCTCTCTGTACCACTGTGGTGAGCAGAAGAGCATCTTGGAATGCATAACATTTCTAGCATTGAGGTAGATGGTCTGTAACAGCAGAAGACAGAATTTACTTTCACTTCTGTCAGCCAAGAACAAAGCTGAGGCTGCAGTGGGTACAGACTTGCCAAGACTGGACAGTTGAAGACTGGAAAAATTTAGACTGATCTGATGAATCTTGATTTCTTCTGAGGCACACAGATGGTGGTGTCAGAATTTGGTGTCAACAGCATGAATCCATGCACTCAACCTGCCTTGTGTCAACAGCCAGACTGGTGGGCAGTGGCAGTGTAATGGTGGGGAGAATGTTTTCTTGGTGCACTTTAGGCCCATTAATTCCAAACAATCATTGTCTGAATGCCTCGGCCTATTTGAGTATTGTTGCAGACTGCATGCATCCCTTCATGGCGATAATTTGTGCATCTTGTAATGGCTGCTTCCAGGATGAAAATACACCCATGTTACAAAGCAAAAGTCATCTTAAAGTGTCTTCAGGAAGATGAGTTCAGTGTTGTTCAGTATCCTTCTCAGTCATCAGATCTGAATCCAGTAGAACACCTTTGGGATGTGGGAGAAATGGGAGAGTCACAGCATGAATGTGCAGCTAACGAATGTGCAGACACTGTGTGATGCAATTGTGTCAACATGGACCAGAATCTCAAAGGAATGTTACAAACGTCTTGCAGAATCCATGCCACAAAGACTTGAATCTGTTTTGAGAGTTAAAGGAGGCTGTAGCCTAACCTTTTTTTATTTTAGAGTTATGTCTTAAAATAATTTCTTGAGGACAGTTGAGCTTTTTTTTTATTGGCCTACAATCCAATGGAATCTTTCTGTCTGTGCCAGCTTCATATTTATGGGTTTACATTGCTATACTAAGTTGTCTTTCCCAATAAGCTTTGCTTTTGTTTTTTGTTTTCAATATTTACTATCCATTATTTTTTGACAAACATTTTTCATTGCAGAATCACAGAAACCCTGATCTTGGACAGAATGGCAGTTTATAAGAATGCTCAAACACATACACTTTCTAAAGTGTCTATTTAAGTGTCTCTTATAAATGGATACTTTAGCTTTGCTAGCAATGGAGTTCATGAATTCATGCCTTTTTATCTTAATTCTCTAGGCACATGGTGGAGGTCAGTGCATTGTAATGTGCTCAAGTATAAGAGCCACTGAAGCTCAGTGATGTTTTTGATGATCTCCTAACATCCACAGTTGAGACTGACTAAAAAGCCACTGATGAAATTTGCCTTTTGTTGTTAACAGTTGCCTTTAAAAATTGAAGTGACACTTCTCAGTGAAGAGTAAAAATCCTCTACTGGAACTTAGCAATTTGCTTGAGTGTGGCAGATCCTGTATATATATTTTTTTTCCCATTTGACCTGCAGTAAAAGGTAGCGTTCGCTTTTGTTCTAACAGCTCTTGGCGGCAAAGCAAGCACCCTCCTGGGAATGAAAGCTTTGATCTTTGAGGGCAAATAATGCCATCACCAGGCATTTTACCTTTTAATTGGTAACAACACCTGTACCTTATTTCTTCAGTAAATGTTGATGATTTTATGTTATGCCCTGCTTGTCCAAACTGTGCTTGTTGTGTTTGGTAACTTGAACCTGATGACATTATTTAAATCATCCCAGAATACAGGAGGTGCTGATTCATTTCAGTCACAGGGTTAAGACTAGATATAAAAGCATAGTCTGCTAATTTGCAGATTAAAGCTAGCAAGCCAACTTCTTTACAAAACAGATTGAAAAGGAATTGGCAGCTGATGAGTCAAGTTTGCAGGGATCAAACGCAAAGCTTAAAGAAAACTTATTTTGGTACTTGTGTACTAAACGGACGCCAGTGAAACCTCACCCACGGAGCTCAACACTAGAATGGGTAGGGGGAAAGCTTACATTTTTATATATTTTTTTTTATCCCAATAAATATGTTATGAATTCATCAAAACACTTCTGTTTTCCTTTGTCATGCCGTCCATCCGTTTTAGTACACAAGTGCCCTTATTTTGTATAGCCCCCTTCTCACAGCAGACCATGACAAGGTGCTGTACAAAACAAACATGAGATCATTTAATATGTAAGAGAGAGTAGCAAGTTGACTGGTATTACGAAATGACAAAGATGTAGTATCGAAATTTGTTCAGCTGTTTTCAGCACATACCCATTAAAGAACATAGTTAGCTGTATCGATGCATGAGAGAGAAAAGGTGACTTGTTAAGTGTGACCACTAAGGGAGCTCTATAGACAGGTCAGGAGAGGACATTGCAGAGAGAACAAAGTGTAAAGCTGAGCTGCATAATGAGTCTTTGGAAATGTGACAAGGCTGCTGTGTGAAGGAAGGTGTCAGGTTTCTGGCAGGTTGATCAATGACGACAGGTATTAGGCATTATCAGAAATGACAAATTTATAAATTAGTAACTGAGTTTTGAAAATAATCCAGTATTGTAATGGCAGAATCAGGCCTGGATTAGGAAAAAGTTGTGCTCAGTAATTCAAGAGAGATGCACTATCCATGGTCCAGCAGCATTGGATTCATATTAAGCACAGAATAGATGATATGTTAAGGTTCTGAATTAATATAATACTTCAAGCAACTGATCAGTGCAGAGAATTCTGGGAGTGTTATGTTTAGTTGGAAAATTCTGTACATCCCAGAATTTGGAAGCTGTCTGTATATTTAAGAAACATGCTTTTTTAGACACTTTCTTGAAAAATGTGGCATCTAGCAATATTAACTGTATTAGGAATTTTGTATATGTTTGAAACAGCAGATTTGACTAATTGATTTGTTAATTTCCCAGTTTAATAAGTAAAAATTTAAATTTAGGATTGGGTCATGGAGGTTGGCAGGCTTGAGAGTTCCTAAAATGATGTTAGATTATGAAACTTTTCCAGTACGTTTACTCCTAGCCTTCATTTGCATAATCATAGTAAGTCAGAGGCAGTCAGCAGCGAACTCACACAAAACAGGTCACGTACTCTTGACTTGGCAGACGCAAGGAGTAAGGATCACAGGTGTTTTGGACATCCATTGCAAACGGAAGAGAGGCTCATCTGTCTTTCTCAAGTTTTCCATACCTCAGCAAAACGGGGGAAAAAGGGAAGAAATTACAACTGAATCTTCCATACCTGTTAACCCTTTATGCAGTGCGGCTCAGTCAGGCAGTACATTATTGGCTGCATACATATTGGCGGAGTGGTGGCTCTGAGGCTAAGGAGCTGCGCTGGTATCCCGAAGGTTGCCGGTTCAAATCCCCGTCACTGCCAAAAGGCCACTGCTCTGCTGGGCCCTTGAGCAAGGCCCTTATCCTGTAATTGCTCCAGGGGCGCTGTACAATGGCTGACCCTGCGCTCTGACCCCAAGGGGTATGCGAAAACTACCAAATTCCTAATACAAGAAATTGTATAAGGCGAAATAAAGAACAAAATTAAAAAAATAAAAAAAATATTGGCTGGAAGGTTGCCACGTAGTCGCTTAATGTGATGTGCCCAGAAACTTTTTCAGTTGACATGGTCCAGCAACAAGAGCAGCTACTGTGGTTAGCAGTTGACATACCCAATGGCAAGAAGTTGCATAACGTGACATCGGCTTTAGTCAATGACATCTGAGGATCTGTATGTTTGTCCTGCTAATCCGTGCTATACTGCAACCCTTAATTGGAGCAAGTGGGTTAAGATAATGAGTCTCTATAGATGCATAAAGTATTTTCATCTTGGCTAATATATAGAGAAGCTCCCATATTTCACAAACCCATTGTTCTTCACTTTTTTCATTTAACTGTACTTGAAAACCTGCACCTGTCATCTCTGGGTCTGTTATTAGTTCATTTTTATCAACATCAGTGGGTTCCACATAAAGCTCCCATGATGTTTTGCATTCTTTACCCAGTTGTTTAAATATGTACTAAGATGGCAGATTCCCATTAATCACTTCACACTGTATCTTAACATTACTGATTGCCAGGCCTAGTGTCCCAATGACTCCAGCGTTCATATATGGTCTGAACCTCCTAATTTATTAGTAAATTTCTGAAATGGCCTAAATTAGCATTTGTTTTAGACAGTACTTATGTTTGTATCCTTTCTCTTTAAACAGCTCATCCTTCTTAACCTCCTTAACGTTACATTTTTTCCATTAAAAAAACATGTAAAAAGCATCGCATTTTGGCTTGAAAAATTACATTTTTATTAAATCTCATCTTTCTACTGTAAAACCTGCAAAAAACTAAAAGTATAAGCACACTGCACTTGTGCAAGAGACCCGAGTAGCACTTTCTGATTCACCAGAATCACTTTTGGTTTCACTGCCTGAAGACAGGTTCACTTTGTCATCACTGCTGATAAGAAGCGTTTCTTATGAGATGCCATTATGAATGAAGCTAGGAGTAGACACATCTACACCGTTGCCCAGGTAATGCTCTGGCCTGATGTTTACACAAGAAACGCCTATACCACTGCCTGAGTAACACTTGGCACTAATACTGTTGCCACTTTCACAGCCCTAAACCTTTGGTCTTACGCAAGATGCATCTATACAGTGGCCATAGTGACACTCAGGACTAACACTTTCAGCACTGTTTTACAGCCCAAGTCATGCTCGAGTCTGATGCTAAGGAGGTTAAGATACCTGTGAGCTTACGGAAGTGCTTTCTCCCAGTTTCTTATCTATTTTAATAAACAAAATGTTAACTTACTAGCTTTTAACAGAAAACGAATCTAATAAAGCTGCTCATTCTTCACTACTTTTTTGTAACTTGTTTACACCTGTGAAAGCCAGAGCCATCTCTAAAAGGCACACGTATTCACATCCACAACCACTTATAACAGGCCAGTGTACAGTCGCCAAGTAGCCTACCTTACATGTGACATGTAGTAGAAATGCTATGGAACAGTGTTGTGAAGGTGAAACCTTCACACAGATAGTTGACTGGGTCAGGTTTTGAAATAAAAACTCTGAAGAATGAGTCAGAAGTGCTAATTACTGCACTACCATGCTGTTCTATTCTGTTATTTTGAGTCTTTGAAACAGGTTTCACATTATAAAGTCACATCTGTTTAGCTTCAAGATCAGTCACACCTCCCCCTGCAGGGACATGTCTATTATAAATTTACACTTCTAGTGTAAAGAACATACAGCAGCATGGAGACTACTACTATAGTCTCACAGAGCCAGATCTATAATATATATGTCTGGAGACAACCATGAGTGAATGTTTCTTAAAAATGGGTGGGGACAATTAGAAGGCTCACTGAGTGTCACATTTCTAAACCAGTCCAATGCTTCGTGAAGGTGATGTTCGAAGTAATGCTGTCACTAACCTGGTCTGACTAGAGCAAGCTTTCAATTATGATAAACCGTCTCCTAAAAAGACCTCTATTAAACTGTATATGTGTGTGTGTTACATGTGTGGAAGCACACACTGCATGTGTTAAAAATAAACATTAACCTGTGGCAAGGGCAAAAACCTTTCTGTAGCATCAGATTATACATTGGAATTTAAAGATTTTGATGGACTAGAGGAAAAAGTGAATGCAGGTGCCACGTGTGCTCTCTGATCAGTTACAACATTAGTCTAGGTGTCGATGTAAGGCTGAAGGAATTGGTAGCAACAATCATTATAATATGAATTGTAAAATGATATGCCACATCCTGTTGAAAGGAGGTGAAAAGTTCTACCATCAAGAGAAATAATGAAGAGCCACAGGAGATGCAGGTTTTGGTAACTGAAATGTACAAATCAGTAAATATGCCTAGTGACACCTGTAGCAGGCTGCACAGCATCCACCGTCTGACTGCACATCTAAACGAATAACTAAAGGAAGTTAGCATTACTGTCTAGCTCAAAATGCAAACCTGCCTTGCCAGAATACAGTCGCAGCTTTTAAACAAGTAGTATATACAAAGACGGCAATGCTTATCTACACACTATTTGCTGTTATGACATACATGCCAAACACGTGGAGCCAAGTAGCTGCGGTGGTCAGTGTGTGTGCGTCTGTCTCTTCTTTTGCAGCACTCAGTACAATATACAAATAAATCGTTAAGTTTCATTTACCTGCCACTACTGAAATCCTCAATGGATAACTGCATTTTCTGACAGCATTTTGTCTTTTGTTCAGTTTCTTTTGCTCTCCCCTAAAAACTCGTCAGTTTAAAGTACACAAACTGAAGTAATCGAGGGTGGATGTTTTAGGAAGAAGCCCTGTGAGTGAGACCTTTGCAGCTGTGGAGTTCGCTGGTATTCAGTACAAACTTTTTAACAAGTTGTCCCCAGATGTCTGTTCTAGCAACCCCAAAGGTCAAACATCAAGTCAGTGAAACAGAATTTAATGTGCATTTTTGAGTAGTAAGTGTTTGGCTTCATTTTTTTTCCCTTGACAAGCTCAATGTGCATGGATGGCAGTCACAAAGAAAGGTGCAACTTCCTGGGATCATTAGGGCTGCTACTTGTGCCAGACTATTGGTGTGAAAAATAGACCACCAAGAAAGCAGATTAAAAAAACATTTTGCTGAAGAAAATTACCATGCTTATTATGGACTGTAGGATAGACTAATCAGTCAGTGTTGGATCAGATCAAAGCCAGGTGTGTACTGGAATCCTATCAGTACAAATCAGATGGTGAGAAAGAAGGCTTGCAAGAGAAGAGATAAATATTTGGAAATGTCAGTGGTAGTAGAGAAAAAAGGATGAGTAGGTGTTGTCATTGAAGCTATGCTAATGCAACTCCAAGACCTGAAAGGTTACATCCATGACAGAAAAGCCTGTTGAGTCAGTAGCAACCAGGCTTGCTAGGGCGCAACCTAGGATGGTAGATCCAACAGCTACTGTACCATCCTTGACTATTTATTATGTGATTATATTTACTGCTCACTATAAACATATCCAGCATTGTATCCTGGTGCAGAAATGTACACCTTAAGATCAATGAAGAGAAATGTGCTACCATAACAAGTTCCAAGGTTAAGGTTCCCATCACCACATTTTGAAGCTATACAGATTGTTGCTTATGATAAAAAGGTATCCAAAGATACCATATCTGGCAAGAGACTTCTGCTGTGCTACCAAACTGTCTTTTCCACAAAAGTTTGATGTGGTACCTTGCATGTCAATCTGGATTATCAACCTATCATCTTTGCTTCTAGCTGGTTCATCAAAAAAAATGGAAGGGTAATAGATTTAGTGAGGAATAAATCTGATTGCTGTGAGATGAGCATATGTAATGTTAATTAGAAGCAGTACTGCCACAGGGAGAATGGATTACTGCTATCCCCCAGACAACATGCGTTAGAGGTGGTGACCCCAGGTACACGAGAGAACAGCAGCACACCATCAGGGCTAATAGACTCCCCCGGCACCGCTGTGATGAGAGATTATGGCGCTGAAAACATTGTCTGTAGGCTCTGTCGCATACACTTAAAAAGTCTTCTGAAAACACATTCTCCTCTTCTTCTTTGATTGAAAGTAAATACACTTGGTTTCTGACAAAAGCCATCGAAATTCTGACATCTGATAGAAGGACAGGGTCACTTGGGGTCACCTTTCCCTCATTCTGGCAGGACGGCTTGATTCCAGGTCATTTATGATCATGTTTAATGTCATGGATGTATCTAGTATACGCTTCCTGGTGTTTAATTGCAATAGGCAAGAACAAAAAAAACAATAATCCAAGTAGCCCGGGTTGAAACTCTTGTTTTTATTTGTATTGCTACACTAAATAGTCTGAAATAGGAGTCCTAAGATATACTGTACTTGCTTACTCCATTTTGAGCCTCTCTGTTTTCTTTTTTAACACCTTTCCATCAGTTAATATTAAAACTTATGTGATACAATTTGAGATGTAAGATGTAACAGGTAACCAAAGAAAAGAACAGCAGATTAAATAAATACTCTAAATATCTTTGATTTGCATGCATGAGCAACAGTTTGTGACTGTTGGTTCTTTCCTTGTGCTATGGTCTTAGAAGTAATGGGCTTAAAAATGGGGATTGGTGTGTTATGCAGAACCTTTTTGGCTTCATCAATAGCCTCGTTAACTGCAGTGTGTTGAGGGATGTTCAAATTAACAAAAATGGTTAAAATGACCCCCTGTACAAAGAACTCCCATCTTTGCCTTTAAGTGAATTGTGGTTTTGCGTTATTGAGGTCCCTAAGGGAACTGAACTGAAATTAAAGGTTATATATATGACTTGGACTACCCAAACTGCATGGACAAATATCAGAGAGAATGTGCAAAATTACCAGAAAAAATACTCTGGCCTGGATTTGAATCCTGACTTAACTTGTAGATTTTGCAAATCAAAAAACATGAAATTCTACTTCTAATGAACGCAGCTCAGTTTTTCATGCAATTTGTTTTTTTGGTTTTTTTTTTTTTTGCAGTTTTTTTGCAGTTTTTTTTTTTTTAATATAACCATGTGTGTACAGTATGTATCTGAGTGTGTGTTTTATACATATATATATACTGTTAATATGTATGTGTGTACATGTGTATATATGCATGTATATACTGTATATATATATATATATATATATATATGTGTGTGTGTGTATATATATATATATATATAATATAATTAATTTAATTAATTGACTACAGGATGGAACAGTCCTTACATGGCCGGGAAGCTAATACAGTGGTAGGACTGGGGGTGACAACAACATAAAATTATTTTCTCCCCTGATGCGCTAGGTGGCAGCATCCCTGGGTTTTGGTATCCAGCAGGTTACCCACAGAGCACACTGTGAATTTTAGTCCTGGAGTGCAGCCCTGTCGGGTTCTGTGGGTACCACTAGTGGGCGCTGCAGGGGTGCATAATCCTTATTTCCTATGGGCAATACAAACTTCAACGTACATCTTTATTTATAATAACTTCTTAGTTGTTGAATAATCTTTTGTGAAAAATGTTCAGAGTATGGCATAGAAACAACTTGTTTCTTCAGTCTGAATTCACTGCTTTTACATATTCATGAAAGGTCAGCTTTTAACTGTCCAGGAGCATTATCTGCTGATTGAGCTACATATGTGAATTGAAAATGTTCGCCAAGCATTGTTTGTTTCTTTTTGCCAGCATTAATTAGGAACCAATAGTTATTTCAGAATTGAGCAGCTGTTCTGCAACTGACAATTACCTTCTTTTTCAGGTATCACTATTTTCCACTCCAACAGGAAGCGAAATAACAAATCTTGACAGCGGAAACATTGATGACACCTTAAGTGAGTACTTCTTACTGGAGGATCAGTTTTGATATTAATCATGTATAGCTCATGAAACCCATGTTTGAAGTACTGCTAAAAATGAACTGAACTTTGTATACCACACGGGGAAAATGATACTATGACATTGTAAATGGTTAATAAATATACCTAGAATTTGTCATCTGTAATTAATGAGATGCACAGTGAACTAAAAAAAAAACACAAGTCAACCTATCAACCAGCAGGCACTAAAGGAAGCATTGTTTGCTGCAAAGCAGAAGACCGCTTTGTAGGTTAAAGCTCATCTCCCAGTGTCTTGTGCAAATGGAGCTACTTTAATGTGTTTGATTTTTTTTTTCTTCAAGTTTAGTAGAATGATTTTTTTTTTCTAACAAGTGTTACAACAAGTAATTACTGTAGACATCAAAAATAACTGCTACAGTGTAATGAATAGTGAATAGCCAGCCCTTCTATTAAGGGCACGGTTATGTTCATTTGTTACCATGACTTCCAAAATCGCAGACAAGTAAGACACATACTGCAAGAAGTGCCAAGAGCTACCAGTTTCAGGTTTTCTTTTCTACCATATGCAGTCACAATGTATGCTTGCTTTTACAGTGAACCTGGAGCACTCTAATGAATAAGCAATTGAGTAATTAATTTCTATATTGAATAAATTTGTGATTTATTACTCTTATTGCTGTTGATACAAACTGACAGACGTATCAGTAGCCTAAGAATCCAAGATTGAAAGATGTAATCTTCTCATTAGACTGCTTATCACACAATTAAAATATGGTAGAATACCCAAGAGGAGTAGGTAACCAATTGGCTTAGATTACCAGAACTAGGAATCTCACTATCTTAGCTGACTGTGGGCATAGAAATCAAGTAGGGGGAAGAGTGCCAGTTTCTTGATAGTGTGTGGTAATTTCTGCAGTGGTCCTTTTTGCCATGCCAGCAGCACACGTCACAAGCCTTTTCTGTTGTTACATTGTAGTTGTACCTTTTTCACCAGCAGATAGAATCTGGGAGCCCAAGTAACATGATCACAGTTAAGCAGAATTACGTCAAGTGTGTGCAAAGGTGTAATGCACATTGTAAATGCAAACTCTTTATAGCGAAACTCTTGTTTTAATACACAGGACCTCCCACAGAGTTCAATTCAGTGACATATGGAGAATTTTTGGCAAAGAGTGATTGAAGATTAGAGAAGGTGCGCTTTGTGGGGGCAGAGGTTGTTACATTATAACAGAGTTTCTTAAACTATGGGTTGCCACCTTTGGGGTCACAAGTCAAATTGTATTATATATGAATGAGTTGCATATGGTTTTCAAAATGTTGTGGTGGGTCTCTGCAGATTGTTTAAGCAGATTATCATTACTCGACTTTGGGGATAACGGCCATTGGCAGTGATTTTTCCATTGGGAAAAGCTTTTGACGATTGGCGGCAAATTTCCAGTAAGGAAAGGTCTGACGATTGGCATGAGTCACACAGAAACTAATAATGTCAAGATTGAATCACAAGAAAAAAAGTTTAAGAAAACCCTGTATTGGAGTATCTTACTGTGCTCTGAGCTGGTGTAGAATTTTCTTAATAGGATAAGCCTAATGAAAAACTCAGTGCTCAGCAAGTTTACAAATAGCTGTATGTTTTTTGTGTTTTAAACATGTAAGATGTGATTCAAGTGCAGGCATCACCTCAGCTTTTAGGATTTGACAGTTTGTTCCTTTAAGGAGCTGGAGCTTTGCAGCTCACATATACCTTTTGATTTTACACTCTTACCCATCCTGAATCAGTTTGATCATCTTGATACCTTCAACCCCCATTATGTTGAACTTTGTTCTTCCCAGTTACATTTCCATGTTAATGAATAGAAGCAGATTTCATTGACTTAAGTCATCAAATTAGAAAAAGGTGTTAGCTTTTTAGTTTGTCTGGAATGTGTTGAGAATATTGTGTGTGTGTGTGTGTTTGCATATATGTATATAAAATTATCTATTAATTTATTATCTATCTTACTCGACTACACTATTATTCCATAAACAGTAAAAACTCTTTCTGTCATTTCTTTTGCAATGTGCTATCAGTTCTATAAGTCATTGATGTGTGCAGCACCTAGCTTTATATCTAGTCTTTCCACATAAAAGGAACATTTCATGCAAGACACTGGAGCCAAATTACCTCACAAAAGTTAGTGTTTAGTGATTGTCAGTTGCAGTGGCAGAGATACTACTCTTGGTTAATGTGCCAGGCTTGCCCAGCCAATTTGGAAAACCTTTAGCCACCTGGCAACATTATGCAAAAGAAGAGTCCCCACATGTCTCTTCATGGAATTTCAATCATGCGCAACAACACTGCTGCATCCTGGTAAACATGTTTTGTAGTACTGTGGAAGATTAAATGCTTGTACCACAGCTTAAGACATTTTCCAAGAAGTGACACTAAAAGAGCCCGCTTGTTAGTTTAGTGAATTGATACTGTTTACCTGATTATTACAATTTAGTCCTTTTAACAAGTAAAATGTTAGAAGGCAGAGTTCAGATTTGGATAACCTAAGCAATAATTGTCCGTATCGGCATAGATAAAAGTGCAGTGTTAGTCATTCCTGTTGACTGCAGACAGATACAGTAACTCTCTTGGGTGGAGAGTGGAAAATTAACAGCTTGGCACCTGTGAGCACCATATGCTGGTGGCCTAAATGACTAGGTATGGTAGGCCTGCAAAAATCTATGATAGCGGAAGGGCCTGTGTTTTTTGTTTTTGAACTTAGGACATTGATAGTCATGAAACCGAGATGGACTGGGCCATGATGACACCCACAGACAGCAACAGATTGTGCAAAGTGCTTTCATTTTTCTGAAACAGTGTCAAAACAATAAATAAAGTGTAGTGCTTCCTTTAATAGAAGAAAAAACAATTGGACTTGAGCATCAGTAGGCTTTGCACCCTAGGAACCAAGCCAATATGCACACTCATCGTTGAGATATGTTTTGGGATCAGTGGACCCTAAAACTTTGAAATCCATCGAAAACCAGAGAGCTAAATTTTTGACAGATCTTATGCTTTCATTCCTCCCCCACAGACGATAGGTTCTGGTGGGGAAGGGCACAGAGCAAAAATTAGTAAGCCATAATAAATAATCCCAAATAAAATTTATTGTTTTGTGGAGGTTAAAATCAACAATAAATATTCCAATAAATAACTGAAAAGGTTAAAACCTAAATCTGGATTTGTCCATTTAAAATTACTCATGATCCTCTGTGCCTCCTGCGCACCAAACGCAATGCACATTAATCCACAGTACCTGAGACGCATTGTTTTTAATAAAAACACGCACATGGACCCACTAAACTACAATCTTTCCACATATTTTCATACCTGTGAATGGCACATTGAATAGAGGCCAAATAATCAATGTTCGTTTTACCTACTTATATACCCATTTAGCATATGTCTTTCATATATGTATGAAACAATGTTTTTCTTTGTGAGCTTGAAATGACATAATTGTGCCACAAAAACTGTTAAAATAACCCCAGTTTATTTTGAAGATAATGTGATAGACTAGCATTAGGCAAGGCAGCAACTCTAGTTTTTAGAGGATCATTCAAATGTCTCATTTTCCTTTAATTTGTTGGTGGTTGTGGAGTTTCTCCCATCAACATTGTCATAAAAAGCAGTATGATTAACACAAAATGTGTAGTTTACTCTTCTCAAAAGTTAACTGATAGCAGATGCGAAAGGCAGTGCATTTCAAAGGACTCTGGCCCCCTCAGTACTTCGTAGCCAAAAGAAGCATAAGTACAGTGGCAAGAAAAAATATGTGAACCCTTTGGAATTCCCTGGATTTCTCTATTAATTGGTCATAAACGTGATGTTATCTTCATGTTAAGTCACAAGTATAGACCAGCACACTATCCTTAAGCTAATAACACACTAACAGTTATAATCTTTCATGTCTTTATTGAACACACACATCAAACATTGACAGTGTACTATGGAAAAAGTAAAATGAACATCTGGATTTAATAGCTGGTCAAACCTCCTTTGACAGCAATAACTTTTCACAAGTACATCTGATAGCTACAGGTCAGACCTGCACAATGATCTGGAGGAATTTTGGACCATTCTTCATTACAAACCTGCTTCATCTCTGCCATTTTCTTAGGATGTCTGGTGTGAATGTCTCTTTTGAGGTCGTTCTACATCATCTCCATTAAGGTCTGAGCTATTGACTGAGCCACTCCAAAAAGTGGATTTTCTTTTTTTTAAAGTTATTTTGTAGTAGATCTACTTTGATGTTTAGGGTCATTGTCCTGCTGCTTTACTCAGTTTCTACTGAGCTCCAGCTGGTGAACAGCCACCCTGTCATCATTTAGTAGGATACCTTGATAAACCTGGGAATTCATTTTCATCTCAATTATAGCAAGCTGTTCAGGCCACAAATCAGCAAAGCATCCCCAAATTATGATGCTCCCTCCAATGTACTTCACCATTGCGATGATGTCTTCATTTTGAAATATGGTAACATTTTTTGCCATATGTACTGCTGCATATTCTTCATGAACCAGTTAAACCTTAATTTCATCAGGCCAGAGTTGCCATTGTTGTCCTGTTCAGTGTTTTGTGTATAGTAGACTTGTGAACAGGTTTTTGTTCAATGATTCCTTCAAGCCTTTAGCTGTTACAACTCCACACTGACCATTCTGCATTGTGCCTTTCAAGTCCTCTTTGCTGGGCCTCCCTCTTCAGTACTAAATTGTCCATTTATATACAGTTAGTCTTACTGTGGACTGACAAATGTCTGAACTCTTTGAAATTACTTTGTAATCCTTCCCAGCGTTCTGCAAATCAACAATTCTTGATTGCAGATCTTCTGAAAACTTTTTTTTTTGCATGGAGTGTTTCACATCAACAGATGCTACTTGTGGATAACAAACTCAAAATTTGGAGTCTTTTTCTATTGTTGATCGCACTGTTTCTAATCAGTACTTCCAATTTCATTTCACTGATTGGACTGTAGGTTTGCTAACTCCTGTCTCCAGTTAGCTTGTGCTGAAGTCATCGGTCTAGGGGCTCACATGCTTTTTCCAACAGATACATGTGAATATCTGAATTATGTATTTAATATAAATAAGAACAATACAATCATTTGTGCATTATTAGTTAAAACAGATTGTGATGGTTCATTATTGTAACTTAGTTGAAGGCCAGATCATATTTTAAAGCAAACTTATACATAAATGCGATTATTTCCAAAGGGTTCACATGCTTTTTCTTGCCACTGTACTTTTCAAATAACACAGTCCTTCTTTAATATTTGATTTTACACAAGGGATACAGATATTCGGTTAACCTCAAAAAGAAAAAAGAAAAAAAAACAGTAGCTAACCATCTCATCAATTGAAAACTAATTTCGTTTGACAAAGTACTGTAGAGAAATAATGAAGTGGAATATTACAAGTATAGCAAACCAGTTAAGATTTATTGACTGTCATCATGGATATTCCTGTATTATGGGCCATGTGTAGTTTTCATTTGTGGCATACACAAACATGGGTAAGTTGGCACTTCATTCCCAGTAATTTTAGATTACATATTTAAGAAAAGCAGCATACCCAGATGTTTAGGGAAAAGCCTGCTTCTCTGTCCGTTGACAGTTATACCTGCAATGGTAAATACTCTCCGAAGGCACTAAGCTTACAGGGGCACAGAAGTGATGCAGTGCCAAGCTAATGATGTTCAAGAACCACTTTATGTTGTGTCTACACCACAAAAGAGGGTCTTCAGCTGGTGCAAAGCAGGCCTCCATTGTTATAAACACCAATCTTTACTTTACAGTCTTTACCCAGTAATCTTTACTAAAAAGAGAAGCGATTGCACTTTTGTTTTCCTTTACCCTGCATCATTACCTTCACTACTTGGTCAGCACATTGAACTTCTCTGAAAGTTTGACTTTACAACTGCTTTCTCCACTGGCTACTTCCACATTGTCTCATAAAGTGTGTCCTGCTTGAAAGAATGTGTGCTAAATTTTTGTAAATCAGGTTCTGCTTGCTTTTGTCTGAAAGCCAAAGCTCTTATTTGATTTACTTTGACCTTTAACAGATGGCAGAAAATGGCCAAACTTGCACATATGGATTATCTGACTTCATGTCATCATTTGTAAGGTATATAGCGATTGATTTTGGAAAGATGGGAGGAGTAGGAAGCCAGTATTCCTTGAAATATTAGACTGCATCTGTCGCAAACAATAAATCACACTTATTACATCATTATTACTACCATGAAAGTATTTACTTACATTGATGTGAATTGTGGCCATTGTGGCACTGTAAGAAATAAGGTGTTATGTACCAGGCAGTCTGACCTAGTGCCTGTGGTCTTGCACAGCAAATCATGAAGCTGCATAATTCAGTCCCACCAATGATTTACGTTTTGAGTTAACTTCACTGCCAAGCTTCACATTACTCTGAAGTATGGATACAGCTGTACTGTACTTGAAGAACACATTGAGATGCTGTTCAATTCTAAAAAGTGTACAAAACAAAGCTTGTTTGAAGTGGGCAGTGTGGTCCAATGACTAATTATAAATCATGACGTTACATTCACTATCTACCACTTAGTGACTGGTGATCCTGAGCAGGTCTCTAACTGTGAAAGAGCTCTAGATGTGGAAATAATATATATATATATATAAAAAATACTTTTTAAAAACCACGCTTATATTAAGTTAAAAAGTGTACTAAAAAGTAAAAAAAATAAGTCTCTCATACATCACTTGTAAAATAAAAGTGTAGGCGCTTTTGCTAAGATTTTAAGAAGTGTTTTTTGAATGCTGATTGATGAAAAGCACCCATGCTTTTATTTTACGAGTGATGTATGCAAGACTTATTTTTTTACTTTTTAGTACACTGTTTAACTTAATATAAGCGTGGTTTTTAAAAAGGTTTTTTTTATATATATATATTATTTTCAACTTTTTAGTCTTGGGTTTGTTTTAGTAGAATTTTGTAATCAATATTTTAACACTTCCTTTAATATTTCTATCTGTTACTAGCGCCATCTATTGGTGAAATCTTTAACTCTTCTTCATATGAAAATTTAATTTCTTAATTAACATGGATCAGTCAGTGAAACTGTTTGATTCATGTATTGTCATCAGAAGTGAGTAAGTGTGCAAAATTTCAAGTCATTTAGACAATAGAAAGTGGGTTAAATATCGATTACAAGATTTGTACAAGACAACAAACAGGTGAAGTTAAAAGAAGCGTGGTAAAAAGACACTACACCAATCAGCCACAACATTCAAACCACTGACTGGTGAAGTGAATAACAATGCTTATCTCATTACAGTGGGACCTGTCAGGGGGTGGGATATATTAAGCAGCAAGTGAACAGTCAGTACTTGAAGGGGATGTATTGGAAGCAGGAAAAATGGGCATGTGCTAGGATCTGAGCAACTTCGACAAGGGCAAAATTGTGATGACTGTGTCAGAGCATATCCAAAATTGTAGGTCTTATGGGGGTGTTTCCAGAATGCAGTGGTTAGTATCTATCAGAAGTGTGGTCCAAGGAAAGACAACCAGTGAGTCGGCAACAGGGTCTTAATTGAAACGCATGAGGAGCAAAGGCTAGTGTGTCTAATACAATCCCACAGAAAAGATACTGTAGCACAAATTGTTGAAACACTTCATGCTGGCCAAGTGTCAAAACACATGGCGTATCACAGCTCACTGAATATGGGCCAGTTTGGCTGCAGATTGGGCTGTCCACTCCCAAAAAGCACTTAAATTAGACAAGTGAGTGTCAGAGTGGAACCATGAAGTAATGGGAGAAGGTGGCCTCGTCTGATGAATCATGTTTGCTCTTAGATCATGTGGACGGCTGGTTGTATGTGCATTGTTTTACCTTAGGAAGAGATGGCAGCAGGATACACCTTGGGAAGGAGGTAATCCGGGGGAGGCAGTGTGATGCTCTGGGCAATTTTCTGCTAGGTAAATTTGGGTGCTGCGATTCATGTGGATGATACTTTGACACAAATCACTTACCTAATGATTGTTGCAGAACACATACAGCCCTTCATGGTGCCTTGCCACACACAAACATTGTTTAGGAATGATTTGAGGACCGTGACAAAGAGTTTCAGGTGTTGACTTGGCATCCATATTCTCCAGATCTCAATCCGATCGAGCACTTGTGTGTACTAATCCAGAAATACTTCCTGTGTTTAGTCCAAATAGCATTAGCTGTTCTAACCTCAGCCAGTAAGATGTAAGCGGCATGATGAAGGTGATCATGTGAGCAGGGGTGCAATTAAGAGGCATGCTAATCAATTTTTACATTATATGGCAATGACCTTCTACTGGAGGGCCACAGTGACTAATTTGAGACAGATTTTGCTGTTTAACTGGAGTTCTTCCTTGCTGTGCACACTCTGCCATGAATCCCAAAGAGCTGGAATATTCAAAAATGTCCAAGTCAGATATCTTAATTTATTTTAAACCAGCGTCTAATGTGCTATGATCAGTTCTTACTACAAAGAATTTTATTTGCTGGCATGCAGTTTACTAATTATAAAGTAGTCCATAAAATCAATACAATTATTTAAAAAATATATATTGAAGAATGGAATGTTGGCAGTTTTTGTTTGTTTTTTGTTTTTTTTAATAAGCCACTTCAAGGTTGTGTGTACCCAAAGTTTAAACAAGCTACAGTACATTGCTCATCGTAAGAAAAAAATAGCGTAAGAGTCTCTACTGATTTTGACTTGCAGTAAAAATCCACCATATCTAAACTGGAGAGGAAGAGTAAAACACCAGACTCCCGAATGCTTTCCTAACCTAATGGTCCTGGCAGAGAGAGGTAAAGGAAATTGTGATTGGGCACCGTCCAGCATAAAACACAAGTTGATTCTCATCTTTGGATTGCTCTCTTTCAGAGGTTTACACCTTATTACTGTAAGATGTGATGTCAGAGTTTGGGAGAGCGTTTTTGGAAATTCTTCTGATTTTGATTTCTTTAATGTTTTTCTTAAGCCTTGCTCCCGATCTTTATTGTAAGTTTTTTTTGAAATGAGGGAACATGCAGCATATTCAAATCTGTCATCCCTTGGTCACTACTAGATTCAAGTAAAGTGCAAATTCCGTATGGCACTGTGAGGAATAGCTCTGTGCTACCTCTCGGCCTGTTTGTTAATAAAATATTTGCACTAAACATTAACCTGATTAAAACTAAATGTAAATGTAAGATTCCCAAGTTAACTATTAACTACTGAAACTGATGCATTCTTTTTTTAAAAAAAAAAAAGAATTAACAGACATAATTGACAAAGGACCTAGCAGCTTACCATCTAACTTTATTTACCCTGTGTGTGTTCATCATGAAATACCGGTTTTTAAAAAATATTTGGAAGAAACAAAAGGTGCAAAAAAATGAACAAATTAGTTACTAATCTGCACCATGTAAAAGAAAAAAACACTATCAGAATGTGCTAATGTGGTAGAATAAAAATACTAACAAGTTTTAAACTTAAACAAATTCTGTTATCTATCTAGAAGGATTGGCTTCTAATCCAGCAATTGGGCTTTAAGAAAATCCTGAAGCCACTGCAGACCTCCCAAGACTGAATTTAAACACCCATGGCTTATGTCTCTGTATTTTGAGTTCAATATGCCAATTAATACATACATCAGACATAAATAGATGAAACAAACAAAGCTGTAGGCAGTTGCTTTAAAAAAAAATTAGAAAGCGGCAGTGGTAAACACTTTCTCCTCTGATGGTCAGGGTCCCCTTCACCTTAAATGAGACTGCACATGTAAAAGTGTGAATGAGCGAATCACAGTTATTTTCTGAGAGTGCTAACTCAGTGATTTACCAGGCTGTATGTGTGAATAAAGTGTAGCAATAAAGCAGACTTTGTCGTAATTATTAAGAAGAACCTTCTTTTGTACAATTTTAGTTTAAGTGCATCGTTACAGAAATACCATCAAACTACTTGGAAAACTTAAGTTTTGATGCAAATGATTTTGGTATAAATTGTTTATAGTTCTTAGATTAACATTTTTCGTTCATTCCTCAAGACCAAATTGCTCCAACGCCTTCAAGTTAGATGGGTTGCGTTGGTGTACAGTAATCTTCAAGTCATGCCTAAAGATTATCATTGGATTGAGTTATGGGCTTTGACTAGGCCATCCCAAGACATTTAAATGTCTTCCTTGAAACTACTCCAGTGCAGTTTTAGTAGTATGTTTAGGGTTATTGTCCTGCTAGAAGGTCCAACTTCATCACTGTCTCAAATCTCTGGCAGACTGAAACAGGTTTTCCTCAGTCCTGACTGACCAGTTTTCCTGTCCCTGCCAATGAAAAACGTCCCCACAGTATGATGCTGCCTCCACCGTGCTTCACTATCTTCTCAGGGTAATGGGAAGTGTTGTGTTTGTACCACACATGGAATTTCACACAATGGCCAAAACGTTCAGTTTTAGTGTCATTGTGCTATTGGGCAAACTCCAAACATATTTTCTTATTTTCTCTAAGCAATGGGGTTTTTCCTGACCACTCTTCCATAAAGCCACACGATGTGGAGTGTATGGCTTAAAGTGGTCCTATGGACAGATACTCCCATCACCAACTCCGCTGTGGATCTTTTCAACTCCTTCAGTGTAATCCTTGGTGTCTTTGTTGCATCTCTGATTAATGCCCTCCTTACCCTGTCTGAGAGTTTTGGTGGGCAGCCTTCTCTTTTCAGGTTTGTAGTGGTGCCTAAGTCTTTCCATTTTGTTATAATTTGTTTAATGGTGCTCTGTGGGATATTCAAAGTTTGGGATATATATTTATTTTGTAACCCAACCCTGATCTATACTTCTCCACAACTTTGTCCCCGACTTGTTTGGAGTGCAGTGCTCCATAGTGGTCTTGTTGCTTGCTTAGTGGTGTTGCAGAGAGATGGACCCTAACCAACTAATTATGTGCCTTTCAAAGTGAACTGGTTGGACCAGTTCTTATTTAGGGGTTTCATAGCAAAGGGGATGAACACATGTGCTCTCACAACTTTTCAGTTTTTACTTGTGTTTTTTTTTTTTTTTTTTTTTCTTTCCACTTTTTTATAGTTTACAATTTGGACTAGAATTCCATTTAATTAATTTTAATTCGAAATTATAATGCAACAAAACAGGACAAACACAGAATGGGATGAATATTTTTGCAAGGCACTGTAAACATACATGCACTTATAGGTTTTAAACAGTTTTAATCATTAATTGCACTGCAGCTTTTTTGCTGTTAAAATATACATTTACTGTATTTGTACAGGTTTTGTTTATTTTCCCAGTGTACCAGTTAGATATTCCTTAGTCTTTATTTGTAATTGTAAATATGAGCTTCCATTTTAATTATGCAGCACTTTCCTACCAAAACATCCTCTGAATGACACACACAGACAAATAATAAACACAGTATAACCCTTTAAAAAAGCCACAAATCTATCAGATGTTCATAAGATGTTTATCAAGAAGATACAAGACTAAAATGCTGAGCAGGTTTAAAAGTAAAATGGGCAAGTTTTGCTGTTAAGCTAACAAGCCCACTGTTTACCAAGTAGTAATTTCAAATTCTTCTTTCTTTTCTTTTTCTAATAGAAAATGCAGGCTGCTGTGGTTAACATAAGCTCGCTCGCCATCCAAACTCCAACAAAGCAGTGTCCATTTTCATTAAAGGACAAAATAAAAAAAAGTTTCAATTCATTGACGTAGCTTTTCTTGCTGTTTGTCTAATTGCACAGGAAGACTCTCCTGATCTTTTTCTTAGTTTATTACTCTACTTTATTTAATGTAAGAGCTAATATTCAGGACTTTTTTTCCTCTTTCTGGTAAAGTCTGTCTTGATGCTTTCTGTTTACAGGAAGTTTACACCAAAAAAAGACTTGTGTGTTACCCCAACTACTGTAACACCTCACATAAAGGAGCACTGTTATGAAAGTAGGGGGAAATTTTTTTTTTTTTGGTCATTTTCTTGGGAAGAGCATTCATGATCTGCCACTCCTTAGTACCAGTCAAACTGAAAGCAAAATAAGATAAGGCAAAGAAGGTGTAATGTGTAGCACTATATCTCTTAAGTGTTGTCTGATCAGATGCTTTGCTTTGCTAGAAAGTGTTGCAAAGAAATATTACACTTAACATTCCAAAAAGTTTTATTTATTTATGTATTCATTTTTTTGTAATAGATTGTTTTTTGGTTATTTTCCAGACAACGCTGATGTTGCACTGGTGAATTTTTATGCAGACTGGTAAGTACTGACTGTGTCACCTGTCACTATTTGCAATCCATGAAGCAGTGTAATTAGAATTGGTTTGATCCTGATAAACTTGCAGTGTGAACACAACTATTTTTGCCAACTGTTCCTTTTTCTGTGGTTCTGTAGGTGCAAGTCATTCAAATGCTGCAGCATTTAATCAAACGGCATTATAAACGCTTACAAGCACACCTACCCTGTGAACTTACAGATGTTCTTTGTTAAGCATCCTAGAGGAAAATGGATAAAATAAAAGCTTCCAGAATTATGAGTTTGATAAGAGTTAAGAATTTTTTAAAAACTGGCTAATTGAATATTCTTATATTTAATTATTTGTTAAAATTCATAACTTCCACAGCTAGATGCCCACATTTATGCTTTCTATATCTGTCTACTTCATTTTTAGCTTGCGTTTTCTGTGTTTTGGGCAACTGAAGTCAAAACTCTGAACCATAATTAAAGTTTAAAATGAAAAAAAAAAAATTCTTGGCTTATTGTAATGTGAGGAGATGGCTGGTTTGAGTTTCATATCCTAAAAGTGAAGTTGGTGGAGGCAGGAATGTGGGCCATTTAAAGTGTGTGTGTATGTACCCAAAATGACAGGCAAGCTAATAGAGTTATATTCTTTATTGTTTCATTACTCTGTAATCATTTGGCTATTGATCAATCAGTCTTCAGAATCAGGGACTGATGTCAGATTATCTGGGGTCAAATAGCATTATGGATCAGGTTGAAATTTTCTGACTAGTTTGTATGCAGTTTTGTTGAAGTGCAAAGTATTACATTATAATGAATATGCATGCAAAGCCATCTGGCACAATTGTTGGAGAACATGCACTATCTTACTGTGTAAACATCAAATTTCTGATATGTTAGCATTTGATTCAGCATTGTGTACATGTGTATACTGTTAGGTTCTGATTTCACTCTGTTCTTGTATACTAGTATGCTTTTAATTTCTTAACAGTGGTAAGATGCGGGAGTGTTAGGATGCACACTACACTTGAACAAAAAAGGAACTAAAGTTATTTTAACATTAATATTATGCATAACTAACATTAGCCATCCTGAATCATTGTAATATGTGCAAGCTTATTCCCTGAAATGCGTCAGCTAATTAAAAAAGTCTGCCTTTGACACCACTTGTGGTGTAATCTTGTATAAATAATTATTAGTACAACATTGAGTATAACTTGTCCGCCAGCTTCTATAAAGTGTGTGGATACCCACAATTTGATTTTTGTCACATTTGCATTCCACTGGAATTTAGTTTTCTCCATTACTGCCCTGTAGTGTGTTAAACATGTGACATGTTAGTGTGTCTGACTTTTGTTAATATAAGTGATTTTTTTCTTTTTAATCATATTTCCACACAGGTGTCGCTTCAGTCAGATGTTGCACCCCATCTTTGAAGAGGCCTCCAATGTTGTTCGAGAACAGTTTCCCAGTATGAAAGAGGTGGTGTTTGCTAGAGTGGACTGTGATCAGCACTGTAAGTTTAGTGACACATACGAGCATTAATATGCCACTAAGCATGAGAAGCTGTCATTTTGTTTGGCTTGTTCTGTGGGCTAACAAGCATTTAGAATAAAGCATGGCTAGGTTGGTAATATACTGTAGATGAACTTTTGCTTTTTTCTGAAAAGCCAAAAATGGAGCATGTATGCAAATAATGGAGGTAAAGCACTATGTACTCTAAATATTCAAGTCAAAAGTGAATTGTTGTATAAAAAGGTTTGGAACACTTTTATTAAATAACTCCATATAAATGCCACCTAGATTAATATTTAATGTTGCAAATCACTGCTACACTTAATAACAGAGTCTAATGTTGAGAAAGAAACTTTTTTTTTTTTTTGTTGGTTCTTACCATGACACATTTAAATCTGCTTGAATAAGTATTTATTTTAAAGTAATGTTCTCAGAGATCTCTAAGATAAATAAATATTTTTTTATATATAATCACAATGATTGTGGTGGTGATAAAAAATAAAAACCCACAAAAACTAACCAGTGTCAATCAAAAAAAAAGCATATACATTTTTAATAATCCTCTTTAATAAAATCCCTGTGTGCGTCCAGGTGTCCGTGTGTGTGTGTGTGTGTCTTCTGGTGAAGTGCGCATGCGCGGGGCACAGTGCGATGCACAATATTACTGTCAGAGAAAGTTAAAGGCATATTACCGACGCGCACGCCTGTATTACCGCCAGAGAAAATTAAAGGTATATTACGGACGTACAAGACAGTATTACTGTCACAGAAAATTAAAGACACACAATACACGGCGGCAGCCCATGAAGAACGTTCAGCTCAGCAAGTAAACATCAACAAAAGAAAGGCTGAAAGACAAAGAAAAATACGACCAACAAAAAGAATGAGGTCAAAGTCCCTTGCCATTTAATATAGGCTGTTCCTACTAATGTTTATGCACTACTGTTCTAGCGCCCGTTATTGTAAAGGGCTTAATGACTAGTATTTAATAACGAGTCTGAATAATAATGCCACTGAAAGTTTCAAAGTTTTCAAAATGTAATCTCATAAATAAGAAACTCACTGTTGCAGTGATAACTTGGGAATTACTAAAGACAATTCTAATTTTTGTGATTTTAATCAGTTGGGAGTGGCACAATGGCCCAGTGGTAGCGTTGCCACATCCCAACAAGAACACCAGGGTTCATGTCCTGGGTAATCCCTGCATGGAGTTTGCGTGTTTTCCCCATGTTTGTGCGAGGTTCCCCTGAGAGTTTGTTTCCTCCCATAGTCCAAAGACATGCAGGTTATGTGAATTAGTCTTTCTAAATTGTCCTGTGTGTGTGTTTGCCCGGCGATAGACTGGTGCCCTGCCCAGGTGTTGTTTCTACCTTGTACTAAATGACTGCTGGGATAGGCTCTAGCTGCCTCGCGACACTGCCCTGGATAAGAACATTAGAATAATGGATGAATGGATGGTCAATAGGATTTTGAATTGTGCAACGCAACGTATGCGCGAACTTAGCATCTTAAAGGTAGCCAAAATCAGTCGAACATTGCCATTACAATGTTTTTCAAAGGGGTGTGTTAGGACATGACTAGTTTGGATGAGCACTAGTATCTGATAATATAGCCATTAGTTATTAATAAAATAAATATTAAATTTTAAATGTATACAGACAACACCAGATATTTCATGTACAGTATTATTAATTAGAGAGCATAACTGAAATTGTTTGTTGATTTTATAGAGGGCGTCTGATTCTTACAAGGGGCTTGCTGTTTGTTTGCACTTTAAGCAGTCCAAGGATCTCTAGTTGACATTTTTCTGCTAACAAGAAAGAGACGATAACCCTGATTGACAGCACAGTCCTAATTGTATTTTCCCAGCATCACCAGGACACGTTTTGCTGCTTGGTTATGCCATACATGCAAAAGAACCCAGTCGGTGGCAAGGAACTGATGGTGTACTGAAAAGGAGAATCTCTGGGCTAGCACATTATATGATAGTAGTGTCAATGTTAGAAACAAAACACGTATTTATTTCACGCAGTGTGCCAAAAAGACTAAAATGTACAGAAAGTGGGCTCTGCAGCACCCAAAACTACACAATGACTTCAGTCCAAATAAATATTTTAAACTGTTAGTGCTTCTCTATCTCAGTGTCCCCCAACCTGCCTTGTACTTAGAGTGCAGTAGCTTTTTAATTTGAAACGTATGATCTCAGAAGTAAACCCTGTCTAAATGTGTAAAATAAAATACATGAATTTTCAAAATCCACTTGATCAAAGTACACTTGATTACAAAAATATTATTCGGCACCCCACCATTGCCCAAATGCAGTTCATTTGTTAATTATTTTTTATTAGTTTCTATTTAAAGCAACCTAGGTTTTGACAAATGCCCTGCAAGAAGCAAATAAAAATACTAGTAATGTCTCCTTTTATAGTCTCAACCCACCAGATGGCGCTATGTGCTAGTGCAGCCTTTTCAACCTGCATTCACTTGCTCAGCACAACACAATGTACAATGCATAGAATTTTTCACAAGATATCTTTTTACTCGTTCACAGCTGCTTTGAAATTCTGGGTTGAGGTCACACCAGGGCTGACTATCTGTCACATGAAGTGCGGTTTGTTTGTTTGTTTGTGCCGTGGAGGTATAGCCAGTGAAGGATGTTTTAGTTCTAGTGGCATCCTAGAAACTGTCATGCAGTTTCCTCTCTCCCTGCTCTGAAGCATTTGCACACGTTAAGTGAGTACACTTGCACATCAGGTGTCTGCTGCCGGCCCAAGCCTTTTGAGATAAAGAAAATTAAAGAGAATTATTGATGCATTGCAAAATGTTTGATGGCGACGTCCTTCTGTAGTCCCCGTCAGCTTGAAGAAGTTCTATGGGGGGTATATGGTTTAGACTCCTGCAGAGCGCTTTAAAGAACTTCATTTATGGAATTTTTAACCCTTCAGCCGGAGGCAGTCTTTTATCATATTTTGTTTATTTCAGTTAATTTATTTGGCCCACTGGAGGCTTTTGCTGAGATTTCAGATAAAAGGATTGCACTGCCATTTTATGTAAATGTCAGACAGTAAAATGCAGTGTTCATGTGTGTGGTTTGGTTTGGTCGTTTTGAGGTCCTCAGGATCAGTATTCAGTTTTTTTCCCCTCTAGTATTCTTCACAATTGAACAAAAATGTTGTTGCATTTTCTAATAAGCTGCAACAGCTTTTGAAAATAAATATTTCAGTTGAAATCTGCAAAAGAGCTTGTTTATCTAGTTTGTTAAAATTTTAGTTTTCAGAATCGGTTCTAAAAAGAAATAAATTACCTACCTGGAAAAAATACATTTATAGTTCTGTTTACCACATTTATCAGTACCAATCAACATTTTATAGTGCCTTTTAAATGGCTGACTCATAAGAATTGCCAAGTTTGTTACATTATTGCACAGTTTACATTTACTTATTTGGCTGACACCTTTATCCAAGATAACTTACAGTTACTTTTATTTTTGTTTCCAGTCGAAGCACAGGCAGGTGACCTGACTTACTCATGGTCACAGTGTCAGAGAATTTGAACCCACAGCCTCAAAATTTGAAGTCCAAGGCCTTAACAACTATTAGATGGTATGTTCAAATTAACAAGCGGCTAAGCTTTCATTCAAATGTAGGTGGTCCGTGGCATTAACTTTGAAACTACGGGGAGTAATGGGAGATCCAGTTCTGAAGTGGCATCTCAGCAGGATTTGTATTGGAAGAAGAAAATATTAAAATCGGAAAGTGAGTGATTATAGAAGCAGGTGTCAGGACCAAGTATATTTGTACTTTGTACATTGTTCAAGCAGTATCTAGCCCCTCTCAGACTTGACATTGCATTTAGAAGATTAATTTGTGGATCCTACTGCTGGTTACGTTAAGTCCTGGATTAGCGTTCACCTGCATCTCATTCAGAGCACTGTAATCTTTAACACTGAATATTTTCTTCTGCACTTCCATGTGCTGACTTCTTTTGCGTGAAGCAAGATGCTAGTGGCTCTCTTTTAAAAGACCTTTATATAAAATAAAAATTAGCAGTCCTGAGGAGGCAGAGATTTGGGGTAAAAACATATCATTTAATGAGTTCATTGTGATGCAAATGAATGTTTGGCCTTTGGGTTGACATATGTTTTCAGCACTCTTTTATGAATGCTCTGTCCACCCAATTATCATCCACTTTCTAAGCCCGCTCATTCCATTGTTGTATGGCAGGGGGCCAGGGCAGCACTGGACATAATAATGGGCAACTTACATGCACAAATCCAATCTCTTTTTTCTTGTTTTTGGGACGTCAGAGTTACTCTAGGTACCTGGAGAAAAGCCTGAACAGAATAAGTTAACAATTACTTTGTTTATTTCTGAATTAAATTAACTTTTTCCAGCTGATAACATACAGTGCATCCGGAAAGTTTTCACAGCACATCACTTTTTCCACATTTTGTTATGTTACAGCCTTATTCCAAAATGGATTAAATTAATTTTTTTCCTCAGAATTTTTCACACAACACCCCATAATGACAATGTGAAAAAAAGTTTTCTTGAGGTTTTTGCAAATTTATTAAAAATAAAAAAATTAAGTATTCACAGCCTTTGCCATGAAGCTCAAAATTGAGCTCAGGTGCATCCTGTTTCCCCTGATCATCCTTGATGTTTCTGCAGCTTAATTGGAGTCCACCTGTGGTAAATTCAGTTGATTGGACATGATATGGAAAGGCACACACCTGTCTATATAAGATCCCACAGTTGACAGTTCATGTCAGAGCACAAACCAAGCATGAAGTCAAATTAATGGTCTGTAGACCTCCGAGACAGAATTGTCTCGAGGCACAAATCTGGGGAAGGTTACAGAAAAATTTCTGCTGCTTTGAAGGTCCCAATGAGCACAGCGGCCTCCATCATCCGTAAGTGAAAGAAGTTCAAAACCACCAGGACTCTTCCTAGAGCTGGCCAGCCATCTAAACTGAGCGATCAGGGGAGAAGGGCCTTAGTCAGGGAGGTGACCAAGAACCCAATGGTCACTCTGTCAGAGCTCCAGAGGTCCTCTGTGGAGAGAGGTGAACCTTCCAGAAGGACAACTATCTCTGTAGCAATCCACCAAATCAGGCCTGTATGGTAGAGTGGCCAGATGGAAGCCACTCCTTAGTAAAAGGCACATGGCAGCCCGCCTGGAGTTTGCCAAAAGGCACCTGAAGGACTCTCAGACCATGAGAAAGAAAATTCTCTGGTCTGATGAGACAAAGATTGAACTCTTTGGTGTGAATGCCAGGCGTCACGTTTGGAGGAAACCAGGCACCGCTCATCACCAGGCCAGTACCATCCCTACAGTGAAGCATGGTGGTGGCAGCATCATGCTGTGGGGATGTTTTTCAGCGGCAGGAACTGGGAGACTAGTCAGGATAAAGGGAAAGATGACTGCAGCAATGTACAGAGACATCCTGGATGAAAACCTGCTCCAGAGCGCTCTTGACCTCAGACTGGGGCGACGGTTCATCTTTTAGCCGGACAACGACCCTAAGCACACAGCCAAGATATCAAAGGAGTGGCTTCAGGACAACTCTGTGAATGTCCTTGAGTGGCCCAGCCAAAGCCCAGACTTGAATCCGATTGAACATCTCTGGAGAGATCTTGAAATGGCTGTGCACCGACGCTTCCCATCCAACCTGATGGAGCTTGAGAGGTGCTGCAAAGAGGAATGGGCGAAACTGGCCAAGGATAGGTGTGCCAAGCTTGTGGCATCATATTCAAAAAGACTTGAGGCTGTAATTGCTGCCAAAGGTGCATCGACAAAGTATTGAGCAAAGGCTGTGAATACTTATGGACATGGGATTTCTCAGTTTATTTTTAATAAATTTGCAAAAACCTTAAGTAAACTTTTTTCATGTTGTCATTATGGGGTGTTGTGTGTAGAATCCTGATGAAAAAAATGAATTTAATCCATTTTGGAATAAGGCTGTAACATAACAAAATATGGAAAAAGTGATGCGCTGTGAATACTTTCCGGATGCACTGTATATACAGTAGTTGTATTTTAAAACTGATTTGTTTTTTTCATGATTGTGTGTTTTATTTTAATTGTGTGTAAGTCGTGAATGTGTTTACTGCTCAGGTATGGTCAGTAGTATTACATAAAAAAAATGAATGAATGAACAGGTAGTGAGGGTGGGCAATGTTGCTCAAGTGAAAACTTTAAGGCAGCTATCATTTTCCCATCTCCCCACTCTGCTCTTCAGTTGTAGCATATCTATAAACTAAATTACACTGTGGCGATGCGGATTCGTTCCATGCTCCCATCTTTTAAAAACGAGGTTAAAACAATGGGTTGAAGCAGTCTCATTAAAAACACAAAGCACAGTTCTTTCTTTTACTGGTGACTCCCCTGGTTCTCCCATCCAGGATATGCACCAGGGGAGCCACCCTACCTACAGCTGACCTGCTTTCTACCTTCTCCTATGGTCTGTTCGCCTCGCTGATCCCTGGCCCCGGTAGGCTTCACCAAACCGTGACTTGGGCTCCCCAGTGACCAGGGTGCTCACGCTGGAGATTTCACGTCCCAAGTCTCGACTCCCGCTACCTTCTTGGCCTTATGCGGTGAGCCATCCTCCTTCCAGTCACTCCCGCTCCTCATTACATGCTCAGCGGGAACAACCACAATCGACAGCTCCCGGGGTGCCGGCCAAACACCCAGGCCCACTGCTCAGCTGCCCACAATCAGTGCGAGCTTGCACTTGCTTGATCTCACTCTCCTGCACCGGCTTTCCTCTCACTGCTTACTGCCTTCTTCCTCACTCATAACCTCCGTTTCTTTCATTCCTTCTCTCCTTTTTTCACTCCCCCCTCCTAGCTGTCTCGCGCTTCTATTTATCATGAGGACGTGGATCAGGTGTGGCAATCAGCAGCTCCCGGGAACAATTATGGATGCTGACGAGGACCGCCTGCATCACAAACTTCCCCCGGAACCACTTCCGGCCACACTACCACGCACTCTCTATAAGCCACGAAGACGGCGATTATTTATTTAAAAAGTGGCCTTTCTGACGTGAGCTGTGGACCCACTACACCACATACACCTGGACTGAAGAGAAGCAGAGGAAATTAAATCTTACTAAAAGAAAGCACTTACAATAGTTATGGAGTCATTTTGGGCAATTTTTGCTGAAAGTTCTGTATCTCCCTACTTATGCTAATTTTACAATTGTAATGACACTGCACATCCCAATAATAAGCCTCAAAGCTAGATAAATAAACTTAGAAATTTTAAAAGACAAATACAGGGACACAAAGCTTCATTTAGATCTCCCTATCAATGATGACAAAAAACTACACTTCTTTAAACAAAGATTTTCAAAGTATCACCTTCTCTAATTCCATCTGGATAACAACCCTGGAACAGTGTCTCCTCAGAAGTTCATAGTCACCCATATACTAGCACTGATACTATGGCCATGGTTGCCTCAAGATTTCATAAGTGGCATGTGAGAATACATTTTTCTATTCAGTAGTTTTAAAGATGGATTTTAAAAAATTGACTGAACAGTTTTCAGCTCCTCCTTCTTCTTCTTCTTCGCCTTATTATTACTATATATTTTTAATTCCTCCTAACTTATAGTTTGTTTTTTTTTCTTTTCATTCTAGCGGATATTGCCCAGAGGTACAGGATCAGCAAATACCCAACATTAAAGCTGTTCCGTAATGGACTTATGATGAAGAGAGAGTACAGGGGTCAGAGATCGGTGTCTGCCATAGCAGATTTCATCAAGCAGCAGAAAGTGGACCCTGTACAGGAAATGCACAGTTTGGATGAATTAAAAACTCTTGATGTAAGGAAAGGTCATGTTTCTATTCAATGGGAATGTTTTTCATTTTGTCAACAAACTTCCAGATATTTTATCATTATTTGCCTAGTTTGGCTGATGCCTTTCTCAGAGGTGATTTACAACATTTCAGATACAACTGGTTATGTTCCCTTTGTCTTTTTGTTCCACTGGAGCACAGGCAGGTTAAGTGACTTGCTTATGGTCACACAATGTCAGTACTGGGATTTGAAGTTACAGCCTCACACGTTTGCAGTCCAAAGCATTAACCACTATGCCACGCTTTTAATCAGATGAGTAACTTATGCCAGAAGTAAAACAATACTAGTTGTAAGACCCACTTCATCCCTTCATTGTTTCAGATGATTAACACTAGAATTCCCAAAGCCTACGAAAAAACTCATAATACTGGGCCACCTTAAATTCCCCCACATCTCTCCATCAGCAGCCTGAAGTCCAAATATCAAACACTTTCACAAAAGGTACAAGTATAACAAAAACAAGTACGCTTTTATTCAAGAATATAACCGAAGAAAAGAAAGCAGATTAGTTTAGGGTATTGATACAACAGCTTGCGTAGCGCAGCGGTAAGAACTGCTGATTCCTAATCAAGAGGTCGCCGGTTTGACACCGGCTGCCTCCCAAATTTACTGTATTGAGTAGTGAATTGCTCTTCTTGTTAATATTACACAATAAAAAATGTTTGATTTGTGTCTGTAACAGCCATTGTTGATATATAGTACTTGTAAAAGTTAGCGTTTTTTTTTTTCCTCAGTTTTATTCTCTCTGTCACGTTCACACTACTACAACCAAAAAACCGCAGATGTGATACTGTTTTCAGATAAAGACGTGGTATAACAAACTTGTGTTGTTTTGAAAACAGTGAATGGTGTGCATGACGGAGAAATGGTAAATTTGGGAGACAGCCGGTATCGAACCGGCAACCTCTTGATTAGGAGTCAGCAGTTCTTACTGCTGCACCACGCAAGCTGTCGTATCAATAGCCTACCCTAACCTGCTTTCTTTTTCTTCGGTTATATTCTTGAATAAAAGAGCACTTGTTTTGTTATACTTGTACCCTTTGTGAAAGTGTTTATTTTTGGTATTTGGACTCAAGGCTTCAAACCTTATACACTTAATGTCTATATTTCGTCAATTATTACTAAAACATGAAAAACATTTGTTTTAACAATGTGTTTACATAGATTGTTGTAGTCACGGAACACGTGAAATGTATGTATTCCAAATGACGATATATTTATCCTCTACAACTCCAGGCACTTCACTCTAAGATAAAAACTGAGCACTGAGAACCTTCTTTGCGACTTGAGCTGGGGCGGTGTGCAGTTGGGGGGGGGAGGTGAAATAGCAGGCTGCTTGTGCTGATCAACACATTTACAACACAAAAGACACTGACAAAGAGATGCAAAGGGATTTAAAGTGGGCCGAGATTACGAGTTTTTTTGTAGACTTAGGGAATTCTAGTGTTAAATAAGCATCAGTAATAAAAGAATACGCTTTTTATCCCTTAATTTGATCTATAGTTGACAGCCCTGGAATTAGTCTGTAAAATAAAATGTTATATTTAAGTTCAAAATGTTAATTTTAGTCCGAATTTTAGTTATATGGAAGTCTGATAGTGCATCCTTTCCACTAAATTAAGGACTCGGTATTAAACAAAAATTTCAGTTTATTTTTACGTTAACAGAAATTGTACTTTTCTGGGTCTGATAATTATATCCATATATCTGTCATTTTTATTAAGACCTTTCCCTATGTGCAGCTAATACTGCCATATGAACCAGTTCTTGAAATGTAAGTATTTTATACTGAAATATTTGCTTGAATATATTCAAATATGGGTTACAACTTTTAGTGGCCTCAAATATAATTCCTTTCGAGAGTCTAGGAGATGATTAACATAATGCTGTTTGTTTACAATTATTAAATCATGGCAGATACTAAATAAGCAACACATTTTATTTAACAATCCCAAAAAGAATCCTATGTTAAGGAACTTGTGTATATTTTACTTTTATATGAATCATGGAGCTTCATTTTAGTTCAAACCAGATTTACACATTTTGTCAAAGCAAACAGTTTTTTCCCATGTTTCAGATGTTTACAATTTATGCTTTCTCATTTAATAGATGATACTAAACAGTCGTCTCAGTTCTCTTAAAAACATTCATCTTCACAAAGGATCACGAGACTCTCACCCTTCTTCTACCATGATTTTTTTCTACTGTCAAACTTTGATTTTGTAATTGTTGTCCTTCTTCTCCTTCACTTCAGTTTTTTTTTTATTTTACTTATTTTTTTTATTAACTTTATAAATTCTTTGTAAGTACTCAGTAATTCAATTTTGTAGCACGTTTCACTAGAGCAGAATCAAAGCATTCATGGGTAAAATAGAATTACAGACTTTACTAATTATATAATGCATAAACTAATGATGATGTATTTAAATGCACAGCCAAAGATAAAAATTCCAAACTGGTTAACAAAAATGGAGTCAAACATTATTATTTAACTATGGCCAGTAATATTTGGATTTTTTCAGATAGACACCAGCAAAATGTTACAATAATGATTAACCCCTTGCTTACCCTGCCATGTGATATTTAGTACATGCAGCTGTTACATTTATAAAACATATAAAGATGTGCAGTTTACAAAGTTCTTGACAGTGAAACCACATGTATTTGCATCTAGTTAAACCTAAAGAAGTGAAGCAGAAAATAACAAAAGTGGACTAATGATGAGGTGTGAAGTGTTTGACCAATCAAAAGAAGTGTTGCCTGTTTTTTTTCTGCATGGTGCCACTGTACAACCGACTGAACAAGATTCTATATGCAAAATGCATATTTCTCTTAAAGTATATTGATGTGAGAAGCTGAAAGGCCCTCCTAATAATTCAAGTTAAAATCATAATAATTTGACTTTTTTGTTGTAACTGATTAAAGTACAAAGCTTGCTGGACACATGACTTGTAACTACAGTAATGTGTGTTTTGTTTAAAGAAATGGTGGAAGACCCAATAAGAAGTGAACAAACTGTCGGATACGATGTATACTTATCAGGGAAGCCTCAGCCCAATATTGGATACTTGTCACTTTGATAAAGAGTTCATAATACAGAATTCCATCAAAACCCAGAAATGTTTTATGTCGGAGTCTACTCCAGTAGTTAAAAGTATTAACTAAGTATATTCTCAGGCATATAGGTTTCAGCATGTTCTCTCTATTTCTGGTTTTCCTCAGCCCCAGAGGTTTCTTTGTGTTGGTTTGTACATGTTAGATTTTAGAACAATATGGCTGTCTCTTGTTAACGTTTTATCTTCTGTTTTCTCCACAGAGAAGCAAAAGGAATATAATTGGCTTCTTTGAGCAAAATGAATCTGACACCTACAAGATATTTGAAAGAGCTGGAAATATTTTACGAGATGACTGTGTCTTCCATGCAGCATTTGGGTAGGTTACTCTTCAGTCCCTTCTGTAAAACAGATTGTTTGTCCTGCACATCACTAATTTCTTCTTGGTTGAAGGCACATTTGAATTACTCGTTGGTGACGGCACTGAACATTTAGTGAGAACTCCAGACTCTGGCATTAAAGGACATGTTCGGTATTTTTCAACTGGAAGCAATTTCTTCACAGTTGTGCTATATATATATATATATACTGTATTCATTTGCCGCATAATGTTCTAAAATGTAGCATTTTTATACATTTTAGATATCCCTTGTCTATTCTTGCTGCTTACAGTGGGGCTGTAGGGTACCATGGCCCATAGGTGAACGAAAAAGCCTTAAAATTTACTAAATATGTCCACTTTGAAGCTGCAAAGTTTTTGAAATAGGAAAATATGCCTTCTGCATTTTGAGGCCTACCTGTGATGATGAAGGAAAACTAGTAATTATTATTTTATCTCAGGTTTTTGGAGCTTCTTGAGGTACATTTTCTGTTCACTTGTTTTCTAAGAGCCACCTTTGTAGGTGGAGTTTAGACTTAATTAAGGAAGTCGATCGGCACAAAACCAAACATGTCTGAAGTGTTCAGAGCAATTTTGACTTTCAAGAAAATGAAAAGCCTTTGAAAATATGCATATCCAGAATGTGAACAAAAACAAAATAAAAAAAAAAAGCCTTTGCAGTTTCCATCGACTTCCTTGTGGTGCTCACAATACCTTAAAGTTATGGCTTGTACAGCATAAGCTGAATGTGAATGTAGCACTGAGTTCTCTGTGGACGAATACTTGCAGCCAAAGAGGCAAAAATTTTGTTCCTGATTGCCCATTAATGAGGCATATTTAAGGTAAATTGTTTCGCTGTAGCTGCAAGTGAAGGATACTGAAATGTAGAGCTGTAAAATATTAACAGTAAAAATGTACAGTAAGAGTAAGAAACTGAATACTGTATATGAGTAGCTCTTATGTAACAGCAGCAAGGTAGAGCAATTGTTACAGGTTGCTACTTCATGGAATCTGAATCCTGTGCCTGGTTGTTGTCCATGCGGAGTTTGCATGTTCTCCCAGACTTAGTCTTGTGCTCTCAATAACACATATACAAAGTGATGAAAATATTTTGAAATGACGATTCCAGGTTTGTGTGAAAGGTATTCTGCATGGCTGTGTGTGTCAGTTGCTCCTGTGTAGGGCTGGCACCCATTTCTTTCCTTTCACAAAGTGCCGCAGAGGGAGAGACAATTGGCGCAATGAGGTGCAAAGGTGGTTCTCTTTTAAAATGGCTGAATGTTGAAAATAGTTTTGTTTACTTTTTTTTTTTATTATTATTCCTTTGTAAAGCAATGTGGATACACTATTTTACAATATTTTTTACAATCTCAAGATACGGATAAACATCCAATAACATTGTTGCCTTGAAAAGCCTTTTTTTAATATTTGGATCCTAGCACCCTTCAACTGCAAGAGTAGACAAGTTTTTCTAAAATTTATTTAAAAAAAAATCACTTTAGTACACAATTTTATGCAGCAAATTAATATTTACCATGACTGTGAAGAAATAACTTTGACTTGAAAATACTAAAGTTATCCTTAAAAGCAGTATATTAGGTGAAGATGGAGCAAGGAAGATGATATTAAAATACCAAAATACATTTTATTGTGCTACAAAATCAAATCTTAATGTAACCAGTGCTAACTATATAATGTTAAAGTAAAAAAGCAGAACTATCACAATTACTAATTTAAAATAAAATAAGGACAACTACTGATTCTTGACTGCGATTCACACTATGAGGCTTCTAAAGAGTATGGTGTAATGATGATGATTTGCGTCACTTCATTTATAATAAACCTTTCTCTTGAAATTGTACTATTTGGTTAGCATACTGCTTTAACAATCACGTCATGGATACACAGATGCACTAAAAGTGAATGGAATTTCAGCTTATCCAAAATTCCTCAATGCTCCTGACATTAAACTTGATCTTGAAATACAGATCATGGAATGAGAACAGGACAATTTTGCAAAGCACTTAGAAACTCTGAAGGTAAAGTGACTTATTCACTATTGGATGGGGTGGGTCCGTACAGAAGAGGGTGTCCTCCAAAGCAGAGCATTTAGATAAGGTACGAGTACTACATTCAGGGGACTCTACGGGGATTACTGGCAAAGGTTTGAAAACCTGACATTACATACAAGAAGTTCTTGGTGGAGAGGTCTCCATCCATCCTTCCATCCATCCTCTTCCGCTTATCTGAGATCGGGTCGCGGGGGCAGCAGCTTGAGCAGAGATGCCTAGACTTCCCTCTCCCCAGCCACTTCTTCTAGCTCTTCCGGGAGAATCCCGAGGTGTTCCCAGGCCAGCCGGGAGACATAGTCCCTCCAGCGTGTCCTGGGTCTTCCCTGGGGCCTCCTCCCGGTTAGACGTGCCTGGAACACCTCACCAGGGAGGCGTCCAGGAGGCATCCTGATCAGATGCCCGAAAGGTCTCCAATTTTATTAAAAAAAAAAAAAATGTGAAATGTGTAGTTTTTGACTGAAATGAGTTTTACCTGAAGATGCTCTTTATTGCGGGGATAAATCTAGACACATCACGACACTTTATATGTTAACTTTACTTGTACCATATTTAATATTCTGTTACAATACCCTTATATTGCCACCAGCCTAAAGAATTTGTACATCCACAGACACATGTACAAACAAGAATAATGTATTTCTATACATATATTTTAACTGTATTTATATGAAAGTGTGTTCAGTCTACTCATCCTGCCTAATGGGAAGTTCAGTGTATAAGAATAAATTTAAATATCAACATATTTAACAACTGTCTTAGATTTCCCAAAAAGGCAGTAGTGTTGCTGGCCTAGGTTTTCCCCTTCAGCTCCTCCTCTCAGTGTTTGATACAGACATTAAATATTTCTCTAAAATAAATGTGTGCGGCTTAACCCAATAATAATAGTATTGGTTAGAAAATAAAATTGACTATCAGTAGTAGACAATGATGTTCACTGCTCTAAAATGCAGAAGTGATTATTACCTGAAAAGTAATAAAAAAAGAATGATTTCACTGTCCAGCAATTTATAGCTCAACATCCTGAATCATCTGCAGAGTGAAGTGGCAGCTATTATTACCATGTCTGTGTGGTGGGTTATCCTGCCACCCGATCTGCCTTTAGGGAACTCAAAATGACCCCTCTTCTTTTTCTGTTGACACATCCAACTATCCTAAACACATTTCTTGTTTCAAGAGTCTTAATTTGGCAGAACTACATTAGACAGTTCAACAAATGGTGATGACCACAGGCTTCCGCAATGATGGGCATCTAGGTGCGTGTTTTTTTTGTTTTTCTCTGTGGTGAGATGTGCCTTTTGTTGTCAACCAGGGCTCTGTCTGTGCTACCAAAAGGAGAAAAAGCCAAACTCAGTGACCCTCCAAAGGCATGTTGGTTTGCTAGATTGCAATAATCATGTAGAAACCATTTCTGCCCATCCAGAAACACTGTCTATGTAATGGTGATCGATACCAGGATTACTGGACTTGTTTTTAAATGAAGTGATTTTCTTTCTGCTCTTTTACAAAACAGGACTATCTCCAAACCAGAAAGATTTAGTGGGGACAATGTGATCTACAAGCCTCCGGGGGTAAGTTGAACCACCTCTAGGTAATATAATGGGATCTGCTTACAGAGCATCTTAGGCTCTTGAATCTTTGCAGTGGCGTCTGGGGAGGTACACTCTGGGAACTCTCCCTGCATGTCTGTTCATGTCAGACTGCCTTAATATGTACAGTATGTATTCTTTTTTTGCATGTTTGTCACACTCTGCCTTGTTTCAGTGTTCCATGTGACTTCCTGATAGTTAAGATGACTTTCTGGAGGCGTCTTCTCATTTACTCAAGTATACTAGGTTAAGGGTCCTGCTATCCTTTACAGATTTTGTTTAGGTTTGTAACATCTGAAGTTCTGAGTGAGGAGCACTGAACTTGCGCTGTCTCTCACAGACTTTAATAAAAGGTGTGCTATAAAATCATTTTCATATGATGCACTTTCACAATGGCAGTTTGGAAGCAGAATCCCAGTGCATGTGCATACTCCTTTTGTATGCCATCTACTGAAAACCAGAGATATTCAGGAATCCTTGCAAAGCAAATGGCTTGTTCCTGTCATGTGATATGTTTCAGCCAGGTGTTCATAACTGTATAATTTATCAAGGAGTTGTTGCCACTTTTTATTTGTTCCTCCAAATCCACATCCTCACTAAAACTCCATTCATTTACTTCCAATACCATTTCTGGCTACATAACAAGAGACTTTTACCTACCGATTGCCATTACACCCCTAGTTTATATTTTTGTGATTTTTTTATTGCTAATAGCATACCATAAGTACATATAATGACAGTGCACTACATGGGAGAATTAAAAAACTTGGATTTTGTATCTATGCATCTATTTTTTTGGAACCTGCTTTGTCCAGTAAAATACTGTATCAAATCCCATAAGCACCTGGCATCAAAACATGTAACACTGCACAAACCTACATCCATGTCAGTACAAATCAAGGAATGTTATAACAGCTTCATATTTATTTTATAGCAAATCTATGTAATTATAGTTTTGTTAAATTTGTTACTTTGATTGTAAACGTCTGAAATTTATTTGCACACTTGCATCCACAGGGGCTCTTCGGTTTGAACCCTGAAGACTGTTGAATTTACATTCTTTTATTTTATTTTGCCAAGGTTTGGAACAGGGATGAATAGACTGTAAATATTCAGATGAACACTCTAAGGACAGCAAAATCATTGCATATTTATCTACAGTCATGCACTGATTTACGGCCAGTCGAGTCAAGGCAATTCACACTTACGGCCAATGGTTCTATGAAAACAAAGTTCTAGAAATCACTAAAACCAGCCACAGTAATCGATCCTTCATTATTATCATTCTTAGTTCACACGGTTTCATATTTTCTGACTCTTGGAGGGCCCTTTAAAGTTTTTGACAAGTGCCGCTACATATGGCTAACGTATTCAGCCCACACCACCTTCCCGTTTGCTGGTATTTCTGAACCGTTATGATCTCATGACCCAGTCTTACCCTTTTAAGTTCATTGGTGACCCACTAGCAGCAACTATAAACCATCCCTTGGTGAAATGAGCTCACTTAGAAGTGGGGAGACATCACTCAGCACTGGCAATTGCTTAGGCAAAACCCACCACAACCCACCTACGAACCAACGAGTTACAGTGGTTGAGAAACACTGGCTTGGGCGACTCATCATCAATAAATGATGGCATCCTGTGTCACGATCTATTGGTTGAGAAACACTGCCTTACGTTGACCCAAAGTTTAGCTGTTGAGACCTAAAGATCAGTTTGTACTGGCAGTTAAACTGTGCACACTGGTGACCAACACCAAACCCACAGAGCCACAACTGGCAATGACCTGTGCACAAGTCAGCTTGTGACAGTACTTATTTTCAAACTAGTTAGTTATCAGAGTATAGCTGCCATTTAAGGTTTAAAACTAGGAAACATTAAAATGAAGATATGTTATACATACTACTTACTTCATTCTGAAGTGACTTTTTATGTTTTACATACACTATATATTAATTTGGTGCATGGCCCCCTTTATTTTAATTTCCACGATTTTCATAAACTCTTTCAAGGAGTTTTGAGGCATTGCCTTCATTAAAGATAGTAAAAGGCTAATAAAATACGAAAATATTTTTGGTGAGTTTGATTTTTTTTTTCTCTCTCTCATTACTTCAGTAGAAATGCTTTGCATTTCTGCTCCAAGAGATAGCATCGTAGGTATCGCTACACCAGTGTAAACACACTCCTTGCTCCTATTTATTGCTTGTAGTCTTTGAGCCACAGGCCTTCTACTGTGCACTGAACATTTTAGCTCTGTGGCTGCTCACTCGGAGTGGACAAGTAGCCTTAGAGGTGATGGCTAGAATAGTTTGCAGAACAGGACAATTTGGTCAGAGTCCTCATTCTTGTAAGACAGGTAGAATGCAAGACAGAAATGCTGAATGCCTTGCATGACGTGAATGGAAATTTCAGCGTGATTTAATCCTTTCATGTTGTGAACACCGACCTTGCTGCCTCTCATCCATTTCACTTCAGTAGGGAAGCTGTGAACCCAGACGAAAAAGTTATGAAAGGAAAGACGAACAAGTAGAAAAAAATGTGTAGCTCTTTAACAAATCATCAGTATATACTTCCATTTTGCTTTAGCAACTGACAATTTGTAGCATTTGTACTTTCGTATAAGTGCCCAGCATTTAAAATGTACACTTTTTGTTGCTCTGTGATGACAGTCGGATGTCTTCCTTGGCTCTTGTACAATACACACAGTTAGTGAAATCAGAGATAGGAGGATCGTTCCTGCATTGCCTCCCTCCCAGAGCTCCAGGGAAAATGTCAGCTGTAGGACTCCTAATGCCACTTGTATTCCTAGAATATCTTAAGTAGAACCAACAAAATGCAGAATGTGAATCTAGCACTCATTTTATTATTTGAGTTTCCCATTTTATTTTGGGCAGTTTCTAAACTGGGCTAAATTTATCTAGTAAAACAAGATTTTTTTCTTATATTTGTGCAATTTAAAATTTTCTAAATAAATCATCTCAGCATTAATAGTGAACAGAGTTGGAGAGGTTAAAACCATGGCAGTAAAAATTCTTTAACAACTGAGCTATAGTAGCAAGGAGCCGGAGTGAAGCAGAGGAACGGTGGAGATGTTCTAACCTCAAAGTGAATGCTGCTTGAGTATAATCTGATGATAAAGAGTGCACCTATAAGGCACACTGTAATCAGTAATTCAGTATGATCTCACGTGTGCTTTTCCAAATGAACGATTGTAAATTCAACATGTGCTATTACAATAGATATTAGACATTAGTCCTTTAGGAGAAGGAGCAGTTACCTTGATGTTGCATCATCTGAGTTGCCTGCATGTTATACTATTAGAAAAAAAACAGCAGTTTAATAAAGGGGCATTTTTTTAATATAAATAATTAGTGACAAAAAGCAAAGAACAGTAAATGTCGCCCTTTCAAATTGTCTCTCAGGTCGTAGACTCCCTACTTGCCTTCCATTACATTTCTGCCTCCCTTTTAACTTCCAGACTCAATAATAGCAGAGTGTTTATCCCCAGAGTTAATTAAAATGTCAACAATGTGCTGTAAAACCACCACAGTTGAGAGTCCACAGGGTCTCTTATAGCATCCAAAGAACTATAAACTCTAGCCCTCAATAAAAGAAGCAGATATCCTTAGCTGCTACCAGATTATTTGCATCGTCTATAGTTGGATGATCCTAACTTGTGCCTGTTGTGTTTGCCTTCTGCCCTCTATTGTCCTGAACAAATGCTTCATGCAACCTTTCATTCTATCACAGTCTTGGCCGAATTCTTTTGGCCTTAGAAAGTTCCCTTCTGGGATACATTTTTGGTGCTTGGTCGTTACCACTGTTTGCCGACTTCTGTCTACCAACACTGGGTTACAGAGAACCTCTTTAATTCCTTTGTGGGTTCTTATGTTCACTCTTCCCTTTCCTTTATGGTCACCTTGTCTTTGCTACCTATCATAAAGTGCATTACACTGTTTTTACATCTAGGCACTCCTTATCAGTTCTGTTAGTTTTTTCTCGCTTCTACTTGTGAGCCCAAACATAGTATAATAATTACAAAAATACAAAAGAAAATGTTGAAACATAAACAGAGAACAATCATGCAAAAAATACAAAAATTTAAATATTCAAATAGTATCCACTGCATTTTGGAAAAGATCATTATATCGACAAGAAGACATCTGAACTTAAGTTTATCGTTTTTGACATTTGCTCCAAGACTGGCCAAGAACCTCCACAAATGTACAGAAGAGAAAGAGAATGGAAAAGACAGTAGGGGTGAATTTTACATTTATTTAAAAAACAGTATAAGAGAGCAATATAAGCCAAACTCCACTGTAGATCTAACAATAGCATGCTATTTTAAAATAATGCATATTCATCAGCCTTGATTTACAGTAAATGCTGGCGCCTGTGGAATTTTTCTGATACGGGTAAGCAGGTCATTTCAAATTTTGGGGGCCCTAATTTAATTTATGCTCTGAAAGAAAATAAGGAGGCCAATATCTTGCAGCCCTAATATTTGCCAATTATCAAAAGAATTAAAAGAATCCCTTGTGATCCGCAGGGGTTAGGGGCACAGGACCCCTGCCATTGCGAAAATCGCAATATGTTTTGGGTCCATGATTACTGTATATTCTAAGTTTATTGTACGAAATAAGATGCACATAGTTGTGAGAAAAGCGAGACTGCGCAATAAAATTACATGTGTGAGATTGGCTGCCAAGACAATGATGTGTGGCGGCCTCCAAACAACGTGCATAGTTCACTAGTTCTTCAGTGAACTAACTTTTGTAAAATTAAAATTATAGTAAATATGTATGTATATTTATTTAGTAAATTACAAAAATGATTAATATTACAGATACAAAATAAATCCAACAAAACACTAAGCTCAAAACAATAAACACTCACGACACAGTCCAGTTTCGCGGATGGTGGTATAGTTATGAAACAAAATCCCCTATGAACAGTCCAATGAATGTTATGTAAAGTTTTCTGCTATCATGATGCCGATTTATATGAAGATTTGCAGAGGTTGGGAGTGCTCCCAGATGAACATGTTTTCCAACCCAGACGAATTCACATGATCAAGCCGGCATAGAACAAGAACATAAATCAAGAGAAAACTGTAATCCGATGGATGTAATTGTAATCCATTTGTGCAGTGAAGCATTGAAACAAAAGATTCCACCAACTGCAACCCTCTCGGCTTATGACTCATTTTAAAGCTAGTGTCCTTATCTTTCACCCAGCAGTCCTTGTGGCAACCGTCAAAGCTGCCAAATAACTCCAGTGTTCCCAGGGATGCTGGGAGTTGCAGTCCATTCAAGTACCAGGGCTTCAGCATCTGCAGTTTTCCTCAATCGATTGCAAAATGATTTTCATTTAATTATTGATGACTAACCTGCAAATAGACTGATCCATGAATGGTAAACCTGCAAATCACAAGAGCTGAACCATAATAAGTTTGGTAAACCTGGTATAAAATTACACAATTTCATGTCACGCTGAACAACTGCAGCTGGTGGATCTTGTTGCCATGAGAATGTCCAATTACACAACTACATTAATTTTGTTGTATCGAGTCACACTACACAAATGGCAGGAGTCATGACTGTCCATGACCCACTAAGAATATGCATAAGAAGGCTAGGATTGAATATTGAAAGAAAAGTTTTGTTTTTTTTTTTTTTTTTTTTTTTGTTCATTATTTCGCCTTATACAAACTCTTGTATTAGGAATTTGTTAGTTTTTCGCATACCCCTTGGGGTCAGAGCGCAGGGCCAGCCATTGTACAGCGCCCCTGGAGCAATTACAGGTTAAGGGCCTTGCTCAAGGGCCCAGCAGAGTAGGATCTCTTTTGGCAGTGAAGGGGATTCGAACCGGCAACCTTCGGGATACCAGCGCAGATCCTTAGCCTCAGAGCCACCACTTCGTCCCAAGTTGTATAGTGTGACGGTAAAAACTCCTTATTAACATAGGTTGTGCTTTTGGATGCAGACAGTCTGTTATAGACTGCATATGGATATGAAGTACCTCTTCAGTGCGTCAGATTTCTGAAAACACATTGTCATCTTCTTTTTTTTTTAACTTGTAGGACATGGTACAGCTCTATACAGGGTGGTCCAGATCTAACTATGCATCTTTTAATGCAATGCAATTTAATAATTGCATAGTTAAGTCTGGACCACCCTATATATAACAAAGCTAGCTTTGTTCTTTGTAGAATGTTGAGAAAATCTGAGTAGTCTTCCTGTTGATTTATCACTGGCATATATTTTCCACTGACTTAATGATGCCTCCATTTTTTTTATTTTTTTTTGCAGGAGAACACCCCAGACATGGTCTTCCTTGGGTCTTTGACCAACTTTGACTTGATGTATGCCTGGACACAAGATAAATGTGTTCCTTTGGTCCGGGAAATCACTTTTGAGAATGGAGAGGTAAGAAGCAGTTCTAGTCACATGTTGATGGTAGAGTATGTTGTGTACACTTACATGTATTTAATAATAGCCCCCATTCTTTTGGGAGTCGTTTTACATACCAGTCACAGTCTTTGTGGAGACTTCATGTTTTTCTCCCTGTTTCTGCCAGGGTTTTTTTTTTTTTTTCCTCCATGTGTTGTTTTTTTTTCCCCTCGCATCCCAACATGTATGATGCTGGAAGGATCGGCTGATTTCAGTCTCCAACAAAATTGTAAGCAGATTTGAAAATGGATGGAGGGGTTTTTAGCTCAATGAACTCTCCTTGAAGTGCAGCCCTCACTTCCTAACGCATGTTTACAGTTCTAACCCAGTTTCCAACATTTCTGTTAAATTTTCTGTTACCTCCATTAATTTAGCCTCCAGCACAAAACACAGCTACTCACTGGTGGTAATTCATAGTCATCCTTATTTACACGAAAACCTCAGTGTACCTGAATGGTGTACCTCACTCCATAGCAGTAGATAATCTGTTTTCAGTGAGCTAGTCAGATGCCACACATGCAGGGACTTCAAGGGCTATGAGTGTCCTCTACTAACGTTCAAAATTGGTTGTGGGGAAAAAAAATCTTTGTTTATCCCCTTCGTTATTCATTCAGAATATTAACATATATCTAACCTTAAAATAATTGAAAGGAAAAAGTGAGAAGTCAAGCAAAATGACATCTTTTATTTGCTAACTAAAAAGATTACAATATGTAAGCTTTCGAGGCAACTCAGTCCCCTTCTTCAGGCAAGATGTAATCAGGATGTCATTCTGCTTAACTTCTCACTACATCCATAATGGCTAACACAACAGAACACCCTAGTACTATTGAAAAGAAAAAGAAATTCTTATCATAAAACAAATAATTTTGTCATACTTATTTGTGATTCAGTTATTGGTACCCTTTCTGTTAATATTTTGGGCACCTGAGTTATTCTTGAGTTTTCCCCTCTAATGCTTAATAGAGGCCTAATAACTCTTGGCAAGCGATCTAAGACCATTTCTCCATACAGAATCATTTTCTAGATCCTTCACAAGCTGGGACCTTCAAATCTAAACTCTCCACTTCAGCTCATCCCACATGGGTTTAGGTCAGGGGTCTGGAATGGCCATGACAAAGTCTTGATTTTGTGGTCACTGGACTATTTTTAGGTTGATTTTGAGGTTTTCTTTAGATCATTGAGTGCTGTAATATCCAGCCATGGCCAAATTTAACCTTCCGGGTGGAGGCAGTCAGGTTTTGATTTATTATCCACTGATACTTGATGTACTTCCGAATAATTTGCATCCTGAAAAGTTGTCCAGAGCCTTTGGCAGAAAAACAGCCCCAAAACATCAAAGATCCACCTGCATACTTCACAAAAATCCACCTCTTGTGTTTGTGGCTCTGGCTCTATTTTTGTCTCACCTGACCACATAACTCAGATTCATTGAAAATTTCAATAATGTTTGCTAAACTGTAGGCTCTTTGAGTTTGTTATTCGATGACAGCAGAGGATTATTTACAGCTATTGCCCAAACCAGCTTGTGGTGATATTGGTGGCATCTGTTCCAAATTTTGGAGACTTTTTGATCCCCAGCTGTGATCCTTGCAGATTCTTCGGCCACTAGTACCATCTCCTCACTGTGCATGAGGCCAGCATAGAGATGCGTTCTCTTCCAGGCCAATTCTTAACAACTCGAGTAGGTTTTACATGTATTAATTCTTACTCTGGTTAGCTGTGTTCCCCGTGGTAAGATGGTTTGAAATCCAAGTCTGCAGTGCAACATCAATTGGAATGTATTTTGTCATGCATATAAAATCATCATGAAAAGTTTCTGTAATAAATGACCAGGAATCAAACTTGTGTCCAAGCACTGTGATGCCATATTTCTAATAGTCACTTGGACAATGAGTACCAGTAAGCACGGCATACAAGATTTCCACTGAAAATCCTTAAGGATTAGACTGCACCTAATTAAATTTTAAATTAAAAGGCATATTATAATTTCATTGATGTTACATTAATTAATATCTTCATCTTTACAACACCCCTGAAGTCTTGATTATTCCCGAACAGTTTCTTAATTTCACTACAAAGCCCAAAAGGCTTTTTACTGGTGGAGTTTTAGGGACATCATTTTGCTTTTTTGCACATACTCTGGATGGCACAATGTGCCTTCAAATTTCCAAGCAGATTTAAAATGTGCCCAGTAGCCCGGCTGCCTTGATGCATCTGACTCGAGTTTTAGTGTCCATGGGATTGTTTCATCATTTCAAGTGATTGCTAACAAGTAGTGAGATTTAGTGGACTAACGATTGGTCTTCTCAAGCATCTAATCGTATGCTTTTCTGGTGGTGGCCTTTTTAAAACTGACTCTTTTGGTTTGCCTGTCTAGTGTGAGTGGTGGCACATCAGTGTGTCCCGGCCGCTTTTACAGAGCAGAGGAATGCTAGTGCCCTCCCCCCCCTTATCTTGAAATGCATTTTACAAAGTGCAGCACATGCCAGGTAGTTAGCATATTCGGCTTTGACTGACGGCCGCCTAGTATGCTTTTCCCACAGTGAAGCGGCCATGTAATCCTTCCCGCCTGGCTGGCTCTGTTTGCTCAGGCAGATGTTTGGTGCCCAGCACTGTTTCCCCCAGGGCCTCTTGCATAGCAACCAGACCTTTCAGAGCCCCCAGAGATCCCGATGTTACCCTTGTTTTCTAGGAATCCTCTGATTCAAGTGGTAGACAGTCTGCTGGGCCAAGTGGGTTATGCATGTGGACCCACCCCCACCGCTGCACCCTACAGCCCCTTGCGATGCAGTCATTGATCGTGTCCACAGTACACGTCTCCAGATGAGCGAAATGCGGGACAAGGTGGGCAGGAGCTTCTTTTCAAGGAGCTGAAATGGCAGATGTGTGCTCAGTGTGTAGATCTGCAGGGAATGTAATGATCCTGCAGCGTGGCCAGCTGGGCACGGGACAGATTTGAATATATCCGCATTAGTGCCTTGATTATGTGGTACCATTTCAATTCTTAAGCTGTGCTATTTGAAGTTTTATAAAGTGTGTTGATTTAACTTGCCAGACTGGATAGCCACACTCAGGAACCTCTTTGTGTGCCTCTGGTGAGATCCCATGTTCTCTTCGTTGTCCTTCTGAGTTACCCATTTGATTCATTCTGTGAAGTAAAAGTTTTGGGAACACTAAATAAAAATATCAGGACTGGTTACCCAAGTGGCCTTTTAAAAGTCGGCTTCATTTAATACTGATTTCTAATCTATAGAAGACCTTTTTTCTGTTTAAAAAATTTATGAACTTTGTGACATTTCTTATGAAGGCAGTAAGTATATACATTTGATTGTCTTTTAATGTGTATTATGGTACAGTATGAGTTAGGCTGAAAGGGAACAGATGGCAGAGTCTGTGCCATAGGACCTTCCTGTTTATATAAAGGACATGTACCATTTGTGAAAGTGTTACACAGCCAGGCTCTCTCTTTGCCAAGGTGCTGCCCTATGGTGTGAATGGAGTCTTTGCAAAGGGGCTTAGCCATATTCCTTGGCATACACTGGGAACTGAAGGAGCGTCAAATACACATTGTCTGGCCGTTGAGTCTGACTGATCAGAGTTGGTCAAGCTGGTCCTGGAGGGCCGCAGTGATTGCAGGTTTTACTTCCAACTGGTTTCCTAATTAGAAGACAGTCCTTGCTGATAATGAAACTTGGTATTTAACTATGGCCAGAAGTCTGCATGACCATCATCATCAAGTCCTTCCATGAGAACCCTAAATACAAAGAGGACTATTTCATTTATGTTAGGTAGAATGCCCAGAGCGGACTGGGCGGTCTCGTGGCCTGGAACCCCTGCAGATTTTTTTTTTTTTTCTCCAGCCGTCTGGAGTTTTTTTTTTTGTTTTTTCTGTCCCCCTGGCCATCGGACCATACTCTTTTTCTATGTTAACTAATGTTGTCTTATTTTAAATTTCTTATTTTGTCTTTTATTTTTCTTTTCTTCATTATGTAAAGCACTTTGAGCTACTTTTTTGTATGAAAATGTGCTATATAAATAAATGTTGTTGTTGTATTTGACTTGTTAATGCTTTCACTCATCCAGTGGAAATTTTAATTGCAGTGTAGAGTTTCCTTCTGTGAGAACATTAATCATGTGAACAGATTTAAACTTAATGGTCCTTCCAATTCCCCTCCTTTTATTTCTAAACATTTTTTAACACCGATACTTCATGATGCATATGCACAGGTTTAAAAAGGAGAGCTGCTGGTTTATTGGTTAGCTGCATTTCATTATTAACTAATGTGTGGTTAAGAAAACAGGCAACGATTAAAACTAAAATGCAGTCACTAAAAATTAAAATAGGCAATTAAGTGTTCTGAATTGTAACAGGCAAGATGTTTAAAATTGAGCCCAAAAACATATTGCTTTAGTAGTAAATAAATGGGTTCCATTCAAGAAACTGCTTGAAGTGAAAACCTGCAGCCACTATGGACCTCCAGGACTGTAATTAAGGACCCCTAATCTACAATGTAGCTAAAATTTGTCTTTGATAAATGAAAGCACTAACAAGGTATGGAGTTAAATATCAAGTTTCATTATCAGCAAGGACTGAGGTCTAGTTAGGAAACTGGCTGGAATGAAAATCTGTAGCCACTGTGACCCTCCAGGACTGTGCTCTAGACAGTACAGTGATGTGAGACTTACAGACTTTCATATTCGTGACTGTTTTTATGTTCTGCACAGGAACTTACAGAAGAAGGCCTGCCTTTCCTTATACTTTTCCACATGAAGGAAGACACTGAGAGTCTAGAGAAGTTTCAGCATGAAGTGGCACGACAGCTAATCAGTGAGAAAGGTAAGGTGGTGCTGGCAACCCTGAAATCCTCTTCCAAATGAGGGCTTGTTCCTCTTCATTACATAAAGTGTAATCAGTGGAAGGTCTGGTGTTTTTAACCTTGCTACATTCTGGTGACACAGTGGAACATAATAATACACTTCATTTGAAGAACAACAGATGTTCGCATCGCCTTGGAAAAGTTGTTCTCTCTCCCATGTAACTTCAGATGACCTCTTTGTCTCCACCACGTGAAGTTTTACATCATTAAATCACACTGAATTTAAATTTAGACTTTTTTGACAGTGATCATCAGAAAAGCAGTCTTAAGTAAGTACGCTTAAGTATTCACCCTCTTCTGGTCAGTATTTAGTGGAAGCACCCTTGGCAGCCATGACAGCCTTAAGTGTGTGTGGACAGGTCTCTGTCGGCTTTGTACATTTGGACGCTGCACGTTTTCCTTATTCATCTTTCCAATACAGCTCAAGCTCTGTTGGGTTGCACAGTAAACTATGTGTGAACAGATATTTAGGTTCAGCCACAAATGTTTCAAGTGAATTGAAGTCTGGACTCTGACTGTGCCACCCTTTGACATTAAGACTGCTGTTCTTAAACCATGGTGGTGTGTTTTTGATGATACGTGGTGTTTGGCGTAGGCTTAGAATCGCAATTAGTATGAATATCATAAGGCTCAATTTTGGTGTCATCAGAAACTGTGGTGGAGTTTTGGTGAAAAGCAGAGTACAAAACAGAAAGTGTCTGAGATCTGATTCTACAATCTGAGCAAATCGGTGATTTAGTGGTCAGGAATGGGGCTAGAAATGTAATTTAAAAATGTCAATTTAAGCTGAAATGAAGTTATGAATTACACCATTGCTATGCCACGCTGCAAGAGGCATAAAATAATTTTGGTTAAAGGACTGGGAGACAGAATTATAAGCCAAAAAGGGGCCATCTTCTCCTGTTCTATCTAACAGTGTTGGGGTGTTGAGTCATTGATTTAATTTTTTTCCATCTTTTCTATCTTTAGAAGATCTTCAGATCTTCTGTGGCCATTCCTCTTTTTCTGGCTGCTTCTTTAATGTTTTCTTTCCATAGCCTTCTAGCTCTTCTCTTCAGTCTTCCTTCACCGTTCATTTCTAACAGCTTCATGGGATACCTTGTCTTATTCATTCTTATTAAATATCCATACCACTGTAGCTGTGGTTGAGCTGCAGCCCTCAGTGCTGCGACCAGTGAAGCACCCATGTAACAGGTGGATGTGCAGTCACAGCCAGCTGGTAACTTCTTTAGAGTTGCTATTGGTCTCTGGGTGGCCCCCCATGCTTGTGCACTCCTAGTACTGTCACTCAGACAGGTCTAGAGCTGATCAATATGGACTTAACTGTACTCTGATGGATACTTAATGACTTGGACTTTTTGTATCAATCCCCTAACTGTCACCTTCTGTAACCTGATCAGAGTTGTTTGGCGTGTTCCTCTCTTTATGCTAAGGTTTATGTCAGGAAATTGACTCCCCAGCAGTTACAGGTGTGTTTCTTCTACAGTCACGTGAAACATGCTGACTGCACAGAGGAGATCTTTATTTAGCTAACTGTGTAACGTTTATATCCAGTTGGCCATACCAGTGATGGTTTATGTGTGTCATTTAGGCAATCAGTTAATTTTTGTTCAATTACTGTAAAACAGATCACTTTGTAGACATTTGTTTTGACTTTCTTTTTCTGTTGATCAGTGCCAAACGTCTAATTGAATCCACTGTGATTTAGTGCTGTAAAAAGATAAAAGATGAAAAAGATTAAAAGAGTGAGTACTTTTTTTATAGGCCCTGTATCTTTGGAGGAGTCCAATGGGAGAATGTGGCCAAGTGTGTTCTGGATTGTCAAGCGGATCCTACTGTTTCTTTCAGCTCCAAGTTATTGCCTCTTACTGTCTCACTCACAGTCTTCCTCAGACTCATTCTAAATTGCACAAAATACTAGTGACCTTAACAAACAAGACAAGGAATCAGATATGTTTTGTGTGAAAATGTCTCATGTTTGGTGCTTCATGGTTTCTTCAAGATACTTTTGTAATCTTTAGGTACAATCAACTTCCTGCATGCAGACTGTGACAAGTTTCGACACCCGCTTCTGCACATTCAGAAGACGCCAGCAGATTGTCCTGTTATTGCAATTGATAGCTTCAGACATATGTATGTCTTCCCAGAATTCAGTGACCTAACGTAAGTATCTAATCCAGAGGGCTGGATTTAAAAGAAGCTCACTAGGGTCTGGTGACTGTAATGATGTGCTGGGTTCATTGATGATGTTGGAATGACTATTTGAGTGATCATCTGAATTCTACATCTACTCACTGGGGTCTTCTCACTTGAAAGTCTTTAAACTGCATCAGCTCAGCTGTCAGTTGCATGAGGGGAAAAGGCTGCAATTTTGAGAAAGCAATGCCATGAGCCCAGCACTGTGTTTGTACATGATATTTAGAAGGTGTGATATTGGACCACTTTGGTGGACTATTTGCCACCTGGTATTGGTGGTACAGGGTACTGTTGCACAATGCCCAGGTAAGCAGTGGGGGATACACCAGATTCTAGTTGTATTTTCACACACAAACTCGGATAAGAGACATTCAGCTGAAGGGGCTTTTCAACTTTGTGATTCCAACACATTTGATATTTCAAGGAAAAAAAAATTGGATTGCTGTATTGAATGGCCTCTGAGTGACAGTAGATGGCCTGTCCTGAATTTCACCTGATCAGACTTGTTTGTGTAACATATTAAAGGAGCTCCCCAAGGCTTTTGTGTTTGTAGAGCGGATGCTTCATATGACACCTGCAATAGCCAACAGAGGTTTCGTACGTTGAGAGCGGTGATGGAGCAGTGACCGACAGCTAAAAAATCATAAGTTATGCCTTCTGCTCAGCATCAACATCCATTTAGGCTGCCCACAGGTCTGCTACTAGCAGAAAAGAGGCCTCACCCCTCCTCCCTGACTACGGCCCTCATTGATTTTTTTTTTTTTCATTCCTATAACAAATCTCTTTTCTCCTGGGTGTCATTTTTCATAATTGTGAGCGTTTATGCTTCCTTCCCCAGTGGCCCAGTGGGAGCACTGGTATTGTTTTGGAATGGACACATTTGGCTGGTACCAGAGTGGTGCAAATGCAGATGCAGAGAAAGTCTGTGGGGAGAGTTGTCAGAGCCAACACCGTGCTAAACAACAACTTGAATTAAAATACAACACTTTAGAAAGTTACTACTGATAAAATGTATATTGGGTATTTGTTTTTTTACAAACTGATTTCTCAAATTATTACGAAAACCTTAAGTATAAGTTAGATGAACTAGTTAAGTACTTTGTAATTGTGTCCTAAATGTCAGGCACAATAAAGCCTAACATGGATTATTCTAATTTTACTTGCTATGAAATAAACTGCTTAAATCACACAGCTTGAAGGTTTTTTGTAACTGCAGTTACTGTGAAAGGTGCGACTTTATATGACTGAGTGATGGTGGCAGCCTTGACATACTGCTCATCAAGATAGGCACTATATGAAACCGGAGTTGATGTTACTATTCTCAAGTGATTTGCAGGTCCTTAAAATGTGACACATTGCTCATTGTGAAATGCACACTATGGAAAAGAAGCTGATATTCTAAATTTGACTGATTTATCCATCCAGTTGTGTCCAACTTTTGGGGACTCTCTGGGACAGCGTTGTCCACACCATTCTGTCTTGAGCAGTATCCATTGCCTGTTGCAGACTCAAGCCCGTGTCATTTTTGAGGGTATCTATCTAGCCTATCCATTGTCCTCCTGGTCTCCTTGTTCCACTAACTTTTCCTAGCTTGATTCCTTTCTCTAAACTGTTGGCACACATCACATGTCCAAGATACGTTTTGGCATGGTGTTTTTTTTCCTTTCAGACTGATTTCTGTCTTGAACTTCTCTGTAACTTTCAATGTCCACGGTGCACTTGGTAGCCTTCTCCAGCAACATAACTCGAAACACATTGATGCGTTGTCTGTTCACCGTTTTCAAAGTCCAACTTAGTCATACATAGCGATGGGGAAACACAATGGCATGGACAAGTCTGACATTTTTGCCTTTTCAGGCTCAGCATTGCATTTCGACCAAAGGCTATGTGTTGTTTGGCTTTGGGCCTAATTTGCTGCATCCTAGGAAAATAAATTATTGAATGCATTTGATTTCTTCATTGTTGATATTTATTTTTACTGACCGTTGTAATAATTTTGGTCTTTTTGGTGTTCAGGTGCACTCCCAATATTGTGCTCTCATTTTTAACTTGCTTTATCATCCAGTCAAGGTTTTTCTTGTTTTCCACACCCAAGATGGTGACATCCACGTTGTTACAGCCACTGATTTTTACCTCAATTTTCGACTGATAGATGGAAATCCATGTCCAGTTTTCTCATGATTGTTTCAGCATACATGGCTAAAAGAAATGAAGAGAATGCAGCCCTGCCACCAGTCTTTCCTGATAAGATTAATTAATGCACAGTTCCCCAAAATGCGACAAAATCTATATGTTAAAAAAAAAAAAAGATATTTTTTTTTTAAATGGGCTAGCAGTTGTGACAACTTCCATATCTATAGGCTACTATTTATTCATTTTATTTCTATTGTGTCAGTTGCACTGCGTTTGATTTGGTGAAGCCCAAACAAATAAAACATTGATAGAACGTTACAATATAAGGACCACAGTGATCAACATTCCAACAGCCCACACTTTGACCTGCGTTAGTTCCTAAAATTTTTAAGTTCCTGCGTCTCCCAGACTATGGGCGCATGATATTATCTATCTGTAGTTGTTGTCGTGATTGACTTTAAGCCGTTTACCAGATTGAATGAGAGTGTGCACAGTTCAAAGGTGTGATGGGTCAGGTCGGATCTGAATGGTTTGTGCTTCAGTCTGGTACAGTGAATCCACAATGGGAGATGACAGAAAGGATTTAGGAAGCAAACACTAAAGAACTATCCAAAATGTGAGGTGGGGTAATGAAGAGCCACCTGATGTGAAGTGGGCTGTGGTACATGAAGCAGTCTACCTAATGTGCGTACCCCACGTTATTTTTATTATTTTTTTTTTTTTGAAGGGATGGATTTCCTTAAGAAGCATCTTTTCATTTCCAAACCTGTTTAACCCGGTGCCTTAGCATTATAATCAAAATTGTTTGGATGGTCTGTTTTATATTTGTCAACAAGTGCAAATGGTGCATGAACTTGGCATATGGCAAACTGGACTTCACAAACCTGGATTAACAGGAAGAAAGACAGATGGTGCTGAAGGTAATACTGCTGTTTCACAACTCCGGGGATCAAGATTCAATTCTGTGTCCAGAAGCGAGTGATTAGCTTCAGGAATGGACAAGGTCCACAGTTTGGAAGTGCACTGTAGAGTGGTACTTCTGCTTACGGTGCTGCCTCAAAGGTAGCAAAAATAAATAAAAAAACATAACACCTATAATTTTATACTTGGCTTCTGCTGGGTAAACATTCAGCATACAAGCCTTGTTTAGCTCTGCTCGGAAAACCGTTTTGGAATTTGGCAGGTTGACTGCAGTTGCGGAGTTTTGTACACTCTGTCTATTAAGGTGCTTTGGCTGTTGTCCTCTCCAGGTGCTGCCAGAGTGTGCAGCATTATGGAAGATGCAAAGTTACAGAGGCCTGCATTGCAAACGTCCCAGGGATGAGCAGGTTAGCTGTTGGGGTGCACCAGCATGTCTAGGGTCCAGTGGTTGTGGGATGTTCAAGTGCCCAGGTGTGGTAATGTTTTTATGGCTATAATATTTTACTACAATAAACCAACTAGGAGTTCCGCCCCCTAACTGACGACCCCCCCCATTATTAGAGATCTTGAAATGTAGAAATTCTTTAGGCGGACACCTAGGAATGCATTCTCACAGACCAATAAAGCACAACAGTGAAGACTGCAGTGTCTTGTAAAAGTCTTCATCCCCTCTGTGTTTTTCACATAATAAACTGGAACTAAAATGGATTTATATGTGCTGCATTTCCTGTCACTGAACATGCATCGCTGCGTCTTCAGTGACTGAGAAGGACTCTAAGCCAAATTCATTCGTAGTCCTAACTCTTGTTGTCTTTGACGCAAGCTATTAGTTTGAAATGAAATGTGTGAGGTTTCACCCTTTGTTTTGGCTACCAAGCCTTTTGTTTTTGGCATCTACAGTTCATGTTGGTTTAGAGCCCCCAGTCTTCAGTGTTTTCTCTTTGTTTTGGATCCCACTGCCTTTTTTTTTTAATTTATTAAAGATGCTGTATAAAATTAAACTGTGAGTGTGCCCCCCTGTAAAAGCCTCCAAGTGACTGAATGGCCTTGGACATGAGCATTCTGCAGAAAACGATCATTTTAAAAGTGCAAGAAAAACTTTGCAGTGACAAGAATGTCTTTAACGTTTTATGCGTCATAGGTCCTGAATGGGGGTCTCGGGGTGGAGAGGTTGAAGTGAACACTCCTCACAGTTTCTAGTCAGATTTGATCAGTAATGAAGCTTTGGATGTGGCTCGTCTCCCTGGGGTGAAGTTTCAAGGTTGACTCCTTCTTTTAACACATAGCTGTTTTGCTTTCAGTGTTCCAGGTAAATTAAAACAGTTTGTGTTGGATTTACACTCTGGAAAACTTCATCGAGAGTTTCACCATGGGCCGGATCCTACAGACATCACACCTGGTCAGGTGAGTGTTGACTGCAGAATTACAGCAGCAGGTGGCGCTCCGAGACATTTTAGTCTTTAGTCATTTAGGACGCGGGCATGAGATGTAATCTGTGGAATCTCTGCAGAGTGCAGCTGGGACTTTCCCTCGTCAGTCTGGTCTCAGTGCAGCCTCCCACATGATTCACCTCCCGGTCAGTTATGCAGATTTTATAAGTTCAATTTAAGAACTAAATGCTAAGCAGGAAAGACTTTGTTCACCTTTAGTTTTGTCATTCTTCCCTACTGTATTGCCTTGAAAATGTCAGATGCAGTTGGCCACTAATTGCCCAGTATGCATGTGTAATGTGCCGTTCAGGCTGTTGCTGAATTCGGAGTTACCTCCTCACTGACCAACTAAATGAGGTTGATGGGATGCTTCCTAATTCTCCCAAAGGAGTCCAGAGTCCATTACCTTGGTCCTTCCTTCACAGCACTGCTGCCTTACTTTGTGAAATGTCATCAAATGTCTATTACTCTACCAGTCACATACACCCCAACCCTTAGTTCTTCTTGGGAAAACATTTCTCATTCTGCAAATAATGGCAGTTTCAATAAAGCGGTGTATGAGCTCCGTGTAAACTGCCGTGGAGAACAAAAGAGATTCAGTAAATGGAATTTTTCATTACTGACAGGAAAAGTGCAAATCAGAATTGGTCCCCGTGTTCGGATTCAGCAGGTTGAAAAATGGATGGATGGTTTAGCTCTTGGACCCTGTCAGTTCTCTAGCTTGTTCTCCCTTTAGCCTGATAGGTTAATTGGAACTATTAACCCAGCACCAATCAGTGGGTCATATGGCACTCCATTCAAGACACTGAGATCTTGAAAGGCAAACGTCACATTGCTGTTCTAAACAAAAGACGAGGCTCGGCATCTGCCACCACCAAAACAGGACTGTGACTAGCCAAGGTTCACTACTTCCCATTGGCACTGGGTGAGCCTAAAAGGGAAAGAGTTGGGGACAGGATTTGGTTTGTCTGCTCAACAAAAATGTGAGCTCCATGGCACAGCAGACCTGTGGTATTGTGGGCAACATGCTAGACAGACTCCCTGTGTGAAACACATGACATGCCAGGGCTCTAGCTACTGAAGTAAGACCATAACCACACTACACTGTTGTGATCTTAAGGGCCCTTAAATAACACATTTGACTTTAATGTTACAAGTGTGAGGCAGTTTAACTTTTGACTGTTTTTGTAATATGACATTTGGAAAGGAAGCATCTGGAAGTTTGCAAGTAAGGTTTATAATTTCCTAGTAATCCTATCCTTCCTATCCGTGGTGATGAAGTTTGCCAAAGTGTTAGTAAGACAGGTAAGTAAAAATTTCACCGTACACCTGACAAACTGAACATGAACCGTGATGTTAAGACGTATACCTTGGCAGACCTACAGGCAGCTTAGGCTGTGTGCTGTAATATACAGTCTGCTGTCTAGTACACTATCTAGAATGTTCTACTGTACATGTGGCATCTACTCTGAAACAGGACTTGACTACATCAGCATGCAAACCATCCCACCTTTGATTCATCAGTTTACTTTATTTGTCAAGAATATGTTTTAAAACTAAACTAAGGAGCACATTACTTATGATGAAGTGCCACAAACTGGAGTGGGACTTCCTTGATTCATTAACATTTTTAACTCTGCCAGTCCGGTGTTTCTGGGTGGCATAGTGGTGCAATGGTAAGCACTGCTGCAGACTCAGTGATCAACATCCTGGTTTGACTCCAGTGCCCGGGTGGTGTTTGTGTGGTATTTCCACATTTTAGCCCTGCCTCAGTGGGTTCTCCTTTTTCTACACCTCCAAGGTAAGAGTGCAATGTGGGATTGTAAACTGATCCAAGTGTGCGTCTGTGAATGCTTGAGCCCTGCAGTGGACCGGCACCATGTCCAAGGTTGGATACTGCTGAGATAGTCACAATGCCCCCCAATACAACTACTGGAATGAGTGAGTTTGCAGCATCAGGCCCCCAGGTGCAAGTAACATGAATATGAAAAGGCAGTGCCTCCTGGACATCACGGTCATTACAACAGTTGGACAAGGCAGCAGCGATGCATTTTAGTTATGTGATGTGAAATTTTCTAGTGCCCTTATTAAACCCTCCCAATAGGAACAACCTTAAATTCATTCACTGAGTGCCAAAATAGTGAAGGGGGAAATTACATGAGAAGATCAGTGACAGTCAACAGTGTGTCTGATTTGAAAATGTGATAGAAATTAAACAAAAAACCGTCACTGTGCCATTCAAGGGCAGAGGCTGCAGGCCGTGACCTCATAACCCTTTACTAGTGGGCCTGATGGAAAGAAACTGATACATGGAAATGCACATATTGTGTTCTGCCATCTGTGTCCTTATTTAAATGATTGGTGTTTGTGGTATTAAGCTGGTGTTTTGTTTGTTTAGAGAGGTCAAACTCTTTCCCTTTTTTCTACTCCACAGGAGAAAGCAGAAGTTGCCAGCAGCCCTCCAGAAAGCTCCTTTCAAAAGCTAGCACCAAGTGAAACGAGGTACACCATCCTGAACAGGGGTCGAGATGAACTCTGAGCACACAAGGACTAACTTGAAGACACACACTTATGAGCCTTGAAATCGGGAGCGTCGGCCCCGGAGCAGTGGAAATAACCTATATTTTCATAACTCTTCTGTGTACAATTTTTATTTTGGATAAAACTGAGAAAATGATTCTCTTGTCAAAAGGAAAAAAATATCTTGTTTTTACAGCTTGTAAATATGTCTGTGCTTAGTGGGCTTTCTATGCAGTAGCTAAAAAAGCGAAGCATGTATATAAAAATATATACATATTTTCTTTTTTCTTAACTGTACCATAAACCTATCCCCAATCTCTTAATGAATTGAACAGATTTTGGCATTTATTTAATACTAGCCAGTCGCAGCCAGGATTTGTAGATGTTCACTTGCACTATTTTCCTGCGGTCTGTTTTTTTTTTTTCTTTTTCTCAATGTCTCAACTTTCACTGCATGTGCTTCTGTTTTAATTTTTTTTTATACAATACTCTCCAAAAACAACTACAAAACCGCTCCACATCCCATCACAGCCCATTCCGAAGGGGATCATTTTCTTGTTTACGTATCTTTAAAGGGGGAAGACAACAAATAAATTAAAATGTTTTACAAGGTTTGCATTGGTTTGACTTCTTTTAATCACTTTTCTTTTAGGTACAAAGCAGAATTTGTTGACACAGAGCACCAAAAACAAATTGATTGTGAAATACATTCAGGCACTTCAGTTCCCGGTCATTGAGCTCTGATTGTGTCAGGTTTGATTTGTGCTCCAAAGCTACATGCAGTTGACGTGGTCTTTAAAAACCCCGTGTGTGCAGTTAGTGTCTCGAGCGACTTCCACTTTAAGAGTGCAGTGCTAAGAATACAAGACCTCTCTTTTTAGAAATTTTGGTTTGATTCGGCTTTCAGGCTTGGCATTTTCAATCCTCTTTTCCTGCCAAGGGTTGAAGTGGCGGTAAACTAACTTGCTCAGTCTAGACCTGCCTGCCCCTACAACATTAGTCCTCCTCCTGGGGAGTTTTCAGGAGAGATAAGATGGCTGTGCAAACCACTTCTACAGACTCTACACAGAACTCAACACAACTGCGTATGCATTTATAGTCTGCAAGCCAAAAATGTGCAGGTGAAGGCCTGTGGAAGTTCCCAGATGTCATTTTTACATTTAAAGAAATGCTGTGTAATTTGCCCAAGACAACAGTAGCAAGACTCAAAACTTGACTCGTTTGGGTTAAACACACCATTCTTATTTAGTGAAGCCAACCACAAGGGCAAAACAGGCCACTCGGAGGGTCTCTGTGACATAGCAGCAGACGAGCTTCTTGCTCAGCCTCCTGTCCTGTGCATTACTGTTAATAATTACCCATAACTGATTCCTTTATATTCTTTCTTCTTACTCATTCCACTTATTTGCATTGCAATTGGCAGGTAAAGAAAATAGTCAATTATGAATGATCACAAACAGAACAATACATTCTACAGAGGACCACCTCATTTTTGTTATGTGCTTATGAAGGTTCTCAACAAATCAAGCTATAAAAAAGCAACACATTCTGGTTAGCAAATAACACTCCTGTTAAATATATTAAAAACTTAGACGCATATAGTGTTGGGTATGAGAACCAAGCCATCTCCTTGGGTAGGTAGGCCATTTCAGGCATTGTCCCCCTGGCTTACAGAATCACCTAGTGCCACTCAGCTTTGAGTTTCAGACTGCTGCTGCCCTTTAATACACTGGTGTGGGCTGGCAAAGGGAAAAAGATGTAAATTTGAAGAAACCACTGAAAGTCATGTGATGTCACCATTTAGAGACCAGAAGGTAAAGGTTCTGCAGAAAGCAAACCTAAGCAACGGCTGCAAAAAAAAAAAAAAAAACCCCAGGGCTCCTCCGCTAGGCCTGACAAGCACTTGGACATGTCTCAGCTGTGCATTTACCCTCATTCATTTAGGATCCATCTGATTGAAGACACACACAGCATCCATGAAGGGCCAGCTCAACAATTTAAGGGACAGTATTCTGGCTGTCTCAGATTCTTCTCACAGAATAGCCTCGCCTTGCTTCTATTTTTCATGATTAATTGTGAACTGATAAGCCAATTCAGTGGCTCTCAGTGCTGCTTCAGGGGAAAACTGGGGTGGCTGGTTAAGTTAATCAGAGGTCATCGTTAGTGGAAAGCCCTGCTAAATTACAATGCTGCCAGTTCATACATTTTAATTAACACTTGTGTATTTTTGATGCAAGTACCATTTTGTATTCCAAATAAGCTGTTATATCCTAGAACCTTTACTCTAGTTTATCTGGTGGGAAAGGAGGTGCCAGAAAAAATGGTATTTTTGCATTTTTTATACAAAGTTTACTCAATATCTATAATAACAACTACTGTATAATCAATAGCAGCCATACCACATGCACTCTAGAAGAGGTCATCCACCTGAAGCTAAGCGTGTTCAGGCCCGGCCAGTACTTGGATGGGCGACCAACCAAGAAAAAGCTTGGGTTGCTGTGGGAAGAAGTGTTGGTGAGGCCAGCAGGAGGTGCTTACACTGTGGTCTGAATGAGGGTCCCAAATCCCCTCAGAAATGGCACTGTCTCTCAGATGAGACATAAAACCAAGGTCTTGAATCCCTGAGCATCCTTCGTAGAGTGTGGTGTATCCCAATGTCCAGACTAAATTGCCCTCCATGGCCTGGTCCTTCTGGCCCTGTTAATCATACCCTGACTCTGATTGGCGCTCTCTCATCACTTCACTACCTAAAAGCTAATGTGTGGTGAGCATAATGGAGCAAAAATGGCTGCCATCATATCATCCAGGTGGATGCTACACATTAGTGGTGGTTGAAGTGGCTCACCTGTCACTGAAGCGCTATATAAATGTAAAGATTATTATTAAGGACTCATCCTACAATGGAAAATCCCAAATGCTCACACATCCATTTGCCGATGTTTGAGAAAGATTTTCATTACTTGAAAAAAACACTGAACTTGTATACATGTTCTTAAATGAAAAGTGTTTGCTATTTAGAAACAGGAAACAAGTATTTACTTAAGGCAGAAACTGGCCTCTGCTTGACGCATTAGTTGGACTGAAAATCACAATGTCACTCCAGACCACAACAAGGAAAACACTTAATAAAAAAACGGTATTACTGGATCTAATAGTTTGGATTAAATGGGTGATAATTTTCAATTAGATAACACCTTCCAGAACTCCGGCTATTTGTGATGTACACTATACTGCAATCGTGATCATGTCAGAGGAAGCACATACAAGCACATTAGGATGGAAGCAGCCGTATTGTCATCATTCCAAATGAATGCGACGCATACAGAGCTCTTCAACAATCATTTTGTAATTAACTGTTACTCAGAATTTTAGTTGTTAGCTTATCAGTTCACAATTACAAAATGAACATCCTTAAATTTGTACTAAAGGTGTGTATAAACATTTTATTTAGGAAATGTTAAAAACAAACCACTACCAATCCTTAAAGGTTTTCACTGTTTCATAGTAATGAAATATTTTCACAAGATAATTAAAAATCTTAACTCGATTCTTAGCTGCCTTTTATAGTATTACAGCTAACGCGTCTCCCAGTGCTTTTCATCCAGGCCACGTGTGCTTAACTTGGGCAGACTCTATAAAACTCTGTATAATCGGGGAAGTTCCTCCTCTTCTCCCAGATGAATGAAGTTTGTACAACAGTCTTTTCTGGCATTTTTTATGTGCTTTTTTAAAAACCTGTTAATTGAGGAAAATCCTGTCATCCTCAGATACATACTTTTTGCAGCTCCACATTCTGAAGGCTCTTCCCCAGGATGTTTATTGCACAAAACAAATTCAATATTCAGCACTTCACAGTTGGCAGTTGACAGTTGGACAGTCCAAGAACACCCCACTTTGGTGCTGGCAGACCCCATTTCCCAAGAGGAATGCAGCCATCCGTTAACATTTCTTTTCACTTTGGCACTTGAGGTCTGGGCAGCTGGATGACAGTTGCTTCAAATTGACTTCAATTTGTTGCTTACGTCTCTTTTGGATGAAGTTCCCACCTGCGAAGCCCAAAATGCCGCCACTGACAGCAGCTGCCACACCTGCTACTTTGAAGCCAGCCAAAAGGCCTATGGGGCCACCCACCACACCTCCAATCAGGGCTCCAGCCACAGGCAGCACGGCCAACTTGTACTTAGCAGCCTGTGAAAATGAAAAACATTGAGTAAGTAAACAGCAGCCCCTCACTCTTCCGCTGGCTGTCCGAGTATACGTTTGTCAGTCCACATTACACACGAGTTGGCGCCTGCGCTGAGCTGTTTACAAGTTAGTTGCAGAAAAGAATAATGCAAGAAAGCTGGACTGCAAATTGTCATTTGCCTTCAATTCCTTTCAAATACTGTTCTTGGTTTGAAGTTGAGGTGTAATAACTTAATAGTTTGTTATATGTGGCAGCCTGATGCCAGAAAATAAAATGCATTGTTAGTCTTTGTGCCACGAGGGCCATAGCACAAACTGTTAGGAAGTTAGGCATTGGTGCAAATGGAGCATTCAGTTATTACTTGCTAGGAATAATAAAAAAGAGATTAAGAAAAATAAATAAGATTTTGTGCTCTTCCTTTCACTTCCAAGCTTCGGTACATGCATACACAAACGCAAAAATGCCAAATATTGTCAGAATTTTAATCACTTAAATTATCTTCCATTGAACACTAGGGAAATTCACCTGGCCCAGATTATACAGTAAGCCACGCTGGGAGGCTAACCCCCCCGCCCCCCCCCCATTACTTTACTCCCCCCAGTGAAAGTTTATGAAATGGAAAAAAAAAACCTTTTAAGTCTTCTTTTACCAGATTGTCTGCATTACAGTAATTATAGCTTTTAAGATACAAGATAGTGTTCATCAAACAGGTTCTGAGGCTCCAGTAACTTCTAACAGGCCTCTGATCTGCGACGTCTTCTAAAGCACAATCTCTTATGATGTCTATAAGCAAATTAATTAACAGGTTTCCTCACCCCCCTCCAAGCTCTTTTTTTCTCAAACCTGAAAAATGATTACTTTTCCTATGCCGATGAAATTTGTGATGCTTGTTTATCTTTTTTACATGTTATTTCCTTCTTCTTATATATGACAGACAGACAGATGAACAGATCGATAGAAAGAGCGGCAGAGAGATAGATAGACAGATAGCAAAACGTAATGTATTTGAAAGAAAACTCGGAATTTTTGCTTATCAATATCTATTGTGATGTTGATATTTGATATAATCTACGAGGTGAGATTCAGACCGCCAGACAGAGGCAGTGTGATGTACTTGGCCATACGTGCACTTCATTTTAGCGTGTTCACCATCTTGTATGTGACAGTAAATATGAGATAAACCAATTGCACTACTTTTTTAATCAGTGCATGGAATTGTGTTTTTGGAAAAACCAAAACTGCCCATCTACATGCTGTCATTAAGTTTCTAATACCAATTAACGATCAATGCTTTCTTAAGTTAAAAGTGGTGCAGATTAAACGATGGAGCCAAACCACGACTGAACAAAATGAAGTGCGATTTTTTCAATAGCTGATGGAGATGCCGATTTTAAGATGATGTGATAAGAAGAGAACAGGATGGTGCTTTAAAGTGAGTAAAAGTAGTTAGTAACTTTTTCTTTTTTTTGTTGGTGGACATTTATTCAAACCCACTGTATATTGAAGCAGTACTAATTCTGGCTTTGATGCTAATGGAGAGTCAAGATTTTCAGCAGTTTTTAGTTTCAAAAAATCAACTTTAAATCACCTTTGTAATATTACCAACTATCCTTATTTAGTGATGTCCTTTAGTTTGGAGATCTGCTGCAATCTCTTTTACATCCAACACCCAGAAAGGTATGTAGCATCTTCAACAGTAAGTCGCTCAAGTGAACTAATAATATACAATAATATTAGCCCCTGGTAGAAAATAAATTTAAAAAAAAAAAAAGTACAAATATTGTATACAGAAAGGTACTTGGTTGGTTAACAGTACAATTACCAGAGCCTACGAAAAAACTCGTAGATCCGGCCCACCTTAAATCGCTTCTTAAATCCGTTCACACCTCTCCACCAGCGTCTTTTGTCCTCTAAATGTGCTGATAAAGACAAGCTGCCAGCAGCCGGCTATTCCATCCCCCCACCGACTTAGAACGTGCACGAACTTCTCCCAGCTCATGCCTTGATTGATTATCTGGGAGTGAAGTGGAGTTTTAGAGTGGAAATAATAGATCGTTATTTGGAACACACACACAGACAGACAGAGCACTGCGTAATAGAGAGACAGACAGGCAGAGAAGTCACTAGATATATAAATAAATAGGGAAGGCACATGTACTGAAAGAAAAAAAAGATCAACATGTGCGTTGTTCCTGCTGCACTGAATAAGCTCACGCGCTCTAACATCACCCCTCCCCCTGATCTGACTCTCTAAGTAACAGCACAAGTACAGACGCAAACCAAGTGCATGTGTGTACTGTATAATATTAACAAAAAGAGCAGCTTACTACTGAAAACGGCAAATATAGGAGTGACTGGGGATCGAATTGGAGACTCTTGATTACACTTGGTTTTGTTTATTTACATATCTAGTGACTTTTCTGCCTGACTGTCTCTCTATTACGCAGTGCTCTGTCTGTCTGTGTGTTATGGATCTTAAAAATAACAGTTATAAGGACACTTGTTCGTGTTAATTGCAGTCTCAATTGTTAAAAAAAATATTTTAAAAGGAGCATCCCACATGAAAATATAACGATCTCATTAACTGACAGTGCATACCAATTTATAAATTTTATGTCCGTTTGAGGTTAAAAAGAAAAAAAAAGTAACACTTTATCCCCAGCGGGGAATCGAACTCAGGTCTGTGAGGCAAAGCAGCTGCGCTCTGAGAGGCAAATCTTAGCGCGCTACGCCACGGAAACTATTGCATCACCCTTGAACCTTTTGTGAAAGTGTTTATTTGATCTTTGGAACTTGGGCTTTACACATTCTATAGTTTATGCCTACATTTTGTAACGTTTATTACTAAAATATGAAAAAGTTTCTGTTTTAACAATGTGTTTACACAGATTACTGTAGAAACGGAACACACATGAAATGCGTGTGTTCCAAATAACAATCTTTTATTTCCATTCTAAAACTCCACTTCACTCCCAGATAATCAATCAAGGCATGAGCTGGAAGAAGTTCGTGCACGTTCTGAGTCGGTGGGGGTATGGAATAGCCGGCTGCTGGCAGCTTGTCTTTATCAGCACATTTAGAGGACAAAAGACGCTGGCGGAGAGGTGTGAATGGATTTAAGAAGCGATTTAAGGTGGGCCGGATCTACGAGTTTTTTCGTAGGCTCTGGTAATTCTAGTGTTAATCAGATGTCATAAGTACTATGTAACTAACAACACTAAAACTGAGGCCCACTAACTAAAAGTTTCCCTGGCAAAGCTAACACAGCAAGTCCCCCATATTTTACATGCTCTGCAAAGCACCAATGAACAACAACATGAAAATGTTCTGCCGACAAAACTTTGCTCCACAACACTTAACTGTAGGGCATGTCAATCTTTTTAAGTAAACAATCTGTTACAAGTTAAAGAGAGAAAGGCTTTTTTTTTTAATTTAACTGGTATTTTGGAGTTCCTAAAAAGTTCGCAATTCTATCCCCCCGAAATGAACACTCTGCCCCAAATCAATTTTGTAACAAATATTCTAAACTCTTTGTGTTAGAAGACCAGGGCAGCCACTGATGAATATGGGAACAGGTAAACAAATGGAAAATGTTTTCAAGTTGTTCATGTGTGTGTGTTCGGACTAACTGAAATTATTTCCTGACCATATACATGTTTTCATATTTCAAAAGTGGTGCGTAGGTGGGATCAGAGACGTGCTATGGGTCAGACAGTAAATAACGCAGACCTAACAGACGGGTTTCATTTGATTTTGCACTTTTCCATAATGAATGCCATCCAAGGCACTGCACACTTCTCTTTCTTTTAAGACAACACCTCAAATGATGTTGGGGACCAGACAATGAGCACACATTTTTAAAAATTTACAGCCCATGTTGTATTCATCACAGATGTAACAGTAGTTACATAAAGAATTCTGATGCTTCTCTAGACGGAAAGGGGGGAAGTTGCTATTTTCCATCCATTACGGAATTTTTATTTTGCAGCCATTTGGAGTCTTAGTATTTATAGAACCTTCTAGGCGATACAAAAATGAGAATGTATCCTCTACTATATACTATCCTGAATACATTTTGTAAGAAATAACTAGTTAAACAAGCTTTAATATTGCTAAACTCAGCATGTGGCATGCCTACTGAGGTGCCAACACCAAGCTTATAAACAGCAAGGTTTTTAATGCAAAGAAACCACTTAGTCTGCAGACACTAAAGACATCTAAACTGCTTTTTTTCAACTTCCCTTTTCACTTAACTGTACACTTCAATAATATGTCTTTTTTATTTTAATGGAGAAAAACGCTAAATATTGTTTTTCCTTTACTGACACTTCTTTGCAGTAATTCACAGCAAGAGGCCTTCACAACACAAATTGATCCCCCCCCCCCTGCCCCCCTTTCTGTGGCTGGTTAGTCCCCTCTCTCTTATTTCCTTAATTGCAGGTTCCCTCGACATTGGATAGGCTCAATCAATGGGGTGAATACGGAAGCCTGCTGGCGGGCAGAGTGCCATTGATTCCCCAGCGGGTGTTCAATCCTACCTTCCCAAGGTTCTTGGTTCCCTCTTGAACGTTCGCAGCAGCGCTGTTGACATGGTCTTCAATGCTGTCAATCTTCTCCTGTTGAGACTAAGATGCGAAGGAATTATGTGTGAGCAGTCCTGCTGGGAAACAGCAGTAACCCAATACACACAAATTTAATGCCTGTAATCAAGGACTCTGCAGCCGCTTTCATCTGCGAGTCAATGTAGCTTCAGCTCCTAATGGTACTTTATTAACACTGCTTTACTGACCTTATTGCAGCTTTTATTTAATTGTGTGCATGTGTGTATGAGACTGCTTCTTTCTTTGGCAAGAAGGCAAAAAAGTTGACTTATTGATATTGCTTGTTGATCACTTAAAAAAAAAAAAAAAAACACACACACACTTTTTTTTTTCCTCTGGAGTTTTTCAAATGTCTTGCGGTGGCAGGTGCAGGTTGGTTGTGCAGAATGCTTATAAAATATTCACCAAGTAGCAGCTGGTTCTCAATTTGTGACTGAATCATGTCAGTGTGAGCCCGACAGAGATTTCCACCTTCATTAAGCGCTGAGGTCACATCTCAGTGTCTTAACTGCCAAAAGCAGTTAACCCTAAAGTAGAAGTCTAGAAACAAAATGAGAAAGGTGCACATCTAGTGCCCTACAGGCCAATCCTAACCGCACCTGTTCTATGCAACAAAGGAGAGAGATACAGATTTGAAAGTGATGCATTAAAAATTCTGCAAATAACCGCAGTTTAGCAAGTGCAGTCTTCCTAGAGGGAGAGTCACTACTCCAGTACTGGCAACTGACAAGAGAGTCATATTTCAGATCTCTTGCACCATGCTGCACCACACCAAATCAGGGCATCACTTGGAATACTCCAGGGTCTAAAAATCAATTCAATACCTGCAAGTAAACTTTTAATGCATGAAATCACCCTGCTTGAATGTTTACAACACTTTTACTGACCGAGTAACTTTAAAATGAATACTAAACGCTGTTCTAATAACCACCCTCCACAACGTTCTTTAAAGTAATACTCACATGAACCAGCATGGAGAATTCATTCACCAGTCCATTTAGTTCCATTAAGTCCTGTAATAAATTTGGGAAAGTTAACAATTACTGCACAAAAAAAAAGTACAGAAAGACGGCCTCACTGCAAGTATTTACTAGTGCAATAGATAAGAAAAAGGGTAATCTCGACAGTTCTAAACTCGCTCCCAAGGCCAATGTTATTCATTCCTGACAATTCTATTCCAAATCGTAATCCTCATTTTAAAAATCACATTTTGGCTACTCACTTTATTTTCACTTTAATCCTGTACACTCTGTTATGGTATTTACTGTGTGTATTAAAATCGAAGAAATTTACAAGAACTAGGGTCACAGTCCTGCTAGTTTAACTCAGGTACAGTAAGTATGGACAAAAGGATGGGCCTATTTACAAAGTTCATATAACATTTTTTAGCACACTGGACGCTTATTTATCTATCTCTTTTTCAATTTAACAATGAATTGTCTTGGCAAGTAATAAACAGCAAGTCCACGTGAAGCTGAGAATGCGTCTTCATAAGAGCTCCTAATTCAGTTCCACCTATCACTGTATTTCCAATAATAGTTGCCCACTTTAAAAACAGACATTTTGAGATACAGTATGTGAGCAAAATTTTAAAAGGTAAGCTCATAAAAATTATTCATGAAACAAACAAAACTGAGATTCTGAGTTTCTGTAATGAAACATTAATTCAACAAAAAACAAAATTCAATTACGGTGGATTCAGAAATATTCACAAGCCATTCACTTCTGCTCCCTTTTTCAAGGATGATGGTTGTTTAAGCCCCAGGTGCTCTCTGTGTGCAGTTTGTGTATGTTTGGGTTTCCTCTGACAGTCGAAAGACATGCAGGTTACAGAAGGTAGACTGGCAGTGCTGTGTGTGTTTGCACATCCTGTGTTGGAATGGTATCCTGTCCAGTGATCGTTCCTGCCCTGCACTCTATTGTTGCTGGGATTGACTGCAGCTGCAACAGTGACCCTGCTCTAAATAAACAGATTTGGAATATGGATAAATATGCTTTTAAACAATATTTCAATCTAACACTTTTTTTTTTTTTTTTAAGAATATTCATGTTTGAAAATACACTTGGAAGTAAAAAAAAAAAAAAAAAAAAGTTTGTTACATGGACACTCTTATTTGTCTCTTTATTATTCCGTTGTCAACATAATAATCTTCTTCTCGAGTTCCAGTATGGTACAGATTTTCTAATTTGGGTTTATCAACATAATCTGCAGCATTTTCATTAAAATGGCACATCTTGTACTATTTTTGTACTTAACACAATATAAATTAAGTACACCTAACATCATATTATACTGTACAAGTACTGCTCACCTAACGCCATATTATAAAGCACAAGTACTTTTACTTTGATACATTATTTATTCTCAAGCAAGTACTTTCTTCCTCTTACTTGACTAGAAAGGTCAATGGGGTAAACTGTTACGCGAGTACATTTTTGTTCATTTATTTGTAGTTTTACTTGAGTGAATTGTTTGAGTACTTCCTAAAACACCGACCTTTAGTTATGCACTGCAAATTTCTTATTTCAAGATAGTTTCAACAAGTTTTCATTTTGATTCCAAGTTGCGTATTGCAGCTTGTGAAGGTGTGGGTCAATTGGACAGCCAATAGGTCAAAGAGTTGCTCAATAAGAACAGGAGCACTACACAAAAGTAAGCAAGCATCACAGACAACTTGTTCACCACATGTCCCCTTTGAAAATTTACAGCGATTTAATAAGTTAAATCAATTAACTTCAAGATTCGATTCCACAATGCCTTTACTCCCCCATCCTACCCCACACCAAGGCCAGTGCCTATGGATTACTGGATGTCTCACCCACTAACTTCAATGCTAGCAGCAATAAGGCTTCCAAAGCAAAAGATGATTCACAATATAATGTTAAAAAGTACTGTATATATGAAAGTGAAAAGAAATGCAGCCTTATACATAAGCAAAAAAGCCATTTAATGTTCCGAAGTGACCTTTGTGTACTTTACCCAAATACATGTCCGTGATAAGGGGGAGTTTAATTAGTCAAATCTTGTATTTCACATATTCAGCCACGGAGCAGAAAGATATTTGGGGACAATATGTAACTCATATACTTAGTGCTGGGTGGTATACCGGTTCATACCGAAAACCAATTTTTTATTTTTGTTATGATACGGATTTTTCTTATACCTCAACACCGGTTTAAATTACCTAAACGACGTTTGGAATGTGGCGCAGCGGGAAACTGTTCAAGTGGGGACCTTTTTCACTGCTACACCGCTAATCACAGAGGTGTTGCACGGGGGCTCTTTTTCACTGCTACACTGCTAAATAGGTAGTGGTAGTGAAGATATTGCGCGGTGAAAATGGACAGAGAACATTCCAAAACTGAAGCTGTAGCTGACGATAAAGTTGAACATGATGACACAGAAGAACTTTTGCCAAAAAAAAAGAAGTCACGTCCGTTTCCTGGAGATACTTTGGTTTTAAAAGGTCAGATGTGGACCATTATGTCCAAATTTGTAAATACTGTTTCTATACTACTGGATAATACTGCAAGCCAAATTGTACTTGTTTTATTTGTTTTCAATACAGTGTAATGTACCTGGGTACTGTGTAATAGTGTGACGACATGTTGACTTTATTCTCAACATTTCTACTTTATTCTCGCCGTTTATGTCAAGATTAAAGTCGACATGTTGACTTTATTCTCGTAATTTGTCATTAAAGTAGAACATCATAAACTAAACTTCATCATAAAATGAATATTTAATTTACTAGATTTTCTCAAACCCCATCATAAGTTATATAGCACATTAAATGCTTTGTGTTAAGTGTTCCCTGAGCCATGTTAAATCGGTACGTGCTTCTTAAACTGACTTCCTCTTGTACTGAGGAGGCGCAGCAGAGATCGCCGCACAGAATAGATAGATAGAAATACATTCACTTCATGATATTCCTGCTCTCAGAACATTTAGAATGCTAAGATAAATACTTGATATCATTTTCATGATGAAATGCATTAAAGCATGTATTAATCATGTGGGGGCACGGCAGCATAGAGGTTAGTGGCGACTCACTTCAGGATTTGCTCCTGCCTCGCACACAATGCTTGCTGGGATGGGCGCAACCCTGAATGGATGGCATAATTAAACATGTATAACAAAGATATTTTTAAAGTTCTGACCACTCCGTGGGCTAAGTTTATAACTAGTTTTAATTTCACAAAGACGTTTATCGTGTGGTGATTGGTTAGGTGGAGAAAGAAAAAGCAAGGATATGAACTGTGGGTTTTGGTACATCAGACAGACAGCACGCGTGCAATAAAGAAAGCCAACTCAGAAGAACATCCATTGAATTCTGTGTTCGTGTCACCGACCACCAGATCACAAACTCAACATTTACACAATTTTTAAGTTAAACCTTTGTGATACCCATTCATACATTCAGTTTTTTAGAGCCTCATCACACCTGCCATAAAGTTCGCTCACTGAACATATACCTGTGGACCCCTTACTGCGAGGAAGCAGCACTACCGCCTCACTTCCATGCATGTTTAATACCTGCTTTAATGGATTTCATCATGAAAATGATATCAAGTATTTATCTTGGCATTCTAATTTTTTTAGAGAGCAGGAATATCATGAAGTGAATGGATTCTGTGCAGTGATTGCTGCCGGCGCCTCCTCTTAGTGCAGAGGAAGTCAGTTTAAGAAGCATAGTGAAAAAAGAACTGGGTCGGGGAACACTTAACACAAAGCATTTAATGTGCTGCATTAACTTATGACAGGGTTTGAGAAAATCTAGTAAATTAAACATTGATTTTAGGATGAAGTTTAGTTTACGACATTCTACTGTAATTATAAAATGAACTTAAAATGAACTATGAGAATAAAGTGGAAATGTCGACTTTAATCTCGACATAAGCGTCAAAATTAAAGTAGAAATGTCGAGAACAAAGTCAACATGTCGACTTTATTCTCGACATATAGTTTGTTTTTTTCTTCCCTGTGTCCGTATTTTTTTTCTTCACCGTGGCCCTAATACGATTCCGTAGGGCTATACCACAAATAGCATTATAAATGCAAGTTGCAGTTTTATTATTTATGTATATAGCTTAGCTTGAAGCAAGGTGCATATTAATGCAGTTTGCCTCAATGGTGGTTCAGTTGGTAAAGATGTCATCACCAAGTTGCACTTGTTTTATTTTATTTTGGTGAATACTGTGTAATGCACCTGGGCTTGAAGTCTTGAAGTAATAGTATTATTACTGATAGTTGCACTATTATTTATTTTATTTTTTATTAGTTTAAACATTATGCAGTTTAATGATGGTAAACTTGTTTAAAAAGTCACTTTAACGTGTCAATGGACAGAGATGGTTAACATTAACAGAAAGTGTAGTTGGTTTACAAAAAATATTTATTATTTATTCCTTTTCTAAGACATGTTCAGTGCAATACAACTTTTGACAAGCACCTATGGATATTTTACTAAGTCTAAATGCCTCTTTGGATGGTTGAAAATATGTTGTCAAAACTATAGTTTAAGTTTTTGCAAAATTTGATCAATAAAAAGGTTCTATATTTTGACTGCATCTGTCATGCAATGTGATTCCTTCTCTTCATTAGTGCCACCCCCTTGAAAACTATCACTTTATGGGGCCATGCAAACCTGTATTAATACTTGTGTGCACATTAAAATGTTTTTTTTTTGTACAATGTACAATTCTCATAACAGTAGAATAGGTTATTCTTAGCCAGTCTACTGCAGTAATTGCAGTGGAAAATGTGGTTAACATCCACTCATGCATAGGAAAAAATACCGTTGAATACCGTGAAACCGGGATAATTTAGAAAAATTCCGTGATATAGAATTTTGGTCATACCGCCCACCCCTACATATACTAACAGTGTTTCAGGTACATCTCAAAAACAGTCACTGATTATATTCAAAATCTTCTGCTCTTATACTCAAAATGGGTACATCTTGAGCAAACATGAACATTTCTAAACAGATTTTTTACACAATCGTGATATGGAGATCCTGTAGATTTACCACTAACAGCTACCATACAAAAATTCCTTCCATATAGTCACAAAAAAGTGATTACGTTGTGGTTTATAAATGTAAAGAATGGGTTGGAATTTGCATGTTGAAACCACTATGTACAAAGATCAAAATAGACAGTACACCTAATGATATAGACCTGATCTGATTTTTCTCATTGTGAAAACACGATTTGAAGGCTAAGTGAATCCTAAATTGAAATAACCTAAATATTTACTGCTGAAGGGATTCATAAGAACACATTCAACAAAGAGAGCACAAAAAACCCCAAAATGCCAGCATTTTAACTCTGAAACCATTTACAGACTGACATTTACTCCCTAGCTGAAAGGGAATGAGTTGTGAAGAGAAACACCAAACACGAGCACATACATAAAGTCATGTGAAAGAGTAAGTATATTCTCTTTCAATTCTATGGTACAGTGCATCCGGAAAGTATTCACAGTGCATCACTTTTTCCACATTTTGTTATGTTACAGCCTTATTCCAAAATGGATTAAAGTCATTTTTTTCCTCAGAATTCTACACACAACACCCCATAATGACAACGTGAAAAAAGTTTACTTGAGATTTTTGCAAATTTATTACAAATAAAAAAAATTGAGAAAGCACATGTACACAAGTATTCACAGCCTTTGCTATGAAGCTCAAAATTGAGCTCAGGTGCATCCTGTTTCCCCTGATCATCCTTGAGATGTTTTCTGCAGCTTAATTGGAGTCCACCTGTGGTAAATTCAGTTGATTGGACATGATTTGGAAAGGTACACACCTGTCTATATAAGGTCTCACAGTTGACAGTTCATGTCAGAGCACAAACCAAGCATGAAGTCAAAGGAATTGTCTGTAGACCTCCGAGACAGGATTGTCTCGAGGCACAAATCTGGGGAAGGTTACAGAAAAATTTCTGCTGCTTTGAAGGTCCCAATGAGCACAGCGGCCTCCATCATCCGTAAGTGAAAGAAGTTCAAAACCACCAGGACTCTTCCTAGAGCTGGCCAGCCATCTAAACTGAGCGATCAGGGGAGAAGGGCCTTAGTCAGGGAGGTGACCAAGAACCCAATGGTCACTCTGTCAGAGCTCCAGAGGTCCTCTGTGGAGAGAGGTGAACCTTCCAGAAGGACAACTATCTCTGTAGCAATCCACCAAATCAGGCCTGTATGGTAGAGTGGCCAGATGGAAGCCACTCCTTAGTAAAAGGCACATGGCAGCCCGCCTGGAGTTTGCCAAAAGGCACCTGAAGGACTCTCAGACCATGAGAAAGAAAATTCTCTGGTCTGATGAGACAAAGATTGAACTCTTTGGTGTGAATGCCAGGTGTCACGTTTGGAGGAAACCAGGCACCGCTCATCACCAGGCCAATACCATCCCTACAGTGAAGCATGGTGGTGGCGTCATCATGCTGTGGGGAAGTTTTTCAGCGGCAGGAACTGGGAGACTAGTCAGAATAAAGGGAAAGATGACTGCAGCAATGTACAGAGACATCCTTGATGAAAACCTGCTCCAGAGCGCTCTTGACCTCAGACTGGGGCGACGGTTCATCTTTCAGCAGGACAACGACCCTAAGCACACAGCCAAGATATCAAAGGAGTGGCTTCAGGACAACTCTGTGAATGTCCTTGAGTGGCCCAGCCAGAGCCCAGACTTAAATCCGATTGAACATCTCTGGAGAGATCTTAAAATGGCTGTGCACCGACGCTTCCCATCCAACCTGATGGAGCTTGAGAGGTGCTGCAAAGAGGAATGGGCGAAACTGGCCAAGGATAGTTATGCCAAGCTTGTGGCATCATAGTCAAAAGGACTTGAGGCTGTTATTGCTGCCAAAGGTGCATCGACAAAGTATTGAGCAAAGGCTGTGAATACTTATGTACATGTGATTTCTCAATTTTTTTATTTTTAATAAATTTGCAAAAACCTCAAGTAAACTTTTTTCACATTGTCATTATGGGGTGTTGTGTGTAGAATTCTGAGGAAAAAAATTAATTTAATCCATTTTGGAATAAGGCTGTAACATAACAAAATGTAGAAAAAGTTATGCGCTGTGAATACTTTCCGGATGCACTGTATATTAGGTCACAACTAACTTCTTCTGTGCATGGTAATATTTTTGTAAAGTCACTAATAACAAAGCAAATCCAGTTGTATGCTGTCAATTGATCTTGGATGTATATAATTTTACAACATGGAAAGGACTAGATGAGTGATAGCCATGTCCTGATATGTAAAACTACAAAACTAAGAAAGGTTGTACTTACTTTCTACACAAAAACAGATACACAAGGATTGTGCTGATTACATTTTTAACCACTATTACTATTATGCATGCTGTGTTTAGTGCAGCATATGAGGTCAGGGTGAAGGCTGTCATTAATGTCAATTTCCCACCACAATGACTAGCAGAATGTTACAATGGTATTGTCAGCACTGTTCAGTACACATCTTTAAATATCTAGATGCATATCTAATGCCTTACTTATGTATTTCTCTTTTACCACACCATACAGATAAAGGAGTCTTTCAGCCAAAAGTGAAATCTTACTAGTAAAGGAAACAAAATAAAACTGGCATTTCACAATATTTAGAAAGGTAGGAAAAAAAACAAGGAGTTCCTATTTTTTGAAGCTAATATTCAATTCTCACTTACAGTTTAATAAAATTGGCAATTCAAGTACTAGAAATTCATGGAAAATAATGTAATGCATATAGAACAAAAAGCAGTTATAAACACCAAACTGACAAATACAATACTCATGGCAAAACTACATGGGTGGTTAGACAATGTGACCAATCAATTAAGATACTATGAAATGCTTCTAAAATGTCAAATGGAGCTGCAAAAGGTAGGCATTATTATTGTTTTGTTTTTTTAATTAGCAACTGAACAGTTAAAAGCAAGACATTTAGTGGTGTGGAACTATAAACAAGTATATTATATAATTAATAATCCATCCGTTTTACAACCTAAATATCAAGTTCAGAGTAAATTGGACACTAATATTACATGTAATGTGTAGAGATGGTAATCTACACAGGCATGGGCAGAGTTTTCAAAACTTCACAATAAAGTTTGGGGCAGATTTCAACCCAAAACCCCAGAGATGTGAGGTAGCAGTGTGTACTACTGTACTACTATGCTGCCCATAATGAATTATGTGATATCCAATAAACAAAGATAAAATAGTTAACGTGGTACACAGAATGATTTCCTGCAATATATTTGATCATTTATGAAAGTATACTATATTTCACTTGGGTCCTCCCCTATAAACAAACATTAGGTAGTGGTGTATTTTGTATGAAAAAATATGGTACATGAATTTGACTGGCTGCTACAAGAAAGCATCAGTTATAAAATCTTGACAATATTACCTCTTCAAGTGTTTCCCAAGATTCAGCTGCATTCTGATCTTCTGGGATTTCTGGGAGAGGTAGCTGAACCTGAGCCAAAGGATGGGATACACTATCCAGGACACTAGGATCACCCAAACACATGCCTGAAATTATTAAAAAGTAAAAAAAGAGAGAGAGAATGCGTTACAAATAAATGAAAATAAATATTTTAAATTGTTGCCTGAAATGAAATGAGATAAAACTAAATATAACCCAATAAAGAAGGAATATAAAGTTTTTTTCTTTTTGCATAAATTGCTACAGCCAATGGATTATGTTTGAGGTTTTATTTATTCAGAAACTGCACACATATGCAATAGGTTTGGAAACTGCAGCTCTTGGATAAGATTACTATTCTTCTTCCTTTATTTTTTTACTATCAGGAACAGAAAGGAAAAAAAACAACACAATAGCCTAGTAAAACATGTTAAGCACTAAACAATCATATTAATTTGTTTCAGCAACTGTTGCATTCCTCAATAAAAACTATACAGATTACACTGGTAATACCAAATATCAATTGGTATGGCCAACAGTACTTCAGCAATATCCAAAGTGACTAGATGCAGATTTGAAACTCAAAACTTGTTTATACAATGGCATTAAATATTAATGGTGATGCAAGCCATCAACAGACTGTTTCTGGTACAAAATCTGTAACATTGGAATAAGAGCTTCCTCAGTCAGGCTGAGAAGCCATAGCAGGTCCCAACTCAAGAGCATGCTGTGCTCTTCCCGTGGATTACCCAGGTGTGATTAAAGAGTTTAGTATGAGTTAAGTACATCTGCTATCAGCAGATGGTGCACTGCAGTAGGTTAGTAAGATAGGCAGGTTCACATCTAAGGCACATTATAAAGTGGTGATCCATTTTCACACAATCTTTTAACATTTGGATGTCAACTCTAGCAATTTAAGGGTTCCCAGTGTTTATTGTATTAACTGACCAATCCTTACCTATTTGCTAAAAGTCAAAATGAAACAACCTACAATGGCTAAGCTCCCATATCAGAAAATAAATAAAATTATCTAATATTTCATCAGAAAATCACACATTCTGCATTTAGAAAGAAGGGCATTGTGTCACTCTAGTGGCTAAGAAGCTGGACCTTTAGACACATATAATCAGGATCATATGCCATCACTGATGGACCACGAAACCACAAATAACTTACATAAACTACCATTCATCACATTTTACAAACATAGAAACAAATGTATTATAGTTAACTTGTTTCGTAAATTTAAATGTAACAAAGCCAATCATAGATCACAAGATATTACAAAAAAACAGATGGAATTAAGTACAAGGTCAACACTAATTTTAAACAATCATTTGTTCCCTCTCAGTGGGATGTTTTCAGTTTCTCCTATAAAATGTGGGCACAGTCAATCAAAAGATGGGAATTCCTTGTTAATATTCAGCACCAAAATACAGTCAAACAGATGGTTAGCACACAACCCGTGCCTTTGAAAACACAAACCACATTGGGGTGAGAAGAAAGGATAACTGATTTCAAAAGACACAACATCCAGGCATTATTACATGAAATAAATCAGCATGGGAGAGGAGGTTCCCTTCAACACTGCTCTGAAAAAGGACATGGTGGGTGACAAATACACAGCCAGTTTCTTTGAAAAGAGCTTAATTTCATCAACACTGAGAACTAAGGCAAAGCATTTCAAAAGACACTACGAGACCAGTTTTTCAATTTATTTATAGTTTGAAGTGGATGCCTTTGACTGATTTATTGATAACTTGAACTCACTTTTTATCTCACTGTAGAAAGGAGCTATATAAAAGCTGTTTTATATCTTTTTGTTCCTGACCTGTGTTTACCGGCATTGTTCTAAATGCTGCAATGATTCATGAATAAATGAGCACTCTGCAGCTTCCTCAGCACCCAACGAATGAAGGAGCAAAAATGTGGCTTGGTTCCTGCCTTTACTTGTCACTCTGCTCTCACGCACAAAATAAATTATGCTATTAACTCGATTTAGGAGAACATAACCTAATTTACCCTTGGGGAGGTACTGGTTTGCATTGGTGTTCTTGTATTTTTTTCTCAAAGTTCATTCAGAGGGGTAAATCAAAGTTACTTAAAATATCCCCATACATCACAAGTGGTCACTTGCTCCGTCAGTTTTTCAGCTGGTGTGGATTTGGAACCATTACTCCATCGGTTCTTGAAAAGTAACTAGAATTTTGCTCCCATACCAGCAGTACATTTACCATTACATTTTCTTAAGTTGGAAACTTTATCATGTTATCCTAGAAAAGGTCACAGGTCACACATAACGTGGAAAGTGTAACAGAGATGCAATGCCACTTTGCACATACATCTGCTGTATTTATAAATTGGGCCAGGGTTTCCTCCCCAAACACTGAACGGTTGCTGCATTAGGACTTTCCCAAAAATCCTTGCCTCTTTCCCCATTATTACTCTTTAACTGAAAGTCTCAGAGTTTGCTTTCTTAAATTTCTTTGTTAGCTCAGTCTGACAAAGAAAGCATTTATCAAATACTCCAGCTATGGAAGATGAAAAAGTGAATCAGGTATGTATGTGTGTGTGTGTGTGTGTGTGTGTGTGTGTGTGTGTGTATATGTTTGTGTGTGTGTGTGTTATAGTATATATACAGTACCATTTGGAGCAGTCATATATCACTGTTAGAAAAGGATTGGTCTAATAATGTAACAAATATCAGATTGGTAGAATATGGCTACACTCTCCAGCCTTATTTTTGTAGTTTAGATAAAATATAAAAAAGTAAAGGAACAGGTCTTTATTTGTCACCACTAGTACAAAAAGTTCAGGGCAGAAACTGTTTAACTATCCTTGTTTAAAACAAACAATTTCACTCAAAACCTTATATAAACCTGAAAAAGTCCATCATCTTGGCTAGAAATTAATACTTAGGTTCTCTGGCTGCATATTATTTATACTCAATATACTCAACCGATTTAGTGTTTTATTCTGTTACATAAAAGTTGTATATATGGCTATTGCATTATAGCATTAGAACTTCTTTCCCACTTACCCTCCACTGCCAACTGTCTACTTATGTAAGTGGATCAAACAGCCTATGTGTCTTGCAACTAATACAGTATTGCCTTTCAACATCTGTTATCTGTTCCTATATTACTGGTCTTAAACTGGAAAATTCTGGGTCATTTTAATTGTTATCCTTCACAAACTTCATGCATCTGTTACTGTATAAAAATACTATATTAAAATATTTCACTACCCAAAATAAACGGCACATATCAAAAATCTAAGCAACTTTACTGAAATTTCAGCTTTTGTTGATGTCAGACCATCTGAGAAGATTATGTAACCAGCAATAGTTGTGAGAAACTCATCATTTTAAGAAAATATATTACAAATAAAAAAACATACTTTTTTGTGCATAACAACTGAAAGCAAGAGTATGGAACAAAGAAACAGATTTGATGGCGAAATTGGTGGCAGTCCAATATGATCACAATACAAGTGGACTATGTATACTAAATATCAAAATGACCATTCATGTACACAGTAACGGGTATATGTGTGAAGTTAGAGAACACTCATTCATTTTGAAAGTTATTAATTAGAAAGGAGTCCAAATTATAAGCAATAGTTGCTGAAGCACTTACTAACCTTCAGTTGTATGGGATCTGGTTAATGGAGAGTTGAGACTATTGACATCAATGTCCTGTAAACTGAGCTGCTCTGATGACTGTGCATGAAGACTGAGGAACTCTGTCACAGCAGATGAGGCCTGCTCTCTAATTGGGTTGATAATCTTTTCCAAGCTCAGTGCATCTTCAGCTCTCACCCGTTGGCACAGTTTCTCCATCTCCCTAACGTTGGCCCTAAGTTGCTAGAAGAGAAAGAACCATACAGAGTTACTGTGCTTTTAGCACGACCGTTCAATTTGCTCAATGGGCATAAACAAACTTTGTGGACATGGCTGAACTATCCACAAACTGAAATATAAGTTCATGGACCAGAAGACACTCACGAAATTATGGAAATGCCTAAAGACAAAGCTCCTTTAGTATATTCAGAATGCAGTGTGTCAATGTGATCATTAATATAATATATTGTAGGTGCTAGGCAGTAACTGAAATGTACTAATCCTGAACTTGTACAGCAGGAAAACCTGAAGTTAACAAAAATGAATGCACCAAAGAAAAAATGAGAAAATCAAACATACATCTCATTAAAACAAAGAAACTAGGAAATATATACTGTTAAACAAGAAAGTTCAATTAAATTTATTAAGAGGCAGAAGATATTAAATGAAGGATGAATATGGGCACTTCTTTCAGTTTACAATGTTTTAACACTAAAAATATCAAAAAATAAATGAAAACATTAAATTAGTCAAAAATTAACTTTTTGAACATGATTTTTTCCAACTAGGTCTAAACATTAATTCATCCGGTACTTACTGTGTTGTATACAGTACCTATAAGGTCCTATCACCCAGGACTGACGCATCAAATACCACCATATAATTTGAACACTAAAGATCAAAGACAGCAATATTTTCTAGTATCTACTCCCCATATGACCAAGGGCATATGCACATAATTCGTTAATGACATAGAATCTCACTCAAGCACACATAATGCATTACATTTCAAACTTGTCATCTAAGACTACAGTTCATTAATTTAATAAATAAAAACAGTTCTAGTTCAACTAGCTTCACTTGACGGCCAACAGCCTGTGCTATAATGTATTTGTATTAATATCTGCCTTAAAAAGAATGAGCAACTCATCTTATTTTGTGTGAATAAAATTCTCTTTGTACACTGTCTTCATAAAGATTAACACTATATTGGTTGTATTAAATAAGAAGCTATTGCATGACAAGAAATGACCATTGTGCAGATCTTGCTAATTACAACAAGCTGGTATCTAACTAGTAGGTCAATATAATACTTAGCAAAGTGATTGTTTTTTTTTTTCTCTGTTTAAATGTGTTCTTCGCCTTGATAAAATGTTTGTAAGAAAAGCTTATAGTTTACTAAGTCAGTCTGAATTTTAAAGTTCTGATATCATCACAAAATATTTTGTTACCTGGTGAATGCAGTGAACTACTGAGGTTCATAATAAACACACAGAATGAAATTATACAGTACATTAAGCTCCCTGCTTTGTGCTTTTTTCCTTTTTTTTTTTTTTTTTAAATCAATCAATATGTATCTGACTGAAAGTTTTAGAGATACAGTATATGCATATTTTCCATATCATTAAAATGGCCAGAATTCTTATTTTCTTTTTTTTTAATCGATCTATGTTATAATAATTGTTTGTATACTGAGTATTATAACAAAGCATGCTACAAAAGAAATAAACAATAAAATGAACCATTGGAAGAGTACTGATCAATAGGAGTTAGAATTTTGAGAACATGCAACCTTTTTGAGCCGAGTTGGGTAACACTGCTGTAAACCTCCCACAAACTTTTGAGAATTGAGAAGAACTAAAGCATAGCAGAATAGAGCGAAGTCAGTAAGGATTTGAGAACACACACAGACAAAACATAGGCATTCATGTTCAATTTTCTTAAGTACACAGTGTGGCTAGAGAAGGGTGCTGCCCTGATCTCTAAACAAAAAAATGCCAAGAAGACCAAAAGTGTAAGTGTAATCATTAGGTAACAGTTCAGAAAGGAACAAGTCAGGCTGATCATTGTGCTGAATCCACTGAGTGGTGCAGGGCTGCACAGGTAAATTAAAGCGACACTGAGAAGTCCAGCTTGTTCTTTGTGTTTTTTTGAGAGGCTCCAACACCACAGTTGGACAGAATTCTGTATTGACTTTTTGGATGCCTTCCTCCCTAATGATTAAAATGCGCACTCAGAACAGAAGTTCTAAACCTTTATGAAAAATAATTGTATTGTCTTAGGAGCTTTATTTTTGAAATTCATAGGTTGTGCCTTAAAAGGTAACTCAGTGTACTCAAGGAAGAAATACTGTGGCATGTCCTTGATGCATATGACCCACAGGTGGCTACAACACTAAGGGGAGGGTGGCGATATTGGCTGACATGTTAGTAAGACTGAAATCCTGAGAAGATAAGGACTGGATGCCTTTGGCGTTTGTGGATCTTGCACAGGTGACACACCCCATGACATACCCTCTCTTAAACCACAGAGAAAAAACTCAGTTGCACCTCAAGGCAATGCCATCATGATGCAAGCTGCCCTGCTCATCTTCGATGTACCCATTTAAGTATCAATGGGAGGTAGATATCAAAGGAGAGGAACCTGTAGATACTGGAAGCACTTTTACCTTAATGTAATATGGCTTGTGGAAAAAGCTTAGAAGTGTCCTATAGGCATCTGCTGAAGTGAGGATACACTGGAAAACTGAAGCATTTGTTCTGGATGACTGCCACCTCTCAATGCCCTTATTGCTAGGTATAGACTTGTTAGTTGGGTTTATCATCCATCTGTGCTATGTTGTATTTTATTAATATATGCTTTAAAAAGAATAAGCAATATTAGTAAATTAAATCTCTGTGTATACTGTCTTCATAAAGATAACACCACATTACTTGAATTAAATAGGAAGTTTTCTCATAATAAGAAGTTACAAGCGTGCAGATCTGGCTAATTATAAGAGTCATAGCTGTGGTACAAGTTGCCTATGAGTGGGGTTCAGACATTTAAAAACAGTATGCAGCAATCAATATGTCTGACCCAGTAGAGAAGAGTATTCTCATACAGTCACCCCTTGCTTTGTAGATTCTTTCAGTGTGGATAAACAAATTAGACAAACAAATGTGGTATGCCATCTACTTTGACATCCAAGTTCCTGTTCGCAACAGGGATTATGGAGGGTCACCTCTGAAAAGCACAGTAATCAAGCAGTAGGTCGGCCAGATGTTGGCTGACTGGGCTAACTGAAACTTCCACCTTAGCTTGGGAAAGACTTGTTTTACTCACACCTAAGACAGACAGACACTTCCAACTCTGTGTTGATTACAAAGAAGCTAAACAAGAATACCTATCACAACACAACCTATGCCATAACAACCAAGAGTTCTTGCATGGGGCAGCAGTACTCAGTTTGCTGGATCTGAAATCTGGGGTGGCTAGTGAAGGTGGGAAGTGAAAGCTTTAAGAAGATGGTTTTCATCATCAACCCATAAGGAATTTTCCAGTTCCTGGTGATGCTCTTTGGTCTACTAATGTTGGGGCATAGCACCTAAATGATAATGTCTTCCAGCAGCTCACTGCAAAGACTTGTTTAGCCAATATCGACAGTATCTTCCAATAGTTTTGTTATGCTCATCTTTCACTTAACATCAAGAAGTGCTGATTTTTCCATGAGCAACTTTCCTTCTTCAGCCATGAGGTGTAAGCTGAAGGGGTCAATGTTAACCCAAAGAGGATTGTAATCATGGACAACACAGTGTACCAGGAGATTAACAAGGCTTCAACTAGCAGAGTGTAATATGTATTGTCTGCTATAATATCTTAATTGTTGTTTTAACAATGTGCCTGAAATCATTGAGTATGTCACCCACTTTGCAAAAAAACAAAAAAACCACGCCTCAAGTCTCCATGCATTCACTGTCTCATGTAACCTAACAGGATAGACTACTGAGCGTATGGAGCCCTGTAGGTGTCAGGCAAAAAAAAAAAAATCTGTTAGAACAAATTACGTACATAATTCATTCGAAAAAATTATTTTTATTTCTGCAAAAAGCATATGCCTATTGGCATGTTTTATTTTGCAAGCAATTTTTGTTGATGGTCCTCGATTCCAAAGGACTTTTTTTTCTTTCATTATTTAAAACACTTACACAAATCCCTGCCACCTTGCCTTGCCCTATCCACCCGACTTGTGTATAAAGTATGTACAATAATGACAACAATGTTAAAGCAATGATAAAGTGGAACGGAGACGTTGTGCCGGCCCATAAAGCCCAACCACAGTTGAATGAAAAAGAAAAAAAAAAAAAACTTAGGCAGTTATTTAGGGAAAAAAAAAAAAACAGGAATTCAGAGAAGGTGAGTCTCTGCACACTGCCACTGAAAAAGAGATCAAGAGATACTTGATGATATCTGAGGTGGACAGTAATGTAAATCTATTTTGAGTGGTGGAAAACACAAGTAGTACATTTCCCCAGATTGGGGAAACTTGCAAAAAAGTATTCGTGTATCCCTGCCTCAATCAGACCTTCTGAGAGGGCTTTCAGCACTGGAGGAAATGTTGTAACATGTAACAATTCTGCTCTGAAGTCAGATGCTATGAACAGACTTGTATTTCTGTCACACAACTTGAAGTTTCCTCAGTAGAATTTAACAATTGTTTTATTTTTTCTGATAACTTTGTGCAATATTGAACAGAACTTGAAGTTAGTTATTTGTTTAAAATATTACAGATTTGTTTTTTTTGTATCTTTGTGCAATATATGACAGAACTTATTTATAAATGCTATAGTTTTTTTCTTTTCTGTGCAATATTTGACAGAACTTTGGATTTTTACACAATAGTACAGTATGTTAGATTTTTTGTTCTTGCTTGTATGCTGTACTATTCACTTTACAGCAGAGAAGTTTATCCAAACAAGTTTATCCAGACTGCAATGTTCATGCCATTGTGATAGTGAGGGTTGGCTCCACACTCCTAGTTGCTCTAGGGAGCCCCATGAACCCTCTACTGCCGAAAACGTACCAGAGGGATGAGCCAGCGGATGAGGACACAACACACAAAGCAAAGAGGTAGGCACAATAATGCTACAGTGCTTTTATTAAAAAAAAGTTGAAACAAACAGTGTTCAAAACAAAATGCAGTACAAAAATTCAATAAAAAAAAAAGACGTTTTTATTCATATTTGCACTTTTTGATCTCAGTAATACTTTGGTAATTTTAATGTGTTTTATTTTTTTACTTAAATGTGACTTAAAATAACACAGACATGATTTCCTTAACTGTAGTTTACATTAATCTCATTAGTAAGGTTCAATTAATATCCTATTAACAAGACGAAGCTAGATCAATAAGACTTTTACTAACACATTTTTAAAGGGTCTAAAATATCGTTGAATTATTGTTATCGTTGAAGTCCCAAAAAATAGCAAGATACAATTTTTTGCCAGTATCGTACACCCCTAGTTTCAACACTTTCTGGTAATGGCTGAGTGGTTTCACAGGTTCATTACAAGGTTTGCCGACACTGCAATACCTTTGTTCCATCTGCTGAGGAAGTGGTCTCTTTGGGTGTGGATGCAGGTGTGACAAGGCTCCTTCAGCCCCTTGAAAGAATCTCAAGAGGTGCTAGTGAAAGGAGTGTGTGAAACTCATCCCTGATATACTATCCCAAGTGCACAAGCAGGCACATTTGGAGACAGACCTGACCAGCATACTTAAGGAATTGAAGAGGGTGTTAAACGATTGTGTACAAAAACTGCAGCTACAATTATCAGTTGGTGGCTTCCAAAGCACATAAGCCAGAGATCCTGTAATACTACCATGACAACTAGATTTGTGTTCATCTCATTGAATATTTTGGGAGGGGCATGTTGGCCAATTGTTCACAAAGACATCTGGTTCCAAATCTAATTGTGTATTATTAGTCAGACCTGAACCTCTCTCCAGACAGCAAAAGCCAGTCACAATATCATCACCAAGGGACAGACCAAGCATTCCCTACCAGTAAAGACAGGAAGACTTTTCTGACGGTTGTGATGACTTATTTTACCAGCTGGATAGAGCTATTCCCTTAGCTAAGCAAATATGTATCACCTTTAAGAACAATATATTCATGAGATGGGGAGTGCCACGAATACAGTCACCAAGGGTCTTTACCAGCTTAGTTGAAAAAGACTTCTGGAAGGAATGGGTCAGTTCACCAGAAGAACACAGAATACCACCCACTTTGCAATCAACAGGAGTGGGTTTATGGGACTCCAAAGACAATGACTGCATTCTTTGTTGTGTACTACCATTAAGCATGTACAAACTGGCTGTGTAAGCTCCAATGCGCACTGAATACAGTAGTGCATAATAATACAGGTGAGATCCTGCATTATTGGGTCTAGGTAGACAACCATAAAGGCCATTAGAATGTATCACTAGTCATGACCCACCGAAACCAGATTCATCAATTTTCTAACAGTTACAATGATACAGTCCATAAGTCAAAAGTAAAGGAAAGAATGATAGCAGCTCAGTCTAGACAGTCTTATTCATACAAACTGATATGACCTAATAAGCTTGTTACATTATTGGTTGGTGAATTTACAAAATCTTTTTATTGGCATTAAGTTCTAACTTGGATTTATTGTGTTTGTCTCATCCTGTGGAGTGTTCTTATAAACTGTCCGTTTGGAGTTGTTGTTGCTCTGTGCCCTTTCCCAATATTCAATTCAATATTCAAATTGTACAAAGTTCCCAAATTTTCAAACAGCTGTTCACGTTGCCCTGTTCCCCCCACTTATCTCTCTCTCAACTTTCAGATCTCAAATTGTTTGAACTGTGTTTGTCTCAGAGGATTTTGTGTGTGTCCTTGTTTTAGTTACTCTACCCCGAAAGGGCCCTTGAGCTAGGCCCTTAACCTGCAATTGCTCCATCCCAGTTATGGCGTTAATCTGCATCCGCCCCTGCAAGAAGGTCCTCTTAAATTGCTGGGAAAACTTGGGGGTTGGTGGCAGGACTGACACTCTAGCCGCTGTCAAACAAAACACCTTACACTGTTCCAGTGTGGTGCTGAGGTGTCATCCACTGCACTTGGGTCCCAATCTAGGTGGTTCGTCATGTGGTGGGTGTGGTAACATGCTATCAGCGCATGCTCCCAACCTCTCTTCCTCTTGTTTTAATGTTTTTGGGTGAGATTTGTACAACTCTTTTCTTTGTACTTGATTTAGTTAATATGTATTTGGAGTTTTTACATTAGTGTGTGCGTGTGTGTGTCACACCTTGGGTGTGTTGTAGTTTTAACATGTAAAATATGAATCTCAATGCTTCTTAACTGTAACCGACATATTTTTAGAAAGACTTTTTAAGGCCCAATTTGGAACTACTTTGGGTGGTAACCCAACTACACCTTTCAGAATCAAAAAAGAGCAAGGGAGATCTTGGGGTCATCCTAAGACCCTACATCCCTGGATTCCTCACCTTCCAATAAAGAGCCATGCATCACCCTAACACTTGTCCTACATACTGGGGTGCAGAGAGATGAATCCTGGATAAAATATCTCCCTGCCACCTAATAGCATGGTGGACTTCAGGCACAGAACCCATTGTTCTCTATTGCCCTGAATCACTAGACAAAGAGCTCCAAACACAATATTGGAGCATACTGCCCTGACTGACAGTGGCCTACTTTCAATGCCACAGAAAGCACTACAAGTGTAGGTGCTGCCTGGGCATTCTATAACCCAACTCCTGTGCTGCATTACGAAGACACTGTTGTAGTTGCAGCCCCTACTGGGCCCCTTTTACAACAGTAATCATTCATCTTCCTAACCTGCTTGTCCAGGGCAGGGTCATGGAGACAAGTAATCATTAAGATCCTAAATTTAGATTTATAAATATAATAATGAACGCAGTATAGGAACATAAACAAAGAAGACAAAATGGTACAGAAAAGAGACATTCACAGTACAAGATACTACAGCAGAAAAAGTTTTGAAATGGGAGGAATTTGTTTTAAAGATAGAAGAGGATTGCCATTGGCAATTTATAAGGTTTACCATTTTTATTTGATGGCTGACTGCATTATAGTCAGTCAAATCTTAAATGCTAAAACACCAAGAAGAAAGGAGGGTAACCTGAAATAAATAAGGATGTATAACTGATACTCAGAAAATGGATCCCTAGCTCTGAATCTAAGGAATTGTTTCCAAGAGCAAGATTAAAATTCTACTTTGCTTTAAACATCAACATACATTCTCTCCTGTGGCTGTCAAAAGAAACACCTCCAGCCCAGAAGGAAGTAAAGATATTTTAGAAATCTTTGGAAGGATGAATATTTCTTATGAGAGGAGGTCAGTGTGTTATGTACACCACCTATCCAAAGAACTTCTCCCTCTGGGGTTTTCATACTGTATTGTGTTATTTAGGAATTTTAATTAAACTGTTTTGATAAAAAGCAACTCAAGAACGCAATATAACACAATTCTAAAACAAAATCTCCTATTCCCCCCTGAATTACTTATAAATAAAAAGTAACTCATTTCATTTGAATTAGGCCAACATGAGTCAATAGATAGATGAGGCACCTAAGGAATAAATTGGATAGATAGCCAAGTATATTTTAAGATATGTCTCTGAGAAAAGGCTGGGAAAAATAAGAAACAATGGGAAGAGTGTAATTCTGGGCAATTTGCTGATCAGAAGCTAAAATGAACTTGTAAATTAACTACTTGCTCTATCGGACTGCTTACACTGGATAATTTTTATTACTTTTAACTTGGGGAAAAAAAAAACACTCTGGCAGGGTGTTTCAAATGTAAGGACAGGCAACAAACAACAGGATTGAGTAAGACGTTCTATCACAGTATCAGAGGAGTAGCAATTATATTATTCACAACAAAAATCAACTGGTACTGTAGACAATCAGGGTAAAGCTTTCCTGCATGTGCTTTATCTGTTTTGCTTAATCCTGACACTCAGTTCTTACCCATTCTCTTTGCAATGTATATTGAGCCCCCTTCAAGTCGTGTTGCATCAACTGATATTTAGTGAGTTTTATTAATTAGTAGTAGTTAGTAGTAATAGCAGTATCGTCACATGCACAGAGTATAGTGAAATCTTACATACTATTTCAACACGCGGGTAATACTTTGAACTACAGGTAAAATTCTGTTACAATGAACTTCCAGGGACCTAAAAAATATTTCTTTGTAATGAGATTCTGTATTTGTTGCTATAGTGCTTTCTTTAACTTGCGTCCTGGCGTCTGCAATCATTTCAATAGCTTCTTTCGCGTTAATTTTAATCTTCTCCTGTCTACAAGTTATGCTGACAAGAATTTTTCTCAGCATTTCCTTGCGATACACTTTCAGGGTGCGAATTATGCCCAAATCCAATGGCTGAAGCACTGCTGTGCAATTGGGTGGGAGGAATTCAACGCGAACATTATCTAAATGTGGAAGCATGTTGTGGGCAATTATCAATCAGAAGCCGAATCACCCTTTTCATCTTCTTCATATTGTGAGGTTTCTGAACTCTTTTGGGATTCCCTACACCCCCCCACCCAACGGGAATGTCATGCTAAAGTGCATCCCAAAGCACGATTGCCGCGTCTGTATAAGATTGTTTGTCCGTTGCCGGGGCAGAGCAACCGCTGGCTCACAGTGCTGCAGTGAAGCGCCACAGAAGCGAATCCTAAAAGATTGTGGTCACGCTATAAGTCCCTGTCTTACACCCCAAAACACGAGGCCGAGTCTCAGTATTTTAGCAAAACCAGCTTTATTCAGCTTGAAAACAGAAACAGCATGGTTATTTATTGTAGTGTGATCTGCCACTCTCCTAAACACAGACACAGCAGTCAGGCAGGGTTGTGGCCAGGGCAAGTAATACTGTTCCCTGTATTTACAATGTTCCTTGCATCACCCATCGAGATCTTTTCTGTTTGCTTTGCTGGGGAGCCACAGCAGAGCTGTTAGCCTGGTGTTACCCCGGCAACAGATAAACAGTCTTCCACAGATGCGGTGATCACACTTCGGGACGCTGTTTGGCATGTTGTCCAATTGTGGAAGGTCCCAAGAGAGTTTACAAACCTCACATTTTCTTGAATGAGTGCCGCATTAATAGGAATGTTTCTTGAACGAGCATCACTGAACCACATAAAAACTGCTTTTCGGCTTCTTCAAATGCAGCAGTTCGCATAAATTTGCAACCCGAGATTTTTCTTCTTTTTTGCTTGGTCTTTCAAGAAAGTTGACAGTGTCGATGGCGAAATTCCGAATTCACTGGCAATGTCTTTTTTCTTTTTGCCGCAAATGAGACCTGCAAAAATGTAAAGTTTTTTTTCCTAATATGAACTGTTATTTTTTCATGTCTGCCGTTTCTATAGGAGGGTGACAATGAGTTAAATTCCAATGGATGTTTTTCAAATGTTGACGAGCAATAAACAAAATGTATCACTGACGACCACTGAAAACAAAAACAGCAAAAAACAGTACGAGGAAAGTCCGAAAAAAGAATTTTTTCTTTTCTTTTTTTTTTTTTAAAAACAATGTTTCTGTTTGGGGATCATTGTGCATAATTGAGCTGCGACCACAGAACTAACTGCTCTGTGGATGATTCATTCAGGCATTTCAAGGTCTTTTGGGCACTTCGTTGTAATGAAAGTATCTGCTGAATGTACTTCATAGTAACGAGATTTCTATAGACTTGTGTCATATGGGATAACTGTTGGGACCATAAAAATACTTCATTGTAATGAAAATTTTGTTGTAAAGATATTCGTTGTAACGGAATTTTACCTGTATTGGTGATGAAGCCAATGGTGAAGTAATACGTTTTCTTACTTTTCATTGTGCATTGGAATCACTGAGATTTAAATAAAGGAAACTGAACCATATTTACCTAATAAATCATAGTAACAAAATATACTCATAAGCAGAAAAACTATTACAATTATGATAATTTACACAGCATGAATTTGCACAAGTGCCAGAATGTTATACAAGTGGTAAGGAGACTTTATATTACACACTTTTTGTTTTTGTTTTTTTTTTTTAAAATAAAACAAGGTACTTTATGACTACATGCCAAATTTCTTGAGACGCCTAAGGAAGCTGTGATGCTGATATATTGTAAATGCTCAAAAAATTAAAGAAACACTTTAAAAACACATCAGATCTCAATGAGGAAAACAATCATGCTGGTTATCTATACTGATATGGACTGGGTAATGTATTAGGAATGAAAGGATGCCACATCGTTTGATGGAAATGAAACTTATCAACCTACAGAGGGCTGAATTCAAAGACACCCCGAAAATCAAAGTGAAAAAATGATGCAGCAGGTTAGTCCATTTGAAAAGCACAAGGCGCCACTGGTGGACCTGCCAATTCTGGTATTCTACGGCAAATGCCAATCGAGCTCCATGGTGCCACCCTCATGAAGTCTGTTTCTGATTGTTTGGTCAGAGACATTCACACCAGTGGCCTGCTGGAGGTAATTTTGTAGGACTCTGGCAGTTCTCATCCTGTTCCTCCTTGCACAAAGGAGCATATACCGGTCCTGCTGATGGGTTAAGGACCTTCTATGGCCCTGTCCAGCTCTCCTTGAGGATCTACCTATCTCCTGGAATCTCCTCCATGCCCTTGAGACTGTGCTGGGAGACACAGCAAAACCTCTGGCAATGGCACGTATTGATGTGCCTGCCATCCTGGAGATGTTGGACTGCCTGTGCAACCTCTGTAGGGTCCAGGTAACGCCTCATGCTAAAAGTAGTGACACTGACTGTAGCCAAATGCAAAACGAGTGACAAAACAGATGAGGAGGGAAAAATGTCAGTGGCCTCCACCTGTTAAACCATGTCTGTTTTGGGGGTCGTCTCGTTGCCCCTTTAGTGCACCTGTTGTTAATTTAATTAACACCAAAGCAGCTAAAACTGATTAACAACCTACTCTGCTACTTAACTGACTAGATCAATAGCCCAGATATTTCATTGACTTGATGCTATACTCTGATTTAAAAGTGTTCCTTTAATTTTTTTGAGCAGTATACTTTCTTGGCACCCATCCATTTTCCCTAATATCAATCAATTCCTGAAAGCTGACAAATTAAAGAGGAGGTACAATGCCAGGTCCTTCATCTTATCAATACAGGCATTAAAACAATGATAGTAGAATCTTTAGCAAACCCAAACGTGAACTTTGAGTGTCAAGGTACAAATCACGATGGAATGGGCAGTTAAGAGAATCAAGGTGGACTATACATTGCTGCCAAAATTCACAAGCTGCAGTCTACAGGACAAAAAAAAAACCTATACACACACACACTTTTTATATATACAGTATATACCGTGTATATATAAAATCCCATTTCTGAGACTGCTGCCAATTCCCAGATCAGAATTATTTTAGACATTGAGCTATAGTCCATGATTTGTTTTTCTCTCTAAGTACGTAATGGCTACAATAGGGGAAACAGTATTCTCTGTTCACATGTTACAACAATAAACAAAATGGAATTACTGTAAATTGATAAGGATGCTGAGTTAGAGTGTGCTGTTGTTAGCTTATCAAAGCACTAATGTCAACCAATATGAACACTATTGGGCAACATTCACTAAAGCACATAACCAAAATGGAGCATAAATATATTTCACTAAAGCACATCACCAAAATGGAGCAGAAATATATCTGTAAAGACATCATGCTAGTCCATGCAGTGTCTGAGAACACAGAAAGCAAAGCTGCGTGGGCCTGTGGCTTTAATGTTAGATGTCAACCTAGACTCTTACTCTTATATTCAGAAGTGTCTGTTGGTCACAAGAAACCTCTGAAAATATATTGTAAACAATACCCTAATAATACATATTGTTAAGTATAGTTGAGGATCCCTTGGAATGTATTAGATGCCTCTAGTTTTACAGGTCTTGTGATGGCCACACAGGCATGTGCACTTACAGTATATCTGGTATTCTTTTCTTACAATGAACATGCCCTTTTATTTTAAAGTTGGTATTTTTTAGTATATCTTGCCATTGAGATGACCATCAATAAAAAGTAAAGATAGATTATTATTATACACTTAGCTGCACACCTTGGTAAAGTAGCTCTCTTTCTATTAAACTATATCCATGTGGGAGGAGATTTACGTTGATGGGGTATTTGGACAGCACCCGTTTATTCCCTCATTTTTACTTGATAACATGTTGAAACAATATGTGCAACTACCAAACTGCAAAAAGGCACACCCATACAAGCCTCTGAAACAGACCAAAAAAATGCAGGATTAAAGAAGGGCAGTTTCTTTAAATAAAAAAGCACCAAGAAATTCAAATGTTTTGTTAAATTTCAATCTTTCATTCACAGTTATGCCTGTAGTACGTACCATCAAAAGGCAAGGCAAACAAAGCAATATGGTATCAAACTGGAAATTTCATGAGTTTCTATCTTTTAAATCTTAAATACAAAAAATCTGTGTTAATGTTATGCTTTGTAACAAAAAATCTGTTTTAATGCAGATAATATTTATATAAAAGTTATTATGATATATGATGATTTTCTTTGATTCCTTTTTGATATTTCCAGAATATTGAAAACTGTACAAAAAAGGTAATGCCAAACTTAATTCTATATAGAATTTTACATGGTGACCATCTATATATATAATTCACTAAGCAGCCGACAGGGCATGGGATACGCACGACATAGCCACGCCTGCCAACTCACAGAGCCACGCCCACCAACTCTAAGACCATTGGACGAGAACACCTGCTGACCTGTCCACCCGCCTGACTGTTACCAGCATTCACCGCAATGTACTGGAGTGTAAAACTATCGCAGCTGCTAAGATTTCAGCCACGTGAGATTGAGCAATAACAGGTCTGTGATGCCCTTAGATGTCCGGGGCTGAACGCGCGCTACACTGAATGGATCAACGTGTGTCTACCCGGCGCCGAGAGGCGTGGGTAACCCGTTGAACCCCATTCATGAAGGGGACCGGGGCTTTCAATTGTTCCCCACGAACGAGGAATTCCCAGTAAGTGCGTGTCATAAGCGCACACTGATTAAGTCCCTGCCCTTTGTACACACCGCCCGTCGCTACTACCGACTGGATGGTTTAGTGAGGTCCTCGGATCGGCCCTGCCGCGGTCGCACGCGGCCTCTGGCGGAGCGCAGAGAAGACGATCGAACTTGACTATCTAGAGGAAGTAAAAGTAATAATTCCGTAGGTGAACCTGCGGAAGGATCATTACCGGTTGTGCCGACCCGTCATTGGACGGTTAGGACCCGAAACATCTCAGGCCCGCTTCCCTGCCCTCTCTCTGGAGAGGCGGAGGGGGTGGAAAGGGCGTCCTTCCCCTCTCCTCCCGTTCCGCCCTCCGCGCCCAACCGCCATCCAGCCCCGTCCCTCTCTCTGGGAGGTGGGGGAGCGACGGCGGTCCTCCAGTTTTCAGTCACGGACAATTGTATGTTGCTCTCTCTAGAGTTCCATCTTTTCATTCAATTACAGTCGTATCCTCAAACCCACCCCATTTGGACAACTGTGTCTTTCAGGAAGTGTTCACCCATCAATACATAATTATGCGGCTACACCGCAGGTTGGCTAGTCACATATAAAGCACAATACAAAGTAACAGAAGGTAATGGTATAAATTTCAATATAATTTACATCAAAAGATAAATTAATGATAAATATTGGTATTCTGAAGGAGAGCCTGAAAATGTTCTGACATTAAATGAATTAAAAGTTTTTTAAACTTACTAACCTTTGAAACCTAAAAGATTTAAGATTTTTTTTCAATTCAAAATGAATTCCAATACTATTAAACAAGAAAAAAAAATATGGTTATTAAAAATGCTTAGGTGAACAGTTGCCCTCACAAACATGAAAAGTACAACAAATGAAAAATAGAACAACTAGATCTGGTCTTACAATAATATTCTGAAGCAAATATTTAACTTGATATCATTTAAATAAAGGCTAGTTTTTCTGTAGTTAAAAGATTTCTAAAAAATATATTAGCATACCCAAAGAAGTGTGCTCCATAAAAAATGAAAAAATGATTTAAAAATACCTCACATTTTTCCCCCTTTATTGAATAATACAGATTCAGTTTATTTTTCAAATTATCCTTCACAGCCAGGTGTCATCTCTTAAGTACTATTTGCAGAAATGAGTACTGTCGCTATCACTGGAAGACACAAAGTGGTGGGTGGTAACTAAAATATCTCAGAAGCTCCTCCTTTGGCTTGCCTAATGTTAAATGCCAACAGTGTTTCAACTGAAGCAAGCTGAGCAGACACATTTAGTTTCAGCTGGAGATTTCAACTCCTGCTATCAGCATTATCAGGCCACAGATCTTTTGAGCTCAATACAGACTTTTTATTGATGTCAAAAGCTGTGAAAATACAGATGAGTAAAGGGAACAACTTCTAACGCGGAAACAAATTTCTGCCCAGAATCACTGTGCTGTATAAATTATATACAAATAAATATATAGCGTTATTAGGTGGAACAGTTTACTGAAAATAATCATAAATATACATTACTACACATTGATATATTCTTTGTAGATGAACTGGTTGGTCCACTTGGAAAAAAGCAATGAATATGCAGTGGATAATTGGTGAAGGGGATGGTAAGTTGTAAAGAGTTTTAAAGGTTTCAAAGGATACAGACTTAAAGTTTCACAAACAGAGGGTGAAACACAGAAAACATATTACAGTAATAAAGATTAAAACTGAACACTGTACCCAACAAAGCACAAAAAAAATCTAAAATAACATAATTCCTGTCAATGTATTAGTTAGTGCTAGGGTGTTGTACCAAGTTAGCCATTATGGATGTAATGAGAAGTCAAGACAGGCAAGATGATTACATGAAGAAGGGTCCAGAGTTGCCTCAAAAGCTTTCACATTGTAATCTGTTTAGCTAGTCAATAAAAGGTGTCATTTTACTTGACTTTTCATTGTCAATGTACTAAAAATTATTTAGGCTTAAAGAATGTTACAGGCACTATGTTTCATTAACACTCAAAAATTAACTACAGATACAGTCGTAGAAATTTAAGTTTCAATTCCACTATAAATCCATTTATAGTTGAATATTTCAAAAGAAGTACAATAACTACAGATGAAATAAAATAAATCAAAATGCATCAAATAAAGAGGAATCAATCACATATCTTTTTTTTTTTAACTAGTTGCACCATGTAGAACCACTTAACGTTAAGCAGTGATTTGGCTGTGCTGCTTTAACACAAAAAACATACGCAAAGACATAAATATATCAAGGTACCTCATTATAACAAAGTTCAAACATTATTGATAGTAATGCTGTCAAACTACTTATAAACAATGCTTTCTGAAGATGGTTGGAATGAAACTACATCATATTAGTAAAAGCTGATGCTTTTAAAGGCTCAATGTGAGAGGATGGAAGGAAACTGCATCCTTGAGTGCGGAATGCGATTGTACTGCTGTGGACAGATCGTGAGTGCATCATTAAGGATGACTCAAGACTGTAAGAACAAAGATGACTCAGGATTACATCATTATAGAAGAGGTTGCAAAGCCAATGACATACTTCATTATGCTGCTCTGAGTGTGTCTCTTAACTTACAAGTATCAGCATTGTATAAACAGGAAAATAATGCCTTTGTAACTTACAGGTCTTCTTAATTTTAATTACAGTTAGGTCCATAAATATTTGGACAGAGACAACTTTTTCTAATTTTGGTTCTGTACATTACCACAATGAATTTTAAATGAGGGCGGCACGGTGGCGCAGTGGTAGCGCTGCTGCCTCGCAATTACGAGACCCGGGTTCGCTTCCCGGGTCCTTCCTGCGTGGAGTTTGCATGTTCTCCCCGTGTCAGCGTGGGTTTCCTCCGGGCGCTCCGGTTTCCTCCCACTTTACAAAACATGCAGGTTAGGTGGATTGGCGATTCTAAATTGGCCCTAATGTGTGCTTGGTGTGTGGATGTGTTTGTGGGTTGGCACCCTGCCCGGGACTGGTTCCTGCCTTGTGCCTTGTGTTGGCTGGGATTGGCTCCAGCAGACACCTGTGACCCTGTGTTCGGATTCAGCAGGTTGGAAAATGGATGGATGGATTTTAAATGAAACAACTCAGATGCAGTTGAAGTGCAGACTTTCAGCTTTAATTCAGTGGGGTGAACAAAATGATTGCATAAAAATGTGAGGCAACTAAAGCATTTTTTAACACAATCCCTTCATTTCAGGGCCTCAAAAGTAATTGGACAAATTAAATAACTGGAAATAAAATGTTAATTTCTAATACTTGGTTGAAAACCCTTTGCTGGCAATGACAGCCTGAAGTCTTGAACTCATGGACATCACCAGATGTTGGGTTTCCTCCTTTTTAATGCTCTGCCAGGCCTTTACTGCAGCGGCTTTCAGTTGCTGTTTGTTTGTGGGCCTTCTGTCCAAAGTTTAGTCTTAAACAAGTGAAATGCATGCTCAATTGTGTTAAGATCAGGTGACTGACTTGGCCATTCAAGAATTTTCCACTTCTTTGCTTTAATAAACTCCTGGGTTGCTTTGGCTGTATGTTTTGGGTCATTATCCATCTGTATCATGAAACGCCGCCCAATCAATTTGACTGCATTGAGTTGGATTTGAGCAGACAATATGTCTCTGAACACCTCAGAATTCATTCGGCTGCTTCTGTCCTGTGTCACATCATCAATAAACACTAGTGTCCCAGTGCCACTGGCAGCCATGCACGCCCAAGCCATCACACTGCCTCCACCGTGTTTTACAGATGATGTGGTATGCTTTGGATAATGAGCTGTTCCACACCTTCTCCATACTTTTTTCTTGCCATCATTCTGGTAGAGGTTGATCTTGGTTTCATCTGTCCAAAGAATGATTTTCCAGAACTGTGCTGGCTTTTTTAGATGTTCTTTAGCAAAGTCCAATCCAGCCTTTCTATTCTTGAGGCTTATGAGTGGCTTGCACCTTGCAGTGTACCCTCTGTATTTACTTTCATGCAGTCTTCTCTTTATGGCAGACTTGGATATCGATACGCCTACCCCCTGGAGAGTGTAGTTCACTTGGTTGGCTGTTGTGAAGGGGTTTCTCTTCACCATGGAAATGATTCTGCGATCATCCACCACTGTTGTCTTCCGTGGACGTCCAGGTCTTTTTGCGTTGCCGAGTTCACCACTGCTTGCTTTCTTTCTCAGGATGTACCAGATTTTGCCACTCGTAATATTGTAGCAATTTCTCGGATGGGTTTTTTTTTCTGTTTTCACAGCTTAAGGATGGCTTCTTTCACCTGCATGGAGAGCTCCTTTGACCGCATGTTGTCTGTTCACAGCAAAATCTTCCACATGCAAGCACCACACCTCAAATCAACTCCAGGCCTTTTATCTGCTTAATTGATAATGACATAACGACAGACTTGCCCACACCTGCCCATGAAATAGCCTTTGAGTCAATTGTCCAATTACTTTTGAGCCCCTGAAATGAAGGAATTGTGTTAAAAAAACGCTTAAGTTGCCTCACATTTTTATGCAATCGTTTTGTTCACCCCACTGAATTAAAGCTGAAAGTCTACACTTCAACTGCATCTGAGTTGTTTCATTTAAAATTCATTGTGGTAATGTACAGAACCAAAATTAGAAAAAAGTTGTCTCTGTCCAAATATTTATGGACCTAACTGTAATTAACTAACTCTGCTTAAAATTAAAATTTAAAGCAAACATGTTTAGTATTAAAAATACATACTACCTGCATTTACCCATGAAAATTATAGTAGAAAATAAATGTGTTGCAACTGAACACCTGTCAAACATACATGTATACTTCATATGACCAAAGGAAAGCAACAGGTGCTTTCCTGGCAAAATAATGCAGTTAAAGAAAGTCAGGATTTGAGGAACAGATAGCAGAAGTAGGATACAATAATACCAGAATACTTCAGAGATACATCTTTCCAGCTTCTACTTGATCACACAAACAGCTTCATCTAAAAGTTTGAAATGAAACCACATTAACAGTCACATTAGTTTATGTCTTGTAAAGTCAAATACAGAGCCAATATGTTAAATGCTTTATATATTAATTAGCAAATATTTATATTTAACATTACGACTATTAAAAATAACTTGTCTTTAACTAATTTAATTGTTTTATAGAAGAAAGGATCACAAATTTATTCTATGAGTGGGGCAGAGATTAATGGGCATCAAAGCACTATGAAACTGATTGTTGTAACTAGAAGATAAAAAAAAAAAAAAAAACTACTGATCATTAATTGTAACGAAAGGCCTCACCCGAATAAGAACAATAACAAAAGGAGGATGGCCATAAGTCAATAACCAAAAGTTTTCCATCACTAAACTAGATGCAAAGCAATTAATGAAGGTGGAAGGATAACTGCTATGAGTCAATAATCAAAATAACTTGCACCAAGTATTGACAATACAGCTACAGCATATCAAACTGACAAATTCAAAACCCTCCTATTAACGCATGGCCACCAGATGTACCCATCTGACTGTTATGAAATGAAAGACATTATCGAACACTATGAAAATCTTAAATATCCACCTAAGATCACAAACTTAGGATGTTACAGCTCATTTTATCAGCACACAGTATAGACTTAGCTACTCTAAGTAAGAAGGTATATTGCCATATACAGTGAATTTGCCTCCTTGACCAAAGCAAAGTTCTTCTTGCCTGGTTCCTCAGTTTGGCTGGATGGCTAACTCTAGGAAGACTGCTGGTGGTTCCAAACATCTTCCATTTCACAATTATTGAGGCCACTGTGCTCCTGGGAACAATTAAAGGTTTAGGAAGTGGTTTATATCCTTGCCCTAATATATGCCACACCAAAATTTGATTGTGGAGGTCTACAAAGAGATTTCTTGGACTTCTTGTCTTGATTTTTGTAGGACCTTATATACACAGGTGTCTTACTAAACTATGTCTAATTAATTCAATTTGTCACAGTTGAACTCCAATCAAGTAGTAGATATATCTCCAGGAGAATTAAAGAAAATAGGATGCACCTGACCACAATTTGGAATGCTACAGCAAAGGATTAAAATAACCACATGCACGAGGGATTTCAGTTTATGACTTTTAATAAATCAGTAAACCTATTTTCACTTTGTCTTTACTGGTTATTGAGTGTAGATTGATATGCAAAAATGGCAAATTTATTCATTTAAAATTAAATCTACAACAGAATAGTGTGCAGTAAGTGACTCAACTCGCTGTATTTTGTCTTTAAATGTTAGTGTACATTTCCAGTCCAAAAAAAATAATATTACAGTTGCACAGTCTTTGAGCTAAATGCTAAAATGCTTCAGGATTTATTAATGCAAACAAAAACACCACATTTCAATCGGCTGGGCCCATCAAATAATATACAAAGTAGAAGCTATTTTTCATGGCGATGCTTTACATAGTTTGTTTTTTTTTTGTACTGTGTTTGTGCGCATTTTGTCAATTTTTCCCTGCTTTGCTCTACTAGGAGCAAGAATGATGTGAAGGGATGCTGTGACACAAACAGCTTTCCAAAGTTTCTCTCCACCTCAGCATTAAACTACTTCAGTACTTAATCACAAAAAACAAACACTTTTCAAACAGCTGGAAAAATAAAATAGTCATGCCCTGAGCTGTCCAAGTGTAGGCCATTTACACTTACAGCATTTTTTTTTTTTTGCCGATGAGCGGGTGTGAATAATAGAGGAGTTGGTACTTTCCTTTCATGTAGGATTCCCTCATGAAGTATCCATCTATCACCGTGAAGCACCAACAAATTAACAATTAGCAAGTTCTCTCACAAAGTCTTGAGCAATCGCTGAAAAGCACCGACATATGAATGACAAATGCGGCTTCCCCTTGGAGTTTTGGGAGTACTGCTGTGCGGTAAATAACTCGGTTTTGTTTGTGTGTGTACGCATCTGCCACCAAACCATATATGTGATCCCAATTTTGTGACTATGTGTTTACAATTCAATACGTGTGCATGCACTTTAATACAGCTATACTGAAATCATTTTTTTTTCTAAAAGACACCTCATTTACAGTCAAGTAACACACTACACTGGTCCTTCCATTTTCATTGTTAGGTCCGGCATGTCTATGAAAACTTTGCAAGTAAGCTGCCGTCCACCACTGCGTTCTTCACTTGCAGCTAAAGTGACTATAAGTATGACATTTTTTCACTGATTATATTTTAAAGTTGACTCTTCATATTTGGGAAGCAATGTTCAGTAAAAACAGTGACAGGAGAGAGTTTGTCAATGTAAAAAAAAAAAAAAAAAAGTAGAGAGAGCAATGCACACCTGGGTACCAACATTCAGTGGTGTTGCTTGTGGTGGTAATTGGGTGTCTTTCATGTATTTGTATCTTAAGTGTCTTGAGTATGGGAAGGTGCTACATAAATAAGATGTATTATTAAAAAGAAACATATCAATTACATTTTCTGAATAGAATTTCAGAATTACAACAACATGGGCATTTGAACTGCAGCAATTAAGGAAAAATCAAGGAAGGACAAGAGTGTGACATGCACACTGATGAATTAATTAAAGATTTAAAAACACAATGCCAATAGGCGATGGACGTGGCACTTATAGTGTTAATTCATACTTCCTTCTATAAAATGTGTTGGACCAGTGGTTGATAAATTAACACTCCATCATAAAGAAGGTTATTAAAATGCATACATATTGAAATATTTGCAATCAATCTCCCTTGCATTAGCAGAGATAACACTTTATCTTAAAAACCTTAGAAACATGTCAATGCATGACTAGGCTGAAAAAAATCAATCTTCCTTAGCCTAATGTACAATAAGATAACACCTATTTTCCTTATCCAGTTGACAAGTAAACATTTCACATCAATTTCAAACTGATCCTACAGAATGCAATATAAACGGAGGCCAATTACCTAATGCCATTTAAAATTACTATATATGAACAGGTTAATGCTTTTCATTTTGTGTCACTGTCCAGAGTGGACAAAGTAAAACATATGCAAAAAATAATATAATAAGCTTATTTCTCACAGTTCCTCAAATGAAAAGAATAGGTCTAAGGCTTGAGCTATAAGGTTTTTTTTTTTTGTTTTTTTTTAAATTTAGTCACGTTTGCACAAGAAAACACAAAATTTGCCTTCTCAGCTGCATCCTAGAACAAAAATACATAAAAACATATAGAAACAAACAGGTTAAAAGTTACACAAAAGTTCAGAAATATTTATATCACTTGAGGGGGAGTAAAAAAGTATTTTGCTGCTTCTAAAAAGTTGACAGTATGTTTTGCCTAAAACAGTTACACAATACATATGAAATACTCTACACTCCTAGAATTTTTTTGTTCAATATTCCTTACTAAAAAGCCATATGGCACTAGGAAGAAAGCAATTTCTGGAGAAGTTTGCGTGGCTCTTTAAAACAACTATCAGGAAACTTCTGTATGTTACTGGGGGTCTGTCATCAGGTAAGATGATTTTGAATTTTTTCAATATTACCCTCTGTCAGACACTTACCAAATCACCTACATTAGTTCAAATAATTTTGGCTGCATGTCTGGTAACCTATTGGAGGTATTCTAAATTTTAATTTGTTGTGAAGTTTTCCCGGACACCATCAGACCGACACTGCATCTTTATGCAAATACCTTTATTTTCTTCTCCACACAACAATACTACTCAGTCCCGCACAACTCACAACGTGCTTCTAGCCCCAGTCTCCCTTCTCCTGGGCCTTCTCTCTCCTTGTCCCTGGGCCACCTGTCCTCTCTCTCCAGGAGTTTCGTCCTGCTCCTGCTCCCAACTCCAGCTCGTTGATTGGAGGGAGGCGGCCCCTTTTATTCTCACCCGGATGAGCTCCAGGTACACTGCCTGACATCACATCCTGGTGTGGCGGAAGAGTCAGGAGAGCACCCGGAAGCACTCCGGGTGACCCTGGAAGGATCGTCCTCTATGGGTGTGGCGGAAGCAAATAAGTCCCGGGCTCCATGAGGCTCGGGGCGCCCCCTGGCAGTGACTAGAGGCCCCAACGGACTTCAGCCTCCCTGCTCCCCTTCCGTGGGCCTCTTCTACTCCAGGGCGGTTGCCCCCTCGTGGCCCTGAGGACAAATATGCCACAACCCAGTCCTTCCAGGTGTCCCAGCCAGGTCCGACCCCCAGCCATGTACGACATTGTCAAACCATTACGTCAGAAAGTGAAGCAGAAAGTGATGACAGACTGCAATAAAATGACAACACGGGGGCCTTGTCAACTTTAAATAGCCTGAGTTTGCTGAGAAATGAGTGCTAACTGCACTTAGAATAAATATTTGTGTGTTAATATTCCAATGTAGAATTTTACGATTGTTTAATTTTTTCTAATATCTTTGTGAAAAATTGGAAAGATCTTGAAGTTAGTAATTTGTTTAAAAATGTTACAGGTTTGAATCTTTGTGCAATATATAACAGAACTTGTTTACATATACCATAGTTTTTTTCCTGTGCAGTATTTAACAGAACTTTGGATTTTAACATTATAGTACAGCACGTTAGATTTTTGTTCTTGCTTGTATGCTGCACAATTCACCTTACAGCAGAGCAGTTTATGTTTATCCAGACTATAATGTTCATGCCCTGCATTTCAATTATGATTAGTATTTTATTCCCTTTTGGATTCATATCTTGTATACATTAAGGGTAAGTGTCTGTTTAAAATGCTCTCATTATAATAGTTTTGTTGGTCTTAAGGCAATTTTTTCTATAAATCTTGTAGGCTGCTTTGAAATGTTTTACTTATACTTGCAATGTTTGATCTCAGTAATACTTTGGTGATTTTAATGTTTTTGTGTCATTTTACTTTAGTTTCAAGTAAATAAATAAGACCTTTTATCCTTAACTGTTGTTTCCATTAGTAACCTCATTAGAAAGCTAAAATTAATATCCTATTGTCAAGGCCAAGCCAGATCAACAAGACTTTCACAAACACATTTTTAAAGAATGCAAAATATTGTCTAATAATCGTTATCAAAGTCCCAGAAAATATTGAGATATTAATTTTTTGCCAATATCTCACACCCTTACGCCTAAGTATTTATATTCAGATACTATTTCTTCCTCTTCCCCCAGGACGACTAGAGGTGAGCATACAGCTTTCTGCCTCTTAAAGTCAAATATAATGTCTTTAGTCTTTAAGACATTTAGATTAATATAGTTCCAACAACACCAATTTACTGAACAGTTCACTTGGTTGAAGTAGAGACTTTCATCCTCCCCAGAAATGTACCCTACCACTATAGTGCTACCAGCATACTTGATAACTGAACAATGGTCATTGTTCTGTCTCAGGTCACTAGTATAAAACACAAAGAGTAATGAAGATAGAATATACCCTTGAGGGGCTATATTTGAATGAATGACCTTTCAAAAAGTGTCATGTACTTCAGTTATTTGCAAGAAAATTTTAAAGAAACTTCCAAGTCCAAAATAAAATGTATGGATTAACATTCATACTCTTCAATCTCTCAATCAGTATATAAGGATGGATAGTACTGAATGCCAAAGAAAAATCCATAAATAGTGCTTTGACACAGGAACCAGGCTTATCAAGAAAAGAGCAGACATAATGTAAGATAACAATCCGAGCTTCTTCTACACTTCTGTTGGCACAGTACAGAAACAGGTGATTATTTTAAAAGGGCAAAAGCCAATATCACATTACACATCTAGTTGTGAGGTATGTCAGACTTGGTGACGGCATTTACTGATTTCGTCATTGGACCATGTCAGTTTAAATGACTGAAAATTCATAGAAAAAACAGTTGTGCTTACCTATTTTGTGACAGCCAATAACGTGCTGCCTGATGAAGCAGACACTGTACACATGCTTAGCAGGTATGGTGAGTTCAACCACAATCTCTCTCCTTTTTTTTTTTTTTTGTCTTTTACGATTCTGACGTGGGAAGTAAAACACCACACATCAGGCAGACAAGCTTCTCTTCAGTTTGGGAGGTCTAAAACACCCACTTCATTATTCCTTGTTGCTGCTTATATGAATTGTATTTCCAGATGAATATTTATTGGCTGTTAGCTCTGATGCATATGCATAGCCCACTCCTATGCTACGATTAAATACAGAATTAAATGTCAAGAGAGTCGTGGACTAGTTGGAAAAGTTGTGAAATGTTGCATGGCCTTTATTTTCTGTCACTGAAAAGTTTTTACCAAATATTCAAAGCATATCATTGGAATGGAAGTGACCACCACTGGCCTATAGTTATTCAAACTACACAGATTGGAAACCTTGTCAAACAGGGATAATGATTGATTGTTTCCAAAGCTCAAGTACAATAACACAGCTCAAGGCAAAAAGTAAGGTAAAAAGTAAATGAAAACTGGAAAGAATTGCCTACTATTTTGAAATGCTATCTGGATGCATTACCTGGTTGTTCTTAACCAGATACAAAGTTTAATCTGCTTCTGTTATGCTGACCTCCATCCCAGCAATATTTCTGGTATTTTTACAAAACATGCCCTTTACTTGTATGAAATCAATGGTTGCAAATCTTGTTTAAAAAAAAAAACATTTAGTTCATCAGCTAAGAGCTCGTTGTCCTTGTCTATCAGAAAGGTCACACCATTTTTATTTAGAACCCAATCCTTTGAGTTTTCAGGCTTTTCCAAATCTCTAGATTTTTGCCCCATATAACAGTTTACTTTGTTGAATTGACTTGTTAATCCTTTGCTGTTAAACCCACTTTCATCTACCTCATTTTCCAGAACAGCATGATGTTTTTCCAAAAGCAGTGTTTTTATGTGTTTGGCGATTCATGGCTTACTATTTGGGTATTCTTTTACAGTTCTTTCCTTAATGATCAAAGATTCACAGAATTTCATATATTTATAAGTAGCCTCATCTAGTGTCTGAGTGGATATCAGTAGATCCCAATCAGTACAGGGGGCACATCCTGCAGTTCTGCTACGTATGGCTGATTTCTGTTTCAGTTTCTGCTTGTATTGTAGTAATTAAACAACAATGTGGTCTGAGGCACCTACAGCTTCTATGTGATGAGATATGTAGGCACCAGAGATGTTTCCATAAGACATTTCTCTTGTAGCATTGACATACACATATTGATGATACTGTGGCAATACTGATTCCAGTTTACATACAGTAGATTGAAATTACTCATCATGAATCTGAAGGAGCCAGATGATGTGGTTTCCAGTTACAGAACGGTTTCAAAAATTGTCTTAGTGGTGGCTCACATATCTGCAAGCAGAGGTACATAAACTAATAGAACAATGATTTCTATAAATTCACGGCACAGATATGGGCAAAGTCCAACAGTGAGTAGTTTTAAAAAATGAATAATAATGAACAAACTCAATGAATGATACCATGTTTATCTGACCTAATTAATTAATTAATGACCTAATTTTATCTAACTTCTGAAAACAATTACTTAAATTTTTAGACAAAGAACTGAAAAATGAACCAGTGAAGAGAAAATTGATTTTATGGGTACTCTCAAAAACAAGTGTCTATCTTGCTTTATCTATTAATTTCTAGCTATACAGTAACAAGCTTGAGCTTCTTGTACATGGAAAGTAACAGCTGAAACAGCATTTATGAAATGTCTCATCCCATAAGATGTATTTAAATTAAAAAGGAGCAGGAGCAAATGGTATTTTTCCTTCCCATTTGTTTCCATTTAGCATGAATTTTCTATTTTTCAATATATACCTCATTTAACAAGGCCAACATGTGAAAGAAAAAAATGCCTGCTTATAGGATCTCTGCAGAGATCCTCACACCCACTCTCATAAGTTCCAACTGTTGCCATCAGGCAAAAGATATAGGAGCATCAAAACAAAGACTAACGGACTGAATAACAGTTTCTACCCTGTTGCTATTAGGGCCCTGAATGCCACCTAATCACCTCCAATGCAGCAGTGCAATAGATGACATCTTGTGCAATAGTATTCATGTGCAATTAAGGTCTTATGTTGAATGTTTGTGTTCTAATTTATTTCTTCTTATCCTTTATCCTTTTTTAATTATATTTTATTTATATTTTGACACCGCAGGGACTGCACCTAATTTTGTTGTATTTGTTACAATGACAATAAAGATATTCTGATTCTGATACATTACTTTTTTATTATTTATTTAAGGTTGTCAATAAGCCAGAACTGGCATGAGTTCAGCTTCGGTTCATTTTTATGTAATAGTGCTTCCTAATTGTACAAGGGATAGAAAGATTTGATTAAAATTTTAAACTCATGTGTTTTCTATTATTTATCACTAAACAGAAAAAAAAATCAATGTGCCTTCATTGCCTGTGCTAGTTTCAAGTCTTAGTTTCCTGTGTTTTGCTTAAAGTAAGCATTTCATACAAAGTCTTTTACAAAAGTAAATGAAGAAATTACTATTTTACCTATCAATTTATTACTTTTCCTACAAGTATCAGAAGCACTTGGTGTATGTTAGTTTTTACCTGTGTACTGCCATTTCTGTGTAAATATTACACCAGAAAAAAAAAGTTACATCACCCTCTAGGCAAAGGATGACTGCTGGATGCTGGATGTGTGTTTATCTAGTCGGAGATGTTACGACAGTACTATTTGTTTAGGTTGTGTATAGGTCTTCATAATAATAAGAATAAGATTGTGTTCACATCTTAATGTTATTAAAATCAGTGCGGAATTTTTTTTCCTATTCTTTTTCTTGAATTGTTTCACTTGATGAAATCCTTACAAAGTATTCAGTCTGTAAACATGATGCATGCATCTCTATTTGGGAAGAATACTGTCATCTTTCATTTAGCTAATTTTGGGACATAGTATTTTCAGTGTAAGGTGAGCAGGATGAAAAAGTATTATGTCAGCCAGAAAAACAAAAATTCAAAAACTCTACTAATGAAAAGACTGGTTACAATGAAACCATGAACTCACTGTGGTGCTCTCTGAAACTAATGCAAGCAGACAGGTATTATAGGGTTGCAGAGAACTGCTTTGTATTATGAAAATATCATGTACTAGGCAGGAAATATCATGGATGACACTAAAATGTATGTCACATTTACATTTACACTTACAAAGAAACGCAACATTCTAGTTTTAAGTCATCAGTTAACATAACACCAGAGTCTTTAATATGTGAGAAGAAAATTGAGTAGCTATGAAAAATATATGAATATGGGCACAACTTATCAACTCAACACAAAGAGTGATTGGGCTACAAGTGGAACCCACAGCACTAAAGTAATAACAAATAAAACTGTGCTAACCACATACAATTTTTATAATGCACTGGTGATCATAAAATGTGAAACAGAAGATAGACAGATATAACTTAGTTGTACGTAATACCAGTCTAACTGCAGCAATGAAGGTGTTTACTTAGTGCTGTCTCCCTTTAGCTTTGCACAGGCAATAACAATTATTCAAAAAGAAACAGTTTGAGATTGCTTTTTTCTAGTCTTGAGACATGTTATATATATTTCCCCCTTAAAATGTACTTTTTAAAAATCTGTCATCTTTCAATGGATGTGATCATAATATTTAACTCTTACATGGGAATCTTCTTCACATCACTAACTTGTAACTGTGATTACTGATCACAAAGGGAAACAAAACAAACAAATGCATCTTTATGAACTAATCCTAAACCAGTTTTAAACCTAACAATTTCTGAAAATGCAGTATATAAACATACTTTCCTTCAATGTTAAAATGAAAAGCTGTGGACTGTTTTGTTTTCATCAAGTAGTTTAAATGAGTATGTAAAGCACAGGATTTTAAACTCTGTTCACTGTATTACTTCCAGCTCTCACTCTATGTGTGAACCTCAAAATATCATCCTAGTATAAATAAAGGTTACCTGAATCTACTAAGCATCAGTGGCAACACAGCAATTCTTTAATACTGTGTACAGTTCAATACGTAAAGAAACATTAGATGGACAAATTATAAAAAGAGCCTAATCTAGTTCGGGAAAAGTGGCAGATAGAAAAAAAATGTTAAAATAGAAAGATGTATTTTTTATTTGCTTGATCTTTGTAAACATGCTATTTTTTGTGTAATGAATAAATACCAATTCTGGGTCTGCATATTGTGGTATTCAACACTCTTGAACTTAATGTGCATAAGTGCCACTTTAAATTATTAAATCTCTAAAACCAAAGCACTTAACACTTTCTTTCATTCAGTAGGTTTATTAGAGACTTAGCAGCTCGTCCTACAAGACAGATGAAAGTCCATTGATAAACTTAATATCTATTCAATAAGTTAATAAAAAAAAACTTATGATCATTAACTATCAAAGGATACATCATAATAACTTACCTATCAATCAATAAATAAACACTTTATTGATCCCAAGAAGTAGGTGCAATGTTACAGCAGCTTACAAACACAAATTACACTGAAAATATTGTATTGTACTGATTTTCTTCTTATCATTTGCATTCTGTGCACAAGTTAAGAAAGCGGATAATGTACACATGATGAAAAGCTTAGCCATCATTTTATGTCAATTTAAATAACAAACATTTTAAGCATATCAAGATAAATCAACTAATTTGATGTAATTTTCATCTAACTGAATATTAACTGTTATAAATAAAGAATAGTGAAAATTCATAAAATTATACACAGTATTCCACATTCTTACCTGAACAGTTCGCCTGGCATTGATATGCTCTTGATGCAGTTTCTCCCACTGTTTGAAGCGTTGGTACTATTAACACAAAAAAGGGACAAAAATTGTACATTAAATACATATATTTGGTTGACAATTTTTGTACATCATATACTAAAAACAGGAGCTTCATCTATCAAGTTTAAAAAAAACAAGTCAAAGCTTCCTTGAGTTGTTTGCATTGACTCCATTACATTTCACTGACTATGTTTAAGATTGTAATACTGATTTGCAATTTTCTTATGATTTTGCAGTTAAGAAAAAAAATAATTTATTTTGCAGCTGTAGACATGTGTATTGATTGCATTAATGACAGTTTAAAAAAAGGTACTAATGGATCTTCTTCCTGTTACTATGAACATTAATCATGTTAAATAACAGACAGTAACAACTTTTAAAACCCAATGTCCCACTATACCTACAAACAGAATATGAAACTTATGAAATACACATAGTTCTGAAGCTGAAAAGTTCAAATGTCTTTTAAAAGCAAAGCATGGCACTGGTAGAATATTTCTAGCCCTTATTTTCTGTCTTCCTAACTTGCCAATTATATGTCATTCTTCGGTGTATTTTACATGGTAAAAAAGAACTTAGAAGTTGTAATACTTTTAATTCAAATTTCATCTTTCTGATTAATCAACAATATTACTTTATCTCTTTCAACTATGATGCCAAAGTTGGGTTGAACCTAGTATTTTGATATGATTTAATCTGTAAGACTGGCCACAAAGGTTATTTTATTCAGAGTAAGCATCAATTCCAAATACAACATGCTGGCATTTTTAATTTGCCACACATTTGCTACTTGTGACAGACTCCAAACCTACATTAATGTTGCTCTCATAACATAGGGCCATGGCCCTTGATTCCTAAATCCTAATAAGGAAACAGGATAGATTATGATGATAAAAACATAGTGGCACTTGTACTCAAATGTAAGTTACAGTAAAGTGTTACATTGTTTATTCCACTTAAATTATTTAGGACACATTTTATCATCTGTATTTTTGTTAATTTAATTTTGATCTGTACAGAATTTTACTATATATCTGTAAATGTTGCATAGGTATGCATTTTACATTGACCGTATTATATTTTTAGATCTATGCAAGTATTTTGTGCCTGTATTTAGTGAACAGAGTTCTATTATAATAAAGTGAAATGAATTGAATTAACAACTGAAAATGACTGATGATGAATGTAAAATTCCTAGAAGACATTTTCACTGAGATACATTACATATGCCACAAAAATTGTATCTTTTGGTTTCATGCAAAATATTTTGTTTAGAGCAAGTGCTAATTTTAACAAATCCTTCTACAATAAATGGAGTGTCAACAAGCACTGCTAAATCTATCAAAATAAAAAATTTTGAAGACAATCTGCAAGGTGTAGGCATTATAAATAATCTGAATGTACTAGCAAACCACTGAATATGATTTCACAATAACAATATTAAAAAGAAAAAAAAAATAGATCTTGTAGGGAGATGTTCCACAGAGCTAAACATCTACAAACTACAACTATAAGACACATGCAGAACTGATTTCAATTAGAATAAAGAGAAAAGTTTTAGAAGTGAAATGGTAATTAATATGAATTTAAATATTTTATAATGGTCTTGATTTGAGTGGAGCATTTAAAATCTGCATCACCAACACCTTAACCAGAAATAGCAGATACAATAGTCATGAACAGAAAAAACAATAACCTAAGACAACCACTAGGATTCAATGTATCATTGGCATGGTTATCCAATTACATATCTGTATAACTGTTAACTTTCTTAAACTCTTGTACATAATTTTTTACTTTTCTAGAGTTTGTAATTTATATTTCTCCAACATCACCGTTTTAGAATTCACCCTGAAAACTATGATTTGGCAACACATGAAGACTTTGTGGTGGATTGCCGGCATTTTACTCCGGCCCTCACCCCCAGGCCGCCAGGAGGAGCCCTCCGGACAGCATGATCGTGCCCTGAGTTCCAGCAGGGCCTCATGGACTTTGTAGTTTGTATACACAGCCCTGCTGGATACCTTGGGGACCACCGGGAGTCGCTGTAGGGGGGCTAGTGGGCTCATATGTGCCCTATAACCCGGGAGTGCGTCATCATCACGTGACAGGAAGGAACGACGTGTTCCCGGGCTGAAGAAAGGACTGTTTACCCTGACCCGGAAGGAATAAGGACTTGTGGGTTTGGCCAGGAACCACTTCCGGGTCAGGGGATATAAAAGGACTGTGAAAAAGCCCAGACACTGAGCTGAGCTGGGAGGTAGGGTGGCGAAGTGTCTGGGCGAGGAGGAAAGAGTATTGTGTTTATTATTGTGATTTATATGAGTGTGGAGTGGAAGGTGCTTTGTGAACAGTATCATTATTTAATAAATAATAATTATACTTTTATCCAGTGTTCAGAGTGGTACCCGAGGGTGTTAGAGGTGGCTCCACGCCTCTACTGCGACAACTTATAACACTTGATGGAATAAGTCTGTACTACTGAGCACAGTAGTTAATAAACAATAATTTAAAAAAAGTTACACATTGATCTGCTGTATTTAATTATGCTGCACCACTAACATGGACAACACCAGTGTGGATGATGGATGGATTGATATAGTTAATGAAATGTACAAATGGTGCATCTTCATGTCCACAATTCATCAGTCAAATTAAGTTAATAAAAGGCAGTTATTTCCATATAATAAAAATACAGAAGGATATGTTGAACATGATCTTTACCTCCTCCTAAACCCAGTATGTACCATGGGCCATTGTGTGGTAATGGTCTTTTTTCTTGGACATAAGGGTATTTCAACTGATTACATTTAATCCTATCTTTATACCATCATATCCAGGATTGTCATGTGCCCAGAAATAATTCTAATTAATATGTTAATAATAATAATAATAAGTATTTGGCTAGAACCTATATCTATGGAGATTTACAACATTTGAGATACAACTGGCTCCATTTCTTTTGTTTTTCCAATTGGAGCACAGAAGTCTAAATAAAGCTTTAACCACTAAGTTACAGTGGCACATTAAGTACCCTGTACTCTATTGACACAGTGTGTTTTAATTTTATTAAAGCATTGGCCGAGATAAAAGTGATATATTTTTTTTTACCCTAACAGTTTTGGAAGTACTCTTGGTTTATTAACCAATGTAAGGTAAAACAGGTCTCATCGATAATTTCAATCTCTCATACTAAACCCTCCAGCCAAGGTTTTTATTTGAACAAATATTGATGACTGGAGGCTGCCTTTACATGCATTGACTTGCTCTATACTAAAGAACAACTTAGCAAAGCTCAATTACCAGCTAGGATTTCAAAGATAGCAATTACAAACTTACTTCTACGTTTAAGATGTATAGTGTCTTTACATACTGAACAACCACCCAGAATTTAAGACATTTTAACTCACTGATGTAGGTAGGCTATGTGTGTATGCTATTATAAGCTACACTGCAACAGGTTAGGTTAAACTGAATTTTAAATAGTTTTGCAGATCTACTTTTTCCATCATTCTTGCTTTATCTTGAGCATACAGATCTGCTGTAGTCTTCAATAGTGAAATGTGAATTCAACTCCTAAAAAGACTCAAATTTATTGTGTAAATACATCTGAATGAAATAAATTAAATGTAAAACACCATGCACAGAAATTTTGAAGTATAACACCTAAAATCATTAAAATGATTCAATGACTGTAACGGTGTTCCAGATTCTTCAGGAGCTGTTATGCACTAGCATTCTTCTTATTAGATGCAGCCTATCAAAGCACAGTGCTGTGACTCCTGCAATTCCTGCTGTCATCAACAGCAGCCTTATAATTTTCCTTATTGTCTTAAATATCCTAACAGCTGCTGCTGCACTTTACTTAAAAAAAAAAACAAAAAAAAAAAGAACATTTCACACATACACCATTTACAAACAAGTTCTACTGTATATCTACAATTCAACTGTGAAACTGTTGCTTCTATGGATTAAGAAGAGACAGTTTAGGGTTGTTACGGCATGAAGTAAAGGCACCCCCAAGTGCTCCCCACAGGTGAAGAGTGAGGAATAACCCAGAACATGCTATGAGTATTTGATATCCTGGCTGGCAACAGTATGCCAACAGGTGCTAGATATAGAGCGCCCTGGTATGTCCATTTCACATTTGACCACTGTAATCTTCCACAGTGTAAGGAGGGATGGAAAGTATATCTCTGTGGCAGGCTTCAGGTAAGTACTGTTCCCGAACTTCGACCCAGCAACCAATGGTTTACAAAGACAGAGGAACTTTGCACTTCAGAGAGCAATAGGTGCTCTCCCAATGCAATTCAGATGGGACAGCTCACAAGCTGCAAGCGCATTTCCGTGTGTGTAACCTTTGGCTGAGCTCTCTCAATTAGCTGTATTCTCCTATGTGCACTGCAAGCCAGTTGCATTACATACCCCAACATAGTAAAAATGGGTTACAGCACAAGAACTTACTTATGGAGCCAGCCAACCAACCAAGTGCCGCTCTGCAGCCATGAACCATAGACCTTCTGTATACCAAGAACTAAAGTAACTTTGTATTTACAGACAGGAAAATTGCCAATCCTCTTTCAGATGGGCCAGCTAAGAAGCTGTACATTTCTGCACATGCAATGTCATATTATGCTGCCTCTCAACACAAAGCTCCTTTTGAAGAAGTGTGTTGGAGAGGTACATGAAAAGTATGGCAAACTGAATATTCATTTATCATATACAGTTAGGTCCATAAATATTTGGACAGAGACAACTTTTTCTAATTTTGGTTCTGTACATTATACCACAATGAATTTTAAATGAAACAACTCAGATGCAGTTGAATTTCATTTCAGGGGCTCAAAAGTAATTGGACAAATTAAATAACTGGAAATAAAATGTTCATTTCTAATACTTGGTTGAAAACCCTTTGCTGGCAATGACAGCCTGAAGTCTTGAACTCATGGACATCACCAGATGCTGGGTTTCCTCCTTTCCTCCAGGCCTTTACTGCAGCGGCTTTCAGTTGCTGTTTGTTTGTGGGCCTTTCTGTCTGAAGTTTAGTCTTCAACAAGTGAAATACATGCTCAATTGGGTTAAGATCAGGTGACTGACTTGGCCATTCAAGAATTTTCCACTTCTTTGCTTTAATAAACTCCTGGGTTGCTTTGGCTGTATGTTTTGGGTCATTGTCCATCTGTATCCTGAAACCATTTAGCTGGATTTCAACAGACAGTATGTCTCTGAACACCTCAGAATTCATTCTGCTGCTTCTGTCCTGTGTCACATCATCAATAAACACTAGTGTCCCAGTGCCACTGGCAGCCATGCACGCCCAAGCCATCACACTGCCTCCACCGTGTTTTACAGATGATGTGGTATGCTTTGGATAATGAGCTGTTCCATGCCTTCTCCATACTTTTTTCTTGTCATCATTCTGTTAGAGGTTGATCTTGGTTTCATCTGTCCAAAGAATGTTTTTCCAGAACTGTGCTGGCTTTTTTAGATTTTCTTTAGCAAAGTCCAATCTAGCCTTTCTATTATTGAGGCTTATGAGTGGCTTGCAGTGCACTCTCTGTATTTACTATCATGCAGTCTTCTCTTCATGGTAGATTTGGATATCAATATGCCTACCCCCTGGAGAGTGTTGTTCACTTGGTTGGCTGTTGTGAAGGGGTTTCTCTTCACCATGGAAATGATTCTGTGATTATCCACCACTGTTGTCTTCCGTGGACATCCAGGTCTTTTTGCGTTGCTGAGTTCACCACTGCTTGCTTTCTTTCTCAGGATGTACCAAACTGTAGATTTTGCCACTCGTAATATTGTAGCAATTTCTCAGATGGGTTTTTTCTGTTTTCGCAGCTTAAGGATGGCTTCTTTCACCTGCATGGAGAGCTCCTTTGACCGCATGTTGTCTGTTCACAGCAAAATCTTACATATGCAAGCACCACACCTCAAATCAACTCCAGGCCTTTTATTTGCTTAATTGATAATGACATAACGACGAACTTGCCTACACCAGCCCATGAAATAGCGTTTTGTTCACCCCACTTAAATTTGAATTAAAGCTGAAAGTCTGCACTTCAACTGCATCTGAGTTGCTTCATTTAAAATTCATTGTGGTAATGTACAGAACCAAAATTAGAAAAAAGTTGTCTCTGTCCAAATATTTATGGACCTAACTGTATTCACCAAATCACATCATACAAAAACAAAGCAATTTTACTCAAGGCTGACTTTGACAAATTGAAATGACATTTATTCGGAATATTGTTTATCTTACTGAATATGAAATATTGTTCTTATGCCTGTGCAAAAAAAAAAAAAAAAAGCACTCAATAGGATGATTACTTGTGCATAATTAGTTACTAGTGATGATGGCTGAATTTTGCTAAAGCATTTTTCACGATGAGTATGCCATGTTTGGTAGCGACATTGTCAAATATTTTCCTGGCCAGCAAGATAAACATATTTTTTTCCCAGCACCCCATGATGTTTTGTCAGGCCAGCGTGATATGAATAGACCTGCAACAGCCATTCACAGAACTTTCATTCATGCATACTATAAGCATAATCCACTTTACATTTAAGTCACTGTCCAATCTGATGCATACATGAAGGGGTAGATTGATAGATTAAAAAAAAAAATTCACTGTATTTTCATTTGAGGGTTACATTAGTTAACCGCAAAAAGATTATGAAAATACTTTGTTGTTCTACAAAGATTAATTAAATATTGCGTCTTCACTGCTAGGTTAAGCATGTTATCCATGTTACTACGTAGCACAGATTAGGTACAAACAGGCACATCTTCCAGAGCACATAATGCTCAAACCTCGTTTCACAGGCTCTCCGAGTGTGCAGGTATGCATGTATAATTGGTCAGTACTCCAAAGCTCAAACAGGGAAGTGCTGGTACAAGAGTACAACAAACCAACTTTAGGAGCAAGATCCGCAAAATCAGAAAATATATGAGAATGAGACCCTGTGAAGTAATAAGAATTAATAACAAAAGTTTTATTACTATTTACAAGGTGTTTGTCTTTTTTATGGAAGATAAAAGTGAGAAGGATCTGCTCAGACAGATCAGAAACAAAAGACGTGCCAGGTGTGTTCTATGTAAAGTATCTGCAAAAATCCTTTCTACTTTGTTCTTCCGTCAACAAAATAGAACTGCCTCATAAATAATAGTAATACCAACAGTAACACATTTTTTGTTACGATTGTAATTTCTTTACAGGATTTAAGGTTTGTTGCGTATTATGTACTCTGCGCCAGACCTAGCCGCCAGGACTTGAAGATCAGTCTGCACAACCAGCGAGGCACAGCCAATCTGTGCCTTGAATATTGGAACTCTGTGAGCACACCGATATATTATATATGTAACTTATGGCTAATTTGTGGCCATTTGTAGTATTTTATTTGTGGTTATCGTTCCATCTGTGTCGTTTGTTATTTGAGGGACAGTGGTTTAGCTGTACTGCCTCACAGCTCAGGTCACATTTTTGGCCACAATAATTGGTCCATCCATTTAATAACCTGCTTATACAGCCGAGGGACACAAACAGCAGGAAACTATTCCCATAGCAATGGATGTAAGACAGGAACCAATCTTAGAAAGAGTGCCTGTTCATCAAAAGGTACACGCATACTTATGCATACATCTAGACTCCCTTATACTAGGCTAAGTTATACATGTTGATTAAGTTAACATACACATCTTCGGGATCTACATCAAACTAAATATCGATAATGTTCAGATTCTTTGCAATCTACATACTATGACTGAAATTTTTTGCTAAAGCAAAACATAAATTCAGATGGAATGACTAGAAGATTCCTAAAATGTTCTAAGCTTCCAATAGTCTATATAAAATATTTGCCCACTCTCATAATATGTAAGCTTCCCCACAACCCACTGATTTATATAGTCATTTATGATTATGGCAAAATACCAAAAAGATGTGACACTGGTTTTGATATAATCTACTCTGAGTTACCATTCCAATGACTGAGTTGATAGCCTGACTGCTGCCAAATGACCAGGAAAAGAAAGGGGAAAAAACAGAAAGACATTTTGCAACAGTTTATCAAATATCTTTTGTAGCCAGTCGTCTTTGATTTTTTTGTTTTGGAAATTTTTCCCCCTTCTTCCTTACAGATGACTTCTAGCTGTGAGATATTCTTGAGCTGTCTTGCGTGTACAACATGTTTAAGATCTACCCACAGACTTTCAACAATATTCAAGTCTGAGGACTGTGAAAGCCATCAGAAACCGTCACCTTGGATTTATTGAGGTACAGTGGAACCTCGGTTCACTAACGTCTCGGTACACGTACAACTCGGTTTACGACCAAAAAGTTCGCCAAACTTTTGCCTCGGGTCACGACCACACACTCGGTATACGAAGAAGCCAGGTTCCCTTTCGGTTTGTACATGTTCAGTCTCTCCCTGTGCATTTCCTGTGCAGCGAGCAAGAGAGAGAGCGAGAGAGCGCGACAGACACACACACACACACACACACACACACACACACACACACACACACACACACACACAGGCAGCACGAGAGACAGAGGCACACACACAGGCAGCGCTAGACAGAGAGAGCTGCACACACACACACAGGCGCTCCAGGCTCGCAAAAGAGAGACGCACCCACACACACAGGCCCGGGAGAGAGAGGCGCGCACACACACTGGAGCAGAGACACACACACATGAGCGGCTCCAGGCTTGCAAAAGAAAGACGCACGCACACACACACAGGCGAGAGAGAGCGAGCGAGGGACGCATAAGGTAGAGAAGGCTTGTTTTTGTTTTCAGTTCTATTTACAGTGATCGGTTCGTAGCCTGCAATGTTTACTTTTCTTAGTGGTTTATTAAATTACGGATATTTCAAATGTAAATTTTTTCCCCTGTGCTTAAAACTCATTAAAAAAAGTGTTTTTAGCGAGCGGTTCCTAGCACTATAGCGCGAACTATTGCAGTGTTACTTTTCTCTGTTGTTCAAGGTTTTCTCAGTGTTATTCAATGTTTTTACATTTAGTTTACCATTACGCTGTGCATTCTATGGTATAGTTAACTATATTTGTGCTTAAAAACTAATATATTATATATATATATATATATTATATATATATATACATACATACATATACACATACAGTTCGTACGGTCTGGAACGGATTAATTGTATTTACATACAATCCTATGGGAGAAATTGCTTCGGTTCACGACCAACTCGGTTTACGACCAGAGTTTTGTAACGAATTATGGTCGGGAACAGAGGTTCCACTGTATTTGATCGTAGATTTTGAATCATGTTTTAGATCATCATCTTGTTGTAGAAGCCATCTTTTTTGTCAGTTTCAGCTTTCGGACTGACATTCTTCTCAAGGATATATTGATATTTAGTGGAATCCATTTTTCCTTGTACTTGCAAATGTTCCAGTGCGATTCTAGCTGCCACACAACTCCAAAGTGTAACAGATCAAACTCCATACTTAACAGCAAGGTGTCATTTTTGAAATGCAGATTTATTTTTTCCCCAAACAAACCTTGTATGGTTGTGGCCAAACAGCTTGATTTTAACTTCATCTGTTCACACTACATATGTAGATGTTACAATTTTTTTTTTGTGATGAGATCACATGTACGGCTTCCTTCCATTGGCTCTTCCAAGGCAGCTATGACCATATAAGTAATACTGCACAGTATAGCTAAACCTGCCTAGAGTTGGAGACTCGCATAGCAGGTTTATTTAACTTTTAAACTTTAAGACAACCTGCTTCTTTCAATCAAGGCATATACTCTTTAAGCAATGAGAATTTTTTTTTGTGGGCATACTCCAAATTCGGTATATTAATAAATCAATCCAGAACTCAAACTCACAACATATGACTTACGACATGTTTTATTTTCCTTATATTTATTTCATATATTATTTTGTTTGTGTGTGCAGTTATTTTTAATTTACTGTGTAAAATACATTGTACTTCTATTTAGTATAAAATATGCCATATACATATTACTTTTATAACACAGGTCTACAAAAAAAATTTTCTTTTCAGGTGCCAAGGTTTTTTGAATGGATTTAGGGTATTTTGAGGGTGCTGAAGCCAGAATTCAACTGTGAATTTGCAGATAAAAGAAGTCGGCTACAGTATAAGTTTGTCAACCCAGTCTTGGTTTATACCCAAAAAGTTCTGTCTTAATAAGTATATAAATACAAGTAAAAATTATGACTTCATCAAGAAGAGCCAGCATCAACAATCCTGATGTATTCTGCTACATCTGTGGAGAGTGCATGGTTGAAAAACAAAGAAGAAATATCACAGACTGTGCATCGAGTATACCTGGCTTATTTTGGAGTACAGCTTGGAGACCAGGATAAGTCTTGGGCTCCACATATGGTTTGCAAAACATGTGTGGAGCACCTACGACAGTGTACAAAAGGTGAAAGAAAAAGTTTAAACTTTGGTGTGCCAATGGTATGGAGAGAACCGACAAACCACCATGACGATTGTTATTTTTGTGTTGTAAAGATTAAAGGCTTTAATCATTACAAGAAAGCTCGGTGGGATTATCTTGATTTGGAATCAGCAAGATGACCCTATTCCACATGGCAATGACGTTCCCATACCAGTGTTTACCAGACTACCAAACCAGCCACTGTCAGACTCTGAAGAGAGGCAGGGATTGGAGTGTATGGCAGGTAGTAGCAGTGGAAGTGAATTTGAGGGAAGCTCTTCGACGCCTCAACCATTAAGCCAACAAGAACTCAATGACCTGATCTGAGACTTTCATATCTGTCCAAGCAAGCATCTGAACTTTTAGCGTCCAGACTTAATGAACGAAATCTTATATTACAGCCTATCGGACAAGAGAAGAGAGGCTTCTCCCATATTTCAAACAAGAGGAAGAACTTGTATACTGCAATGATATCCCAGGAATCGTACTTCAAATGGGATTAACAGAATATCGACCAGAAGACTGGCGGCTTTTTATAGACGGCTCCATTAGAAGCTTGAAATGTGTTCTCTTGCACAATGGTAACCATTATGCATCTCTTCCCATTGCTCACTCAACAAAACTTAAAGAAGAATATGAAAATGCAAAAAATCGTATTACAGAAAATCCGTTATCATGAACATCAGTGGTCGGACAGCAATCTGGATACACAAAATACCCATGCTTCATGTGCCTCTGGGATACCAGGGCAAAGCAAGATCATTGGACAAAAGTGTCATGGCCTACATGGGAAGAAATGATTGTTGGCACTGCGAATATCATCAACAAGCTGCTGGTGGACAAGAACAAAATCATCCCCCCACCACTTCATATTAAGCTAGGACTGATGAAGCAATTTGTTAGGGCTTTGGACAAAACGGGTAATTGCTTCAAATACATTTGTAGATCATTCCCTGGACTGAGCATGGAAAAACTAAAAGCTGGAATCTTTGATGGTCCTCAGATTTGTAAACTCATGAACGATTCCAATTTTACCAAAGGCATGAATGACAATGAGGCTTCGGCCTGGAAGAGTTTTGTCTCTGTTGTGAAGAACTACTTGGGTAATCACAGAGAAGACAACTATGAAGAATTGCTGCAAGATATGCTTGCTAACTTCAGAAATTTGGGAGTTAATATGATCATTAAGATGCATCTCCATAGCCATTTAAACAGATTTCCAGATAACCTTGGAGACTTCAGCGAGGAACAAGACGAGAGGTTCCACCAGGATATGAAGGTGATGGAGGAGAGATATCAAGGTAGATGGGACATACACATGATGGCAGACTACTGTTGTCCTGATGACACACATTAAAGGAAATCGCATAAACAGCGTTTTTTGAAGCATTGACATTAATAACAATAACTAATTAATATTGTATTAATTAATCAAATCATACATAACTTTTTTCCTGTCACTGTTAGATATTTTTAATTTCTTTTTTGTATGATGTTAGACTGTTTACTTACTAGTTGTAACTAAAATAAAAATATTCTTGCAATTCTGAATGCTTTTCAAATGTGTTGTATTAATTAATTAATTATTAAATATCGCAGAAACTAGAGCCAATCTGGCAAAACCAAAGTCATATTCTTAATCAGCACCATAAACTTAATATAAAACCATTCAGAGATTGTTGGCACCAAAATCACTGTATATCAGTGTAATGAATGATAATGCAAATAAGCTCTGATAGTCAATAGTTTCAAATACCGTCTAATGAACAGATAACATTATACAATATTTCTGTTAATGGGAAATAACTGCCTTTGTCATGTTGAGGTCTGGCCACAGACAACTGCCTTACAGTAATTCTTTGAGGTGAATGTGACTAATTCACATTCTGCACTCCATGTCTTTGTGCACATAGTTTAACATCTCTACAATCTTCAGGTGAGCCTTGCATTAAATGCTCGCTTCTCTCAAGGTGAGCAACTGTATTGCAGCAACGTGACTAGTCAGAGGAGCCTCTTCACAAAATTTGTGAACCATTTCAGTGGTACACTCGAGAGTGAGGAGTGTCAATCATAAAAAAATTTAAAAGACAGTTGCCAGCAGAAGCATGATTTGTAATTCACTGCACATATTCCCACAAGAACATTCCATTTACCGATAATGAGAGGAGGTATGGTGTGTGCTATGGGACCTGTTATTTAGCATCACTATTAAGACAAGTCTAATTCGGAGTATCTTTAATAAGGACAGTAGAGTTTCTATTGACGACAAATACATCAAAATAAATCAAAAATAAAACAAGTGTGATCTTTTTATTCTATTTATGTGTACTAATAAAGCTGCATGCTTGTATGTATTGTGGAAAGCAGCCCGGACACAGACAGGTGGACACCGCTGGTTTGCACCCAAACACAAGTTTATTCATATTATTTACATTATTTACAATGAAGCACACAACCCAGTGCTCCTGCACCAATCACCCTCAGCTGAGGCCTTTTCCTTAATGCCTTTCTTCTGGCCACCTCCACTCCTCTCCACCAGGCTTTGTCCTCTTCCACCCAACTCCAGCTATCGAATGAAGGGAGGCGGCCCCTTTTATCTTCACCCGGAAGTGCTCCAGGTGCCTCGCAATGATCTTCTGCCAGCACTCCCTGGTGTGCCGGAAGTGCTGGCCGTGCACCCAGAAGCACTCCGGGTGTCCCTGGTCTTTGTCCCCCCCAGCACTTCCGGGTGTGGCGGAAGTGCTGAGGACCAGGGCTCTCTTGGCATCTGGGTGCCCCCTGGCGGTGACCACGGGCCCCTATAGGGTTGAGCTTCTAAGCTCTGTTCCCGTGGTCCCCAAAGCCACCAGGGTGGTCGCCCCTCATGGTCTGGAGGAGGCGTAATCCCTCCTCCGGTCATTCCGGCTGGGAACTACCCCCAGCCGCTTGCCACAGAACTTTCAAATGATTTATAAAGTTGAAATTTGGCACACAGCTGTGTAATGCCAACACCTTGATGGGAATAATCCAAAATTCATGATAAGTCCCATAGGAATCCTGAGGGGGATTGGGATTGAATTAACCTGTTTACAAATGTGTTAGAATCTTGAAATTTGGCATGAGTATAGTATGTATATGCACTCCAGCTACCATAAAAAAAAAATACTCACACTGGTCCATTCTATCTGAAATAATGTGGTGCTGAGGTGTCACCCGTTGCATGGCTGCACTTATGTCCTAATCTGGGATCCTGAGTTGGTTTGTCATGTGATGGGTGCGGAAATGTGCTGTACCAGTTTGTGCTCCTAACCTCTCATAGTATGTATGTTTATTAATACATAATAAAGAACACAAAATTCACTACTAATAAGTAGTATTAATAAGTAGACGTCACTGTTCGCATCTCTGTGCACCACAGCCTCTGCCACTAGCCTACACCCAACAGGATCATCGGGCTAGAATGCACTCTGTGTCGTCATGCGACATGACTGACCGGCATAAAATATACTTTCACTAAAATCGTTCTCAGCACTTCAGAGGTGGTGGGATTACAGTCGAATGCTCCCATTGGCTCTGATCCCCAATATTATATCCACTTCAGCTACAGAGTATGTCACACACTGGATCTGTACCTACTATGATGGTTCTATAATTCATGTGTATGATAGCTTAAACACTAATAAAAATTTTAATATCACTGATGAATAATTCAGTTTTCTTTATGATTTATTTCAGTACAAACTTCCCTTTGTTTATGAAGATGTTCAACAACAGCAAATTGGGACATATTGTGGTGTTTTTTCGATTGCATTTGCAGTTTGTATTGCCTAATCAAACATTTGACATTTCTTCAATGCAAAATCACCTAAAACTCATTTTTGATAATAAACAATTACTTCCATTCTCTGTGGAAAAGCAATCTTCTGATGAGATAAAGAAACAGGGTAGACCAATAAAAATTCAGAGGTAAACTAAAGATACTGTATGAAAATGAAGCTTCTAGAAAGAATTTGGAAAGCCTTTCTGAAACTTGAGAAAAAGTTCAAGAAAGATGGAATAAGGTTCGTAACAGTGTTTCTCATAATAGAACTGCCTAATCTGAAGAAGAAAGGGACGCTAGATTAAAAGAATAAGCTCAATCTCTAAAAAGAGACGATCAAAAGAATGAGAAAGAAATGGAAGCTAAATTAGAAAGAATGCATTCAACCGCTAAAAAGAGACAATCAAAAGAATCTGAGGAAGAAAGGGACGCTAGATTACAAAAAATGCAGTCAATCGCTGAAAGGAGGAGGTTAAACGAATCTCAGGAAGACAGAACTGCTAGGTTGAAAAATATACACTCAAAAGCAGCACCAAGACCTGGAGTTGTAAGGAAAATTCTGCTTTTAAATATAATCCATCTAACACTGTATGAAACCGACACTAATATAGTGACTTGGGTCCATGTCAACAATATGTTTTCACCGTAAAGCTCTTAGATGGAAAGGACAGAGTTTGGGCATATGCTGTAATAAGAGTATAAAGTCAGACTGGAATCACTGAGAGATCCTCCACAACCAATTAAAGGGCATCTTATCGGTACAGATTCTAGAACAAAAATGTTTCTTTCCTCAGTTACAAATTATAATAATGCCTTTCAAATTACTTTGTTTGGTGCAACAGATGTTGTATCAGAAGGTAATTACATACTTTAAAATTCAGGGTCAGGTTTACCATTTAGTTGGTTCATTTTTCCTTGAAGCTAATGAAGAGCCAAAATTCCTCCAGTTGTATTTTATGGGCGATGACAACAAGTAAGCAACATTAAGATATAATGATTATCCAGGTCCTAACTTAAGTGTCGTGCAAGTTTTACAAAAGATTTTACACTTTGAAAATAGGTTTAAAACAGCTATTAGAAAAGTATACGTAAAATGAAAATAACAATTTCAAAGTTATTTTTTTTTTGCTGACAAAATACCCAGCAAGAATCATAAGGGACAGTACAATACACCGATCAATAATGAAGTTGCTGTATTAATAGTGGGCCATGATTTTCAAAACAGAAATATTATTTTGCAGTCAAAAAGTAATCAACTTCAACAAATATCTGAAATTCACAGATCTTATGATGCTCTTCAATATCCTCTGATGTTTCCATAAGGAGAAGATGGATGTCATTCCAAAAAAAAAAATTAATTAATCAGAAACAGTTTCAGCAATGAATTTCTGTGCCTTTCGTATCATGGCTAGAGAAAATTAAATTAACCACTTGCAGCTCTGCAATCAATATTTAGTTGATTATGTATGCAAAAATAGAATCAGAACGTCTTTCCTTTATCAACAATAACCAAAAGAAACTTAGTGTAGGTAATTACATTCATCTTAAGGATGCAATAAACAGTGATGGAGACATTCAAAATTTGAGGCAATTGGTTATTTTGCCTTCATCCTTTACAGGAAGCCCACATTATATGTACAAATAGACTCAGGATGCAACAATGTATGTAAGGAAATTCAGTAGACCAGATTTTATTGTAACTTTCACAACCAATCCTAAATGGCCAGAAATAACTGACATGCTATTAGAGGGTCAACAAGTTCACAATAGGTATGACACTATTAGCAGAGTTTTAAATTTAAAGGTTGAAAAAAGTAATGAATTTGTTAACCAAAAAAAAAAAATCTGTGGCACAGCGATTTGCTATATGCATTCAAATGAGTGGCAAAAACGCTTGCCTTATGTACACATATTGCTGTGGCTGGAAAAAAAAATGATGTCTAATGAAATAGATTCATTCATCAGTGTGGAATTTCAAGGCAAACATCAAGACTCATTAATGTTTTCTGTTATCAAATCCAATATGGTTCATGGTCCATGCAGCTTACTAAACCTTATATCGCTTTGCATGAAAGATGGTAAGTGTTCAAAGTGGTATCCCAAGCCTTTTGTAAGTGAGACAGTAACTGGAGAAGATGGATATGCTTCATACAAACAGCGATCACCTTAAGAGGGAGATTGACTTGCTGAAATTAAAGTAGGCAGAATGGATGTGACTACTGACAATCGATGGGTAGTACCATATATTGTCCTCTTTTATGCAAAACTTTTAATGCTCACATTAACTTCAAGTTTTGTAATTCAGTTAAATCGATTAAATATATCTGTAAATATGTAAACAAAAGTAACTGATCAAGCTACATTTGCTATTGTTATTAAAGAACTGGGGGCTTCGGTTGCCCACCCCCTCGCCTGCGCTATGCGCCAACCACTTCACGTCTCTGCCGCTCACATTGTGAAGAGAGGTGCTGAACACACCCCAAGGAGACGCGACCACTCCCTCAACACCCCATCTGAAATGGTGATACAATGGGAAACAGTTTTTTTTTTACCTCCTCTTTGCTCGATCAGCTGCTGGATTGCTGCTGCTGCCGTACCACAGGATCTGCATTTTGCATGGCGCACTTCTGTTATATCACCTATGTCCATATATTTGATTTCTTTCCGCTTTTACCTTTTCATCAATATCGCATTGAATTTTGATTCCGTGTTTGGAATTACATCATGACAACGCAACATATAACTTCCCGTGAGTGAATATCGTTTCTTTCTCTCTACAAGAAATGTGTGCGACATAACCACACAGGACTTTTCCAAATCTCTTTGCATAAGCTCTTGTGTTCACGGGGCTTCCGGCCCCGGGTGTGGTTACATCGACTGATACGAAGATTCATCTTGTGAGACGTGAAAGTGGCTCTGAGACAATCACGTCTCGTCTCCTTCCAAGATTTTTTTTATAATTGAAAGAAATGATGAGGTGCACCAGTACCAAATAGGGAGTTGTGTAAGTTCTTCTGAAGCTGCGTGGTGGATTTTATTTTTCCCTATTCATAAAAGATACCCTCCTGTTGTATACTTTGGTGTTCATTTAGAAAATGGTCAGTGTGTTTATTTTACAACAAGTAACATTTCAGAACGAATCAATGAACCACTTATTACCATCCTTAAAGCATTTTTTGAATTATGTTCAAGGGCCAATTTTGCTAAGACTTTGATATACAACGAAGAACCATTTTATAATACATTGAACGGGAAAACATTTCAAAGAAGCAGGGATCGCCAGTAGTAGGATTTTCGGATGTCAGGAAAAGCAATGCTCCTAGTTGTGTGTATGCTGCCCATCCAAATAATACAGAATGTTATTATTTACATGTCCTGTTATACAATGTTAGCTGCAATAGCTGTAGTGTCCTCTGGTATTACTGCCACTTTATTGGAAGGGGGGACAACCGCTCATTCAGCTTTTAGGTTGTCATTACACCTTACTTACAGTGAAGCTCCTGTGTGTAATGTCAAGAAAGGGACTACTCTAGCTCACTTTTAAAAGATTGTGTGGTTATCATTTGGAATGACTGTACTATGTCCCACAAAGGGGAATACAAGCTCTGAACAGAACAAAGTACCTGCTCGACCAAATGGTAGACCATTTAAATGACGACCCCCCTTAAAATGCACTGCATGTTGCGTTACAATACTGGGCTGGACATTCAGTTCCATGCTTGGAGAGCATGCAGTACTCAGAAAATACACCAGATGGTGCTATGGTGCGAAGACAGAGGCACCGCTTCAGCGAGCTCAATCGTAGACGAAGAATTTTGAAGACTCCCTCCAAATTGTCGCATACACCGTAAGCGGCTTCGAAAGTAAGCAGATATTTTCGATGAAATATAAATTCAGAGGGGTTATTTAAGCGAATGGTTGACAATAAACCCCCTTACAAAAAACTCATGATGCAGGAATTTTTTTAAAAACGCTGTGCCAAATGGTAAAGATGCCCATTTATGGGTAATTATTGTACTACAAATGCTACCAAAAATATCTACGGATAGCAGTGTTTTCTGTTCATTCTGTTCATTTAAATGTAGTGCTATTTCATTACATTTCCTCTAATTTTACAATGTAATCACTGAATTCATTATAATATAATGCAATATAGGGCGGCACGGTGACGCAGTGGGTAGCGCTGCTGCCTTGCAGTTGGGAGACCTGGGTTCGATTCCCGGGTCCTCCCTGCGTGGAGTTTGCATGTTCTCCCCGTGTCTGCGTGGGTTTCCTCCGGGCGTTCCGGTTTCCTCCCACAATCCAAAAACATGCAGGTTAGGTGGATTGGTGATTCTAAATTGGCCCTAGTGTGTGCTTGGTGTGTGGGTGTGTTTGTGTGTGTCCTGTGGTGGGTTGGCACCCTGCCTGGGATTGGTTCCCTGCCTTGTGCCCTGTGTTGGCTGGGATTGGCTCCAGCAGACCCCCGTGACCCTGTTTGGATTCAGCAGGTTGGAAAATGGATGGATGGATGGATAATGCAATATAATAATTATTGCAATATTTTAGATAGATATTTCATGAAAAGCATCTCAGTGTGTGTTGTTTATATATTATGTAGATGGGCACCAGGACATTCTATGGCAAAAGGCCATGCCCTAAACTGGCACTAGTACCTGAAAACCTTGCTCTGTCTGATGCTGAAGGGTGCAGTGACAGTGCCAATGACAGAATAGCAGACACAGATTTCCATCCCACACGGGCACATCACTCTGATGCTGATGATTTTACGTCCTTGGATGATGATGAAGACCACGATGTTGAACCACCACCACCACCAAAAAAAAAAAAGAAAATGGCTAACAAAAGGTAAAAACTGTCTAAAAACAGTACAACAGAGCCAGAAGAGGAATGCAAGTTAGATCATAGAAGGCCACCATGGAAAAAGCAGGACATTGAGTCAATACCTGTGCCAGATTCCACATTTGATCCCCCAGATGAAATTGAAACACCACTGCAGTACTTCAAGAAGATGTTCACTAATGAGGTGGTTCAACATATTTCTAACCACACTAATTTGTACTCTGCCCAGAAGTTTGGAGATCCCATACAAACCACCTCTCATGAAATTGAATCTTTCCTGGCCATTCTGTTGTACATGGGAGTTTTCGAATGCCCATTCATAGACGATTACTGGCATCATCTGTCACGGTACAACCTTGTAGCTGATATTATGCCCATCAAAAGGTTCAAGTTGTTAGGCAAACTTGTTCACTTCACTGACAATGAGCAGTGTGAAGGCAGCCAGGATCGGTTTTATAAAATCCGCTCTCTGTTTGAAATGCTGAGGAAGCAGCGTCTCCTTATTCCATCCACTTACAGGCAGAGTGTAGATGAAGTAATGGTGGCATACAAAGGCACACGGGCAGGGAATATGCATCAGTACATTGCCAATAAACAAGATAAATGGGGTTTCAAAGTCTTCTGTCGGGCCAGTTCCTGTGGCATTGTACATGATTGCTTACTTTATCAAGGGAAATCCACATTTTTCAATGTTGACCTGAGTGAGGAGGAGCAGATGTTACTTCTGGGGGCCAAAGTGGTGACATCACTGTGCAAAACTATAACAGCACCATGTCTGTCTGTTGTGTTTTGTGACAACTATTTTACCAGTTTTGGGTTGTTCCAGAGGCTGAAATCCACTCTGGGAATCAGCTGCATTGGTGCAGTGCGGACAAACCGCATTAGTGGAGCTCCACTGATGCCAGATAAAGAGCTGGTGAAGAAAGGTCGTGGAGCATGCGACTACAGGTCCAGTGATGGGATGATCGCGGTGAAATGGGTGGACAACAAGTGCTTCACCCTACTAAGCAATGCCTGTGGAGTTGAGCCTTTATCCATTTTGAAGTGGTGGAGCAAGGAGGCTCGTTCAAAGATCAGTGTTTCATGCCCATTCCTCATCAAAGCCTACAATGAACACATGGGAGGCACTGACATATCTGATAGGCTTGTGCACCTATACAAGACCCCCGTGAAATCAAGGCAGTGATATTTTCCGCTGTTTGGTTACATACTTGACCTTGCCGTGTCCAATTCCTGGCTTCTTTACAAGAGGGAATGTCAGCTGCTACATGAGAAGTCAATGCCTCTGAAAAATTTTCGTTTTGTGTATTGCTGGAAGTCTCAAGCTCATCAACAAGCCCCAAATTGGCAGGCCACCATCTTCCTCGCCTCCTGCTGAGGAACCAAAGAGCGCCAATGCAAGATCATCCCAACCAACGCCAGATGTGCGATTTGACAACGTTGCACATTGGCCCATCCATTCTGACAATCGAGGGAGATTGTCAGAGTGGATCGAACAAATCGAACCAAAACTGTTTCTTCATATACCACCAGAAAAAATTAAATACTATTCAGAAAGGTGAGTTATGGAAACACTAAAGCTACATTACATAAAACAATTGAGTTTTTTCAGTTTCACTTCTCAAGACACAAACTCTCTTTCTTCCCCCCACACAGGCTGAAGCACCATGTTCAGCAGCACGCTCTGATGTGTGAAAGGCTGCTCTGTTTCTGTTTTATGGTTTTATAGACCTGTTTTCATGTTGATATTGTTATTAATTTTGTTAAAATTTGTTTAATATATTTGTTTCACAATAAAACAAAAAAAACAAAAGAAAAACACAAAGATGTTGCTTTGATATTGTTGGAAACATTTAATAAATGTTACTTTTACTTTTACCTTTAATGGCTTCCGCTACCATTTGGTAGACCTCTGTAATTAACAAACTGCATGGTCAGTGTTTGAAAAAACTATTGATTTTTGTTTTTCTTGGCCTACAGACCTCAGAAATGATAAAAAATAATTTTTTCAATGCGTTTTTCAATTTTTGGATGTGCCACTTAAAAGGGTTAATTAAAGACATAAGAGACAATGTAAACTTAATGATTGGGAGAGTTCAGTTGAAGGGAGACCGTTTAGCTGGTACATTTTCACAACTGCTTTTGAAAACAGGCAACGGGCGTAATAAAAGAGACTTCTAATGGTGATATTGAAATTCTGAATAACCTTGGAAACTTAGTCAACTTCTTTGAAGAACTGGCCAAGAAAAATACCCAGATATTACAAATTTTCATAAAAAAGTGATTTGTGGTTATGTGAAAGAGCCATACTATCGCCTAAAAATTACACTGCTGATGAAATAATTACCTGCTTGACAAAATACATGGTAATAAAAAAAAAAAAAAAAATCTACTGATTCTGTTTAGATCATGAAGAAGCAGTTCATTTTCCTATTGAATTTTTGAATTCTCTAAATCCTCCCGGAATGGCTCCTAATAAACTGTTCCTTAAAGTTGGTACACTAATAATGCCATTACAAAATCTAAATGCTCCAAAACCACGTAACGGTACCCGTTTCAGAATGACTGCATTGCAATCAAATATTATCGAGGTCTCATTAATAACTGGCTGAGCAAAAGGTAAAAAAGCATTTATTCATTGGATTTCAATGATCCCCAGTGACTATCCCTTTGAATTCAAAAGACTAATTCCCTGAAAGAGCTTGCTTTGCTTTAACTATAAACAAAGCTCAAGGGAAAACTCTATTGGTTGCTGGCATTGATTTGCACAAATCTTGCCTTTCGCACAGCCAGTTTTATGTGGCATGTTCAAGAGTCAGTCAGAGAAACAATTTATACATTTTGGCTCCAACAAGACAAACTAAAAAAGTGTTATACTGTATAAAGAAGCTTTGAGAAAATTAATAAAACAACAATCATGTTTTGTTAAAACTGTATTTAATCCATTTGTATGTGCAGCGTAGCGTACGGGTCCTGTTAGTATTATCATAAATCTTTCTAATAATTAGTTAGAGTTTATAAAACTATTAAAACCCTATTAAAATTCAATGGGCCCACTTTCTGCAAACAAAATTTCCCACAGGTAACCACTGTATCACTTGATGCTGTTTTAGACTTTTTTGTACCTAAACACATGAATCTGGAATCTCTTGCCACTTTAAGTCCAAATATGATGCTACATGCCAGGTGGAGACATTCTCATACCTCACATGACACTACCTGAAATCACTTCTGTTTTGCCAATTAAAAGCTTAGTAGAAGTCTCAAGATTTGATGGGTGAGTTTCTAGTGGTTCAGTTGGTCTTAGCAGTCAAACCTATAATAACAAGCATGCCTTCCTTTAGAACAGGCGCTGTGCTTTTTCCAAGTAAACCACAAGGGAGCCGATTATTGCCACTTTTCACTCCCATTACTAAATATATCCTCCTAAGGTAGATAACACTAAAATGCAGAATTTATACATATACACGAAAAATTAAGTAGCCTCAAGAGAAACAATTCTCTCCTTTATTAACACAGATAGTCTGTGCAAAACTTAAGCTGAATGTTTAAATATGTATACAAATTTTAAAAATAAGATTCTTAAAACACAGAAATACAATCCGCAACATTAATTTCATTGCCAAAATAAACAATTTCAAAAGTTGCTGAAAATACCAGTAATCTTTAAATTGATAAACTGTGCTGCATATTTAAAATATATTTTCTTAAGCCCCATAACATTAAATTATTTTTTTTCAGGGATTTTTAATTGCAGACTTCATTAACAGTTTTGATTTTGAATTTAAGTTGTAGTGGCTGACCAATGTGTATGCTAGGCAACCAATGAAGTCCAATGCATGTACAATACAACGGACCACAACAGAATGAAAAAAGAAAAAAAAAAAAAAGGGGAAGGTATTGTGACTGAACTCACCATACCAAGAAGGCATTAGTACAGCTCTGGCTCTGTCAAGCAGCACATTACTGGCAGTCAGAAAAAAGGGAGAGCTCATTATCTGATTTTCTCATGTGACAAGATAAGCAACTGTAATTGTCAAGTTTGACATCCTCTCTGAAGTAGTTTAATATGATGCCTGTTTTAGCCTTCTCCTAAAACTAATAACATTTTCATCATAGCAAAAAAGGGTGGTATTTTCCCTGCATGTACCTAAAGAAGAATCATACATTACAGCACCACTTGGTGTATAAATTAAGTGAATTTAAAAATAATCACCTGTAGCACCTCACAATGTATAGTAACAGGTAATTTGCTAACTTACTCATGTAAAGACTTTGTAGGTATTATGAAATATTTAGAAGTGATCAACCATGCAGAACACCTTGTCAAATATTATATGAAACAATAAATATAGGAAAAAAAACATAGAAGGAACACAAACCTAAAGGAATAAAAAAAAAAAAAAAAAACAGAATAATGCCTCATTAAAGATCACAGCTATCAGGTTATAGTCCACTAGATAACTTTATCTGTTTATAGTAACAAGTAATAGTTTACTTATTTTAAAGAAATCTGGTCCTGATCAAAGCTTAAGTTATTTTTCAGCCCAGCTGCAGGCCCAGTTATACAAACATCTTGTTCTTTTAGATCTCAGCAATTCTTTTGACACAATTTGCCATAGTATACTGTTTAAGTGCCTGGTGATACTTTTCAGTGGATTCCCTCTTACTCTGGGTGTGCCCTTTAGTATACAGTATATGCTTGTTTTTTTCATGCACATCATTTAGGCTATCCTAAATGATACCTAGTATTTTGCTTGACTCTGTCTTCATTTGGGAAAACTGTTAATTTTGCCAGCACCACATTTCCTCCTCTATCCAGGTCCATACTTTGTTTACTCTGTACACAGCACTCCATTGATATAACGAAGAATTGCATTTTCCACAAAAACTTTAATCAAACAGAATTTTGCCTCAAGATTTCTCTTCCCTATTTCTTGAATCCATTCAACATATTGCTGTTTAGACTATATTACAGGCTTATAAAAATATTTTAGAAAAAAACAACTGATTACTAATACAAAGTTTGTTACATTATGTTCCCATTTGGCAAAACAAGCTCCAGAAGACTAGAGTCATATTCTAGTCTGGAGTTTGCAGATCCTCCCTATCTATATGAAATTTTCTTCTGGTACTCCAAACTTTCTCCCAAATCACAAAGAAGTGTATGTTAGTTTAATTAGGGACTGTGAATTAGGCCTGGCTGAGTGCAAGTGTGCTGGGAGATACTGTTGTCCCATCTAAGGTTGGTTCTTAATTTGCACAACGCACAACTGGCACCCTGCCCAGGATTGGTTCCCTGCCTTGTGCCCTGTGTTGGCTGGGATTGGCTCCAGCAGACCCCCGTGACCCTGTGTTCGGATTCAGCGGGTTGGAAAATGGATGGATGGATGGATGGACAACTGAAACAGTGACTTGCAGTACCCATAAATTAGATTAAGTGGATTTAGGAAATAGATACATGTTAATTGTATAAAAGGCAAAACACTGAACTCTTAGATAAATTGAAGTAGGAAAGAAAATGCTCAGGAAGTAAAAAGGAAACAATGACAGATTTCTCCTACAAAAATGTGTGTAGCCTTTGCTTTCAAGATGAAAAAAATGAGGAAAATGGAAAGACGGCTGGATGAACCTTCTTAAAATGTACCAACATATCTTTATTTTTAAAACTTAAAAACAAAGGCTAAAAAAAAGAATATCATTACAAAGAATCACCAGAACTGCAAGTTACAAAAAACAGTTAAGTCCTTACAAAACAAATCATATTAAGATCATGTCACAATATACAAGTTTTTCAGCAATTTTTTGTTGTAGCTTTTATTTGCATAATCTTAGTGAATCAGAGGCAGTAGGCGGCACGCTTCCATGACTGTCAATTGCCTAGTGTAACATACCCAGCGAATTACCCCAACTGGTCCATGACTTTCCCCGGCAAAATCAAACAAGCTTTGTGGGCATAAGAGTGACAACCAATGAATGTTTGTCCAACATGGGTGTTTTAAACCTCACAAGCAGAAAAGAAGCTCATCTGTCTGATGTCTCATTTTTTTCATACCAAAAGAGGATAGGGGTGGGATGGGGGGAGTGGTTCTGGAAGATGAGATTGTAGCTGAACTTGTTGTAGCTGTTAACTCTTCACAGTGCACAGGCTCCATCAGGCAGTACATTATTGGCTGTCACAAAAAGGCAAGAGCACAACTGTGGTGTATGGTCATCATGAAGTCATTAAATCTAACATGCCCTTCCAGCAACAAGATCAGCATGTGCAAGTGTAGAAGCTGTGCAACATTATATCAGCTTTAGAAATTTATGAGGCCAAGGTCTCCACTCTATAAATAAATGTAACTTAGCAAGGTTTATCAATTTTTCAGAAAAATACACTATTATTAACTTCCTGAATGCTTCATTCTAAATGAATGTCCACTAAGTCAACAGGTAATTATTCCAAAATCCCAGAACACAGACATTTTGCCACATCATATTAGCCACACATCTAGTAGTTATGTTTCATTAGAAAGCATAAAAAAATAAAGAATATTTATGATGATAAGGTATTTATTTTATTATGACCAGATGTAAGAAGTAGAATCAGGAATAAATCACAGGCCGAGCCAGGACAGTTGGCACAGCCACTGCAGAACACACAAACTTTTACCAGGCCAGGTTAAACTGACTAATCAACCTTATCCACATGTCTGTGAAATTGTAGGAAGTAAACCACAGTACACCAAGGAAAAATCACATGGACTCAACAAAAATGCTAAATTCCACTGAGTGACTAAGCTGGAATTGAGAATGCAGTCTTCTGGAGCAGTAAAGCAGCAGCACAAATAAAAGCACCACAATGCAACTTCCTCAACATAAAACAAGTAAACCAAAAATACAATACCTTTTCAATATTAATCTGATGCTTTTTCAGTCGTTCCAAATCAGTGGGAATTGCAACTTTTATAAACTTCTGAATGGGAAGCTCTAGACGACGAAGAGATAGTTTTTCCACATCACCTGCCATAATGCCAGGATGTCATGACAGATCCTCCAACATCTGTTCTTATCATTGGACTTTTCAAAAAGCTCTGTACTAGAGAAACAGGAACAGGAGGTGCAATCATAAGTCGAAAATACACTACAAATTGTAGTTAATAATGTAGTTATTGTTCAAACAGTCAAAAGAACTTAAGATAAAAAAAATTAAATGATTACAATGAAAAAATTAATTTATATAAAAAGGAAACGGACCATTCACTTTTAAATATTTTTCCTCTGCTAACTCACAATCAGTTATTATTATTATTATTAAAAAAAACTAAATTGTATACTCAATCAGTGCTGGAACCAAGCAAGACCACATAAACAAGAAAACCTGCCAAGCAAATCACATTCTATAATCTGGGTGTATAAATAGCTTGTTGATTTCGATTCTCACATTCTAGCAGTCATAAGGACACTAAGATTCACTCCATCCGAAGACAGTGATTTGTTTTAATTTATTGCGGGGACCCCAGGAACACACATAGCCTTGACCTGGCACACATACACTGGGACACTGATAAACGGCACAATGAATCGATAAATGAAGAATATATTAAACAAATAATGAAGAACAAAAACAATATTACACAAAAATGTGTACACAATAGCTTCCCCCAATTCTCTGACAGTGATAATTATTTGCATAATCTATGCAGTTAACAATTAAACACTAACAACAAAGTCCAACACAGTCCAGTACAGCAGAAGCAATTGACAACAGAGTTTGGAATAGAAAATGCTTGTGAAGAGCCCTATGAAGGAAATATAAAGTTTTGTCCTACCAGGTGCCCATTGCAGCATGAACATCTGATGTGATTGGGACTGCTCTGACACACGTACATGCAGGCACAGAACAGAACATACATCTAGACAAAACTGTAATTCACTGTAGTTGAAGCTATAATCCAATAGCATGTGTGATGCATAGAGACAATTAAAGACTGTTAATTGTCATCCATGCAGCATCTTTTTGACTCCTTTTTAAAGTATCTGCTTAATTAACCTTTTTCAGCAATCCCTGCACCCCTGAATCTGCCTAATAGCGTAATACTACCGGGACTGCTGGGAGCTACAGGCAATTTCAAGTACCATATATACTTGCGTCTAAGTTCTCCCACGGATAAGTCAGGGCTTGATTTTACCATATAATTTCAGGTATTTTTATAATGTCGGTCGTATTCTCAATCAGAACACAAAGTGCTTCTCATTAACTCAAGATGGACTTAAGACAATCCATGATTATGTGCTCTCTGGTGCTATTTAAGCAACCCCGAAAAACAATCATGGAGAACACCTATCATGCTCCAAAAACAGACAGATGAGAGTGTATCATCTACAGACAGAGTACCTGTGACTTTGAAGTGTGATGGTTATGAGATATACAATGTATTATGGAATAATTTAAAAAGTTTAGAGTTTTATTCAATTGTTGTAAGATGGTAAATGTAATAATGACACTGGCAGCCTTGAACAAGTTAAATAAGACATAATAATAGATTTATAACAAAACAAAAAGAAAAATGCTCTTGCTATTAAGAAAGCAAGAGAGGTGTCATGGCAACCCACAGCAGACTGATCCTTAAGTACGTTACCATTCTTAATTTTTGCATTGCAAAATTAAATGTTAATAGCTCTATTCCAATTAAAAGTTTCCTTTGAATTGCCAAGCTTGATTGTAAATGTACTAGTTGGTGAATGTCACACTTCAAAAATACTTTTAAAAATTATTTATTCAGTAGCAATGTGAAGCACATTTGGCAGATTATATACAAGAACGTATATCAGAATTATAAGAATACATATAGCTTTGCATTTAGCATCCAAACAGAGAGCTGCTAATTCTTCAACTGGTGGAGGGGAAAAATTGAATGTAACTGCTGCTGAGGAATTTTATCTCATCAAAATGGCTGATTACATTATAGGACTGGCCATACAGGAGTTGCGCAATATGACAATACTAGAAAAGCACAGAACAAACAAACTTATCAAATGGTATGGTACCAGCATTTCATGATTTTTGGTTCCAGAAGCAAACATTGGCTTTTCTCTTAATCCCCCAACACTCCAACTCCCTTTGACATTTGCTACTGAAATTGTGGAAAATTATCCGTCTTGTACACTTCACAAAACAAAACTACAGGATTTGACACAATCAAGAAGAAAAAAATATATAAAGCTATCCTCTAGATGACAGCACTGTTACTAGGTAAATATATATGCAGCTACAAATGATCTCATACATCAGGCCTTGACAGGCTCAATGCCACACAAGTTAACTCGGACCTTGTGCTAAAAGTGTTAAAAGGACTCAAAATAGTAAAAGGATTTACCTCTGCAACGATTCTATAGAATGATTTGTATTTTACATAATGAGCTTGGAATTACTGTTAATCGCACATGAGACTCAAAGAGATTTCATCTCTTTGCATATATCTTTCAAAAATATAATGTTTAAGAAATTAGAAATTAATATAGCTGTTGGTTCTGGAGGACCTAAAACTAACAACAGAACATCAATCAATGCACTTTGTACAACAATAGAACTGGAATCTACAGTTTATGAAAGCTATCAAGCCACTATGAGCCTATCTGGGCCATGTTTTTAACTACACGATATTGTGAAGTGTTGTTAAAAAGCGTGCAATTGATGTAGTCTACTAACACATGTAAGTATACTCTTATTTCTGTTATATTTGAATATGATTCATCCATCCATCCATTTTCCAACCCGCTGAATCCGAACACAGGGTCACGGGGGTCTGCTGGAGCCAATCCCAGCCAACACAGGGCACAAGGCAGGAACCAATCCCGGGCAGGGTGCCAACCCACCGCAGGACACACACAAACACACCCACACACCAAGCACACACTAGGGCCAATTTAGAATCGCCAATCCACCTAACCTGCATGTCTTTGGACTGTGGGAGGAAACTGGAGCGCCCGGAGGAAACCCACGCAGACATGGGGAGAACATGCAAACTCCACGCAGGGAGGACCCGGGAAGCGAACCCGGGTCCCCAGGTCTCCCAACTGCGAGGCAGCAGCGCTACCCACTGCGCCACCGTGCCGCCCAATATGATTCACCATAACAAAAAAATTCAAAATACAGAAATGTGACATGACTCTTCGAAGTAATTAAAAAAAATGTTTTTTAATTCCCAAATCAGTCAACTAAGTCCCTGAATGCAGCTGTAACACCACGCAAACATATTTTATCTTGTTAGAATGTCCTAATGAACAAGAGATATAAAGATATATTGTATTTTCTTTAGAGTCTTTTTAAATTGGTATTTATCTCTTTCCTTTGCTTGCTGGCCTCGGCTTAGTAAAATTTATGTTTTTACAGTAAAATGGTAAACTATAAACAGTCTATAACTTTGTGCATATTTAAATATTAATGTTCTTTTGTGCTTTTCACTTCTTATTGTGTTTTCTCCCAGGTTAAGTTTTATTTAAACTATGTTTGTAAATGTAAACAGTATACTTTTGAAGATATCAGTACAAAAACGTGTTACAAGTACAGGTACAAACACCTTACTCTAAGCAACTATTTCTGCTAAGTGAGAAATCTTTAAAAGTTCTAAGATACCTGCTCTAGGCCAGAAGTGCTCGTTTCTTAATCCTGCTTTACCCTTCAGGGAATTCCCTAGTTTGAAAACCTACCCCCATCCTGAACTTCAATAACCAAGAGAAAGAGGGAAAACTTTTAAAAACTTAAAGGGATCTGGGCCAGATTAATAACACAAACCTTTTCTCTTATTTATTTAAGCAGACATCAAAATACAATGAAATATCCTAGGATAAGAAAAAATGTACAATGCCATAATTTGACTTCTTTACTAACTAATATACTATATGTAGTCTTAATGCTACAGTTAAAGTATCAGTGATACAAACAAGTCTCACAATACTGTAACCCTCTAACAGAGATATTTATCCAGTACTAATGTAAATCAAATTGTGCTCTAGAAACTGTAAAGGGAGACCCCTCCCCTGGTCGTCAATCAAACATATAGTATGTATATCAGTGCTCAAAAACAATCCCCATTTTATCAATCAAATATACAAGACGGGAGACTGACCACGCCACCCCGGCCTTCAATTTCATATACATGCAATTATAAAATGTTAAGGATTTGTCTAGGGTAGTGAAAATGCTACAGGCTGGCCAGCATTTACTGCTAGTTGATCTCAGTTGATTTCAGTGCTTAATCATTCATGAGCAATTTTGCATTTTTCATTTTATTTCACCTAAACCAGTATAATATTATTTAAACTTAATGCACTTACAAAATCCATTTTTCTTTTAAAAACAGAGGACATTTTTGGATGGGGCTTGAATCTTGTTTTGTGTTTTTTTATATATATATTTATTATATTTCTATTTTTCCTTTGTATTCTCGGTGTTCATTTTGAAATAAATCGTTCTACCATTTATTATGCTTGTCTGCCATTGTAATAATCTGGTTTTCAAAAATTAACTTTAATAAATTTAGATTTATTTCCTCTTTAAAACTTTCTTTTATTGGAAAAATAACATACATTTGGTTATTTTTTTTTGTTGCTGAGGAAAAATGAAAGTATTTTTAATAATAAAAAAATAAAAGGTGATGTGTGTTTTAGCAGCTGCTTTGCAGCCTAAAGGCTGCCTGATGAAAGGATCTCTTTTTGCTTATCTGGGAATTCCGAGAAGAAATCTTGGTGCTCTCTCTCATGTGCCATCTTATATTGTGTCAATTCTCCAAGATATCTTTTGCCGTTAGATGTATGCTGTACACTTAAATTTTATTCAAACTACAATGCCACAGAAAGAAAAGCATAATAATATAAACTCTTCTTACTAAGGAAACAATGTTAAAAATTCAGGCATATGCAGCTTCATTACTGTCACAATTTATCTACACTTTATGCTTACTTGAAGGCAAGAAGGACAAGAACCCTGTAACATAAACTGAAAATTCTTTACGGCCATTTGAGAGTAGTCATAAGAAACAGCACAAACTAGTTTTCAGTATCTTCTGGTGAGCCCATGAGGATATTGCTGCTCATTTCAATCAATTTCTTAATATGTCATAAATACAGTAAATGCTGTTAACTGACTTTATCATTTAATTATATGTCTTTGACTTCACTCTGTTTCTGGAGTCTTACAAATGATCAAATCTGGAGTCTCCATTATGAAATTCAGAAATACAGTATGATTACCGCTGTCAAGTCTTTTACAACAGAAGTGAATAGAGTCCCCACAATTTGTTGCTTCAGTTGAGTTGACTTGTTTATTAAGACATAAAAGTGTATTCTTTTGAATTGAAACAGGTAATGAGTAGCAATAATTACTAATAACGAGTATATTATAATAATTATTAGGGGTTTACAATTTTCATTTACTTATGCCATTCACTAAGTACAGTACTTCTTTTCATGTTTTACATTCGTTGCATGTAGTCCCTCTTTGATGTCTGCAGATGTGAATACATATGCAAAGCAGTGCATGAAGTGGATATATCATATGTGTTACTCCAATGTATTAACATGAGGGACATGGAACAGTAGCTTCAAGCATCGCAACACAATTTATAGGGTTTCCCCATTAGAAATTTAACTACCACTATATAAAACCAAAGTTTTTCCCTTAGAGTTTGCAGCAGCACGATCAAAGAAAGGGGGTGAGATAGTGGGGTTCTTATTTCAGCACTGCAAACAGAGGCTGGAGGTCGGTAGAATGGAATGGACAACTAAGATAAAACCCGGTACACATCTAAAAGTGCCGGTACTCAACAGCAAAAAACATTGCTTGCTAACCAGTAAGTACTGCATCTTCTTTGAGGTTCGCAGAACTTTCTCTTTCCTTTTCAGAACGTGATCATGTCTCTTTTATCCTGTCCAGAACACCACCCCATCTTCAATCATCCATCAATTCTGTTGTTCAGAAGTGCTATGCACATGGCCCGTCAATCACTTCTGCATCCTTAATGTGCATAAATTTCACCCTCCGTGCAGCACAAATTATGTAGGTTAGCATAATAATAATAAATATCAAAACACCTAATAATCTTTGAGATTTTAGTTTTCTATTAGGGGAGAAGGATTATCCCTAAATATTGATATATCAAAATTTTTTTCTTAGCAGACAGTTACTGCCCTAGATGTACTACACCATCCTGCAACATTTCAGCTTTTAAAATTAAATGTGAATACAGTAATCCCTCCTCCATCGCGGGGGTTGCGTTCCAGAGCCACCCGCGAAATAAGAAAATCCGCGAAGTAGAAACCATATGTTTATATGGTTATTTGTACTGTATATTGTCATGCTTGGGTCACAGATTTGCGCAGAAACACAGGAGGTTGTAGAGAGACAGGAACGTTATTCAAACACTGCAAACAAACATTTGTCTCTTTTTCAAAAGTTTAAACTGTGCTCCATGACAAGACAGAAATGACAGTTCCGTCTCACAATTAAAAGAATGCAAACATATCTTCCTCTTCAAAGGAAACAGAGAAGAAAGCAAACAAATCAATAGGGCTGTTTGGCTTTTAAGTATGCGAAGCACCACGGCACAAAGCTGTTGAAGGCGGCAGCTCACACCCCCTCCGTCAGGAGCAGAGAAATAGAGAGAGAGAGAGAGAGAGAGAGAGAGAGAGAGAGAGACAGAGAAAAACAAACAATCGAAAATCAATACGTGCCCTTCGTGCTTTTAAGTATGCAAAGCACCGTGCAGCATGTCGCTTCACGAAGCAGCTGCACAGAAGGTGGCAACGTGAAGATAATCTTTCAGCATTTTTAGACAAGCGTCCGTATCGTCTAGGTGTGCGAACAGCCCCCCTGCTCAATCCCCCTACGTCAGGATCAGAGAAAGTCAGCGCAAGAGAGAGAGAGAGAGAGAAAAGTAAGTTGGGTAGCTTCTCAGCCATCTGCCAATAGCGTCCCTTGTATGAAATCAACTGGGCAAACCAACTGAGGAAGCATGTACAAGAAATTAAAAAACCCATTGTCCGCAGAAATCCGCGAACCAGCAAAAAATCCGCGATATATATCTAAATTTGCTTACATATAAAATCCGCGATAGAGTGAAGCCGCGAAAGGCGAAGCGCGATACAGCGAGGGATTACTGTAGTGTTTCTGTAGATGAGTGAATGAGTGAGTGAACTCTATAGTTTTTATACTGTTTAGTATAAAATGAAAATAAATTACAATGAGGATTACAATTCTTTGCTGGTGTTTCAGAACTATATTTTCTATACAGTTTTTATATTATTACATGAAAACAGCAAAGGAATGGAAAATGAAAAGTTTACCAAACATTTTCCATAACTGTTACATTGTATATTGTTCAACAAACCTTTACAATCATTCATTTTATCAATTATTTGTGATTTTCATATTCAAATTATAAACATATATCCATTCATCCATTTTCTTAACCTGCTTATCCAAAGCAGAGTTGCAGAGAAGCTGGATGTCATCTCAGCAAGCATCAGACACAAGATAAGAGTAATCCTTAAGACAATGCCAGCCCATCACAGGATGAATAGCACACACACACACACAAATACAGGATAATTTAACAGTGTCCAACTTGCACGTCTTTGGAAACCAGAGTAGCCAGTGGAAATGTAACATTAACATGCCTCAATGACTCAAAATTGAACAAACAAAAAAAAAAAAAAACCTTGAACCCCAGCCAGGGGAGGAACTCTTGCGGAGATATAACATTCACATATAGATTCAATTAATTGATACTTGCAGTTAAAACACAGCTGAAATGTAAACATGCATGCACTTTTATGTTTTAATCATTTTTAAATCACTATCTGCACCTGCAGATTATTTGCAGTTAAAATACACGTCCAATATTATTAGTTTTTTTACAGTGTGAACCTGCTAGGCATTCCTAATTCTTCAGGTATAATTACAAATATGGATTAGCATTTTAATTATGTAGCACTTGTCTCCTACCACAACATATACTGTATGATACACACAAACAATAAACACAGTACAAACCCTTAAAAAAGCAGCAACTCTATCAAATGTTCATAAAATGTTTATCAAAATGATACAAGGCTGACATAGTTTAACAGCAAATTTTGTCTATTTTACTTGTAAACTTGTTAATTAACAAACCTATTGATTACTAGGCAGCAACTTCAACTTCATCTTTTTTTTCTAATTAAGAATGTAAGCTGCAGTACTTAACACATGCTTGCTCATCATCCACACTTCAGAGAAGCAGTGTGTCCAATTAGATAGATGGGATTAACAAAGTATCTATCTATCGAAGGGGAAATTCACATACTCCAGCAGCAGCATACTGATAAAGAAAATATTAAATTGAAGAGTGATAACAATGCAGGTATACAGACAGACAATAACTTTGAATAATGTTAACGTTTACCCCCCCCGGGTGGAACTGAAGAGTCGCATAGTGTGGGGGAGGAATGATCTCCTCAGTCTGTCAGTGGAGCTGAAGCTGCTCCTCTGTCTGGAGATGATACTGTTTAGTGGATGCAGTGGATTCTCCATTATTGACAGGAGCCTGCTCAGTGCCCATCGCTCTGCCACGGATGTCAAACTGTCTAGCTCCATGCCTACAATAGAGCCTGCCTTCCTCACCAGTTTGTCCAGGCGTGAGACATCCCTCTTCTTAATGCTGCCTCCCCAGCACACCACCGCGTAGAAGAGGACGCTCGCCACAACTGTCTGATAGAACATCTGCAGCATCTTATTGCAGTTATTGATGGACGCAAGCCTCCTAAGGAAGTATAATCGGCTCTGTCCTTTCTTACACAGAGCATCAGTATTGGCAGTCCAGTCCAATTTATCATCCAGCTGCACTCCCAGGTATTTATAGGTCTGCACACAGTCACCTCTGATGATCACGGGGTCCATGAGGGGCCTGGGCCTCCTAAAATCCACCACCAGCTCCTTGGTTTTGCTGGTGTTCAGGTGCAGGTGGTTTGAGTCGCACCATTTAACAAAGTCCTTGACTAGGTCCCTATACTCCTCCACCTGCCCACTCCTGATGCAGCCCACGATTGCAGTGTCGTCAGCGAACTTTTGCATGTGGCAGGACTCCGAGTTGTACTGGAAGTCCGATGTATATAGGCTGAACAGGACCGGAGAAAGTACAGTCCCCTGCGGCGCTCTTGTGTTGCTGATCACAATGTCAGACCTGCAGTTCCCAAGATGCACATACTGAGGTCTGTCTTTAAGATAGTCCATGATCCATGCTACCAGGTATGAATCTACTCCCACCTCTGGCAGCTTGTCCCTAAGGAGCAGAGGTTGGATGGTGTTGAAGGCACTAGAGAAGTCCAGAATTAAAGGACAAAATAAAAAAAAGTCTGAATTAATTAAAGTAGCTTTTCCTGCCACTTGTGTAATTGCACAGGGCAACTTCTCCAATTCCTTCCCAACCCCCCACTTTCTTTATCATAAAGCCTAATATTCCAATTTTCTCTATGATAAAGTTTTGCTTACCATGAAATCTGGTTAAAGTAAGTAAGGATTCTTGGAAATTGGGCTAATTCTGTTTCAGAAAACATAAATTTAGCCAATCCTGCATTTCTGGAACAGATTAAGCCAGTATTGTATGATCTGTGAGGCCAAAGATGGGGATAACCCATTAATCCTACTTTTTGAAACAAAAAAACAAACCTCCTATGAAGAAAAACAATTTTGGATGGCGTTTTCCCTTGCCCGGACGCGGGTCACCAGGGCCCCACTCTGGAGCCGGGCCTGGAGGTGGGGCTCGATGGCGAGCGCCTGGTGGCCGGGCCTGCACCCATGGGGTTCGGCCGGGCACAGCCCGAAGAGGCAACGTGGGTCCCCCTTCCCATGGACTCACCACCTATGGGAGGGGCCAAGGAGGTCGGGTGCAGTGTGAGTTGGGTGGTGGCCGAAGGCGGGGACCTTGGCGGTCCGATCCTCGGCTACAGAAACTGGCTCTTGGGACGTGGAATGTCACCTCTCTGAAGGGGAAGGAGCCTGAGCTAGTGCGCGAAGTTGAGAGGTTCCGGCTAGATATAGTCGGACTCACCTCGACGCACAGCTTGGACTCTGGAACCAATCTCCTTGAGAGGGGCTGGACTCTGTACCACTCTGGAGTTGCCCCCGGTGAGAGGCACCGAGCAGGTGTGGGTATACTTATTGCCCCCCAACTTGGAGCCTGTACATTGGGGTTTACCCCGGTGGACGAGAGGATAGCCTCCCTTCGCCTTCGGGTGGGGGGACGGGTCCTAACTGTTGTTTGTGCGTATGCACCGAACAGCAGTTCAGAGTACCCACCCTTTTTGGAGTCCCTGGAGGGGGTGCTAGAGGGCATACCTTCTGGGGACTCCCTCGTTCTGCTGGGAGACTTCAATGCTCACGTGGGCAATGACAGTGAGACCTGGAAGGGCGTGATTGGGAGGAATGGCCCCCCCAATCTGAACCCGAGCGGTGTTTTGTTATTGGACTTCTGTGCTCGTCACGGATTGTCCATAACGAACACCATGTTCAAGCATAGGGGTGTTCATATGTGCACTTGGCACCAGGACACCCTAGGCCTCAGTTCGATGATCGACTTTGTGCTCGTGTCGTCGGACTTGCGGCCACATGTCTTGGACACTCGGGTGAAGAGAGGGGCGGAGCTGTCAACTGATCACCACCTGGTGGTGAGTTGGCTTCGATGGTGGGGGAGGATGCCGGTCAGGCGTGGTAGGCCCAAACGTGTTGTGAGGGTCTGCTGGGAACGTCTGGCAGAGCCCCCTGTCAGAAGTAGCTTCAACTCCCACCTCCGGCAGAACTTCGACCACATCCCGAGGGAGGTGGGGGACATTGAGTCCGAATGGGCCATGTTCCGTGCCTCTATTGTTGAGGCAGCTGACCGGAGCTGTGGCCGTAAGGTGGTCGGTGCCTGTCGTGGCGGCAATCCCCGAACCCGTTGGTGGACACCGGCGGTGAAGGATGCCGTCAAGCTGAAGAAGGAGTCCTACAGGACCCTTTTGTCCTGTGGGACCCCGGAGGCAGCTGATAGGTACCGGCAGGCCAAGCGGAATGCGGCTTTGGTGGTTGCTGAGGCAAAAACTCGGGCGTGGGAGGAGTTTGGGGAGGCCATGGAGAATGACGTTCGGACGGCTTCGAGGAGATTCTGGTCCACCATCCGGCGTCTCAGGAAGGGGAAGCAGTGCAGTGTCAACACTGTATATGGTGGGGATGGTGCGCTGCTGACCTCGACTCGGGACGTTGTGGGTCGGTGGGGGGAATACTTCGAAGACCTCCTCAATCCCATTAACATGCCTTCCAATGAGGAAGCAGAGCCTGGGGACTCAGAGGTGGGCTCCCCCATCTCTGGGACTGAGGTCACCGAGGTGGTCAAAAAACTCCTTGGTGGCAGGGCCCCAGGGGTGGATGAGATACGCCCGGAGTTCCTCAAGGCTCTGGATGTTGTAGGACTGTCTTGGCTGACACGCCTCTGCAACATCGCATGGACATCAGGGACAGTGCCTCTGGATTGGCAGACCGGGGTGGTGGTCCCCCTCTTTAAGAAGGGGGATCGAAGGGTGTGTTCCAACTACAGAGGGATCACACTCCTCAGCCTCCCTGGAAAAGTCTATTCAGGGGTCCTGGAGAGGAGGGTCCGTCGGATAGTCGAGCCTCGGATTCAGGAGGAACAGTGTGGTTTTCGTCCTGGTCGCGGAACAGTGGACCAGCTCTATACCCTTAGCAGGGTCCTGGAGGGTGCATGGGAGTTTGCCCAACCAGTCTACATGTGTTTTGTGGACTTGGAAAAGGCATTCGACCGTGTCCCTCGGGGAATCCTGTGGGGGGTACTCCGAGAGTATGGGGTACCGGCCCCCCTGATAAGGGCTGTTCGGTCCCTGTACGATCGGTGCCAGAGCTTGGTCCGCATTGCCGGCAGTAAGTCGAACCCATTTCCAGTGAGAGTTGGACTCCGCCAGGGCTGCCCTTTGTCACCGATTCTGTTCATAACTTTTATGGACAGAATTTCTAGGCGCAGCCAGGGCGCTGAGAGGGTCCGGTTTGGTGGGCTCAGGATTGGGTCACTGCTTTTTGCAGATGATGTTGTCCTGTTTGCTTCATCAGGCCGTGATCTTCAGCTCTCTCTGGATCGGTTCGCAGCCGAGTGTGAAGCGGCTGGGATGAGAATCAGCACCTCCAAATCCGAGACCATGGTCCTCAGCCGGAAAAGGGTGGAGTGCCCTCTCAGGGTTGGTAGCGAGATCCTGCCCCAAGTGGAGGAGTTCAAGTATCTCGGGGTCTTGTTCACGAGTGAGGGAAGAATGGAGCGTGAGATCGACAGGCGGATCGGTGCGGCATCCGCAGTAATGCGGGCGCTGCATCAGTCTGTCGTGGTGAAAAAGGAGCTGAGCTGCAAGGCGAAGCTCTCAATTTACCAGTCGATCTATGTTCCTACCCTCACCTATGGTCATGAGCTATGGGTAGTGACCGAAAGAACGAGATCGCGAATACAAGCGGCTGAAATGAGTTTCCTCCGCAGGGTGTCTGGGCTTTCCCTTAAAGATAGGGTGAAAAGCTCAGTCATCCGGGAGAGGCTCAGAGTAGAGCCGCTGCTCCTCCGCATCGAGAGGAGTCAGATGAGGTGGCTCGGGCATCTGATCAGGATGCCTCCTGGACGCCTCCCTGGTGAGGTGTTCCGGGCACGTCTAACCGGGAGGAGGCCCCGGGGAAGACCCAGGACACGCTGGAGGGACTATGTCTCTCGACTGGCCTGGGAACGCCTTGGGATTCTCCCGGAAGAGCTAGAAGAAGTGGCCGGGGAGAGGGAAGTCTGGGCATCTCTGCTCAAGCTGCTGCCCCCGCGACCCGACCTTGGATAAGCGGGAGACAATGGATGGATGGATGGATGAAATCTGGTTAAAGTAAGTAAGGATTCTTGGAAATTGGGCTAATTCTGTTTCAGAAAACATAAATTTAGCCAACCCTGCATTTCTGGAACAGATTAAGCCAGTATTGTATGATCTGTGAGGCCAAAGATGGGGATAACCCATTAATCCTACTTTTTGAAACAGGATCAGGATTTGCATGTTCCAGAAAGAAAGATTTGACAAAATATTGCTCAGCTACTAATGCAACCATTCCTCTGAAACTAACCTGCAAAAGAGCAAATTTAACAAAGTATTAAAACTTTGAGGTTACAATAATTAAGAAACAGAGCATCCAAACATAAGATCAAAGGCTGTAAATGCCCTTTCAGAAATTCTGATCACAGATGCACTTTTTAAGAAGCAGAAAAAGCCAATGAAATGTTGAATATACCATGCCACAAGCAATCGATGTAGAAGCACAGCTCCTTTGCCAAATTCTTCTTAGAGAAACATAATCGGTAGGGATGTGCTGATCAATCGACCAACAATATGAATCAGCCATCCTTCACTAAAAAAGTCTCCATCTGTGATCTTTCCAGCCACTGCTTTTGTAAGCTTTACAGTAAATTAGCTGCAGTGCTATTTACATGAGACATTATGGTAGTTGAGCCAGCGCATTTTCCTTTTTTGTGTAAACAAAGACGAGGCTTGTTTACAAGAGCAAGAGGCGATTGCAATATTAGCCTTTATGTTAAAGAAAGTGGTGTAATCCATATTACTAACCGAGAATGGTAAACCGGATGATGGACGCAGGCACATCCGGCCATGGGCCGTAGCTGCAAAAAGACGTACTGCGCCGGCGCAACAAATAGCTGCAAAAAAGACGTACTGCGCCGGCGCAACAAATAGCTGCAAAAAGACGTACTGCGCCGGCGCAACAAACAGTCCGCGAGAGTCGGAGGCGCAAAAAGAGGCCAGAGCCGAGAAAGGCGGACAAAAGAGGGCGAGAGAGGCGGATGAGGGTCCGCGAGAGACGCAGGCGCAAAAAGAGTCCGACAAGAGCACAGAAAACAGGAGTGAGCACATACAGAAAGGAGTCACAAAAATGAGGCTCAACAAGCACCAAAATAAGGAAAAAAAAACATTAAAGAGTACTCAAACGAGGGGAAAGCACGACACACATTGCACACGAAACTAAACACACCAAAAAAAAAAGAACAGACGGGCGCACAATAGCAAGGCACGACCATACCCCCGCCACCCTACAGGCACGGGACGGGACACACACCAAGAGGGGGATTCAACAAGCCCATGGAAGACCAAAAAAAAGGACACAAAACCACCCCACAGACCCTACAAGCAAGGGACGGGACACACACAAAGAGAGGGATTCAAACAAGACACAGGAACACAAAAAGAAACAAAACGCTCGCGCAACAACAATCCCCCCCACACATCCATAAGATGTGACACCCAAAGCCACATATTCGAAAGTGAACGTCAGCACATTCACACTAGGCAGCATAGGTGTCGGCATAGGTGTCAGCATAGGTGTATGTCCTTTCAATAAAGCACTATTAACCGTTCAACTGCAGAAAAGGCTCCATATTAACAGTGAGTGCAATTATCCTTATTACTTATCCATATTTCGCATGCTGAGAAAGAAACAAGTCATGAATACACGCTCACGGGTACAAAACGATTCGGAAAGGATAACGGGAACAAACACACGTACACGAAAGAAACAAGAAAATAGACGACGGCGCATAAAACGCGCTTCTGAAACACCGGGAGAGAAAATGGCAAGGATCGAAAAAAGGAAAGCGCAAGTGACACCGTTACAGAGACGTGCCCAAATGGACAGACACAACGAACGTAGACGCATTCAGCGCGCGGGTCAAAATGCTGCATCGAAAGAAGCACGATTACAAACCGAAAGAGCTCGCGTGTCAGACATACAAAAAAGTGAGCGAAGAGACAGAATAAATGAACGGAGACGTGAACGACGCGCAAATGAACTGACAGAAAAAAAAAAAGCAAGACGCGAAAAGCGCAAAGCTCAAATGACCGACATACAAAAACGGACAAGGCTCGATACAAACAATGCACGGCGTAGACTGAAACGGACTTTGTGCAAAGCCGAGGCGAATAAAAAAAAAGAAAAAAATAGCGCGTCACAAATAATGGACATGCAACAAAAAGGCAAGCAACCGCAAAAAGCAAAACATGCCCGTCGGGGTCATCAACGCCACGCACCTGTTAAACGCTTACGACAATTGGCTGAAAACGCCTTCAATAAGGAATCCACTATTGAGGAAAATTCATTGGGATTAATGAATGTCATTTGCAATCATTGTCATTCACTTAACTTCACAGAAGAAACAACTGGCAATACAAATAATGAATTTACACGTTGTTGTCAAAAAGGTCAGATTGCACTACCTCCTTTACATTCATATCCTGAATATCTAAAGAAGCTTCTAACTAACGATGTGCCTGAAAGTAAAAACTTTATGAACTGCATTAGATCCTACAATAGTTCATTTGCTTTTGCATCTACCGGAGTAAATATCAGGCCACCAAAAGGCAATGGCCCATACTGCTTTCGCATATGTGGACAAATATTGCATCGCATTGGAACAGTGCACCCTGAAACAAATCAACAACGCAAATATGCACAAATCTACATCCTAGATCCGGATCAGGCGATCTATCAACGCATGAACCTTCCTGAAAACAAACAATGCACAGAGCTTATAATGAGAAACATCACTCATGTCATAAACGATCACCCATTAGCTAAATCTATAAAAATGCTACATGAAGTTGAAAAGGAGGCAAATACAAAAGCAAATGCAGAAGGTATAGCAGCAACTACAATTGCTTTGGTCTTGATAAAGGACAAAGAACAAGATCCAAGACGATACAATCTGCCCGTCGTTAATGAAGTGGCAATTGTCTTTCAAAGTAAAGATGGTGAGCCTCCATTTCACAGAGATATTGTTCTACATTCGTCCAGGTCATTCAATTGACAACAGCTGGGTCGTTCCATACAATCCTTATTTATGTTTACGCTACAACTGCCATATAAATGTGGAGATCTGCGCTACAGTAAAAAGCGTTAAATATCTATTCAAAAACGTATACAAAGGACACGATTGTGCTAATGTCTCCATATCTGAAACAAATGATCACGATGAAACTCGAATGTATGTTGATTCACGGTACGTTAGTGCTCCGGAGGCCATTTGGAGAATATTTTGCTTTCCTATGCACCATCAGAGCCACACAATATGTCGCTTACCAGTTCATTTGGAGAACGAACAAACTGTCTGTTTTCATGCAGGTCATGAGGCACAAGCAGCAAAGAGAGCAGCCACAAAAGATACTAAACTAACTGCGTGGTTTAAACTCAATCAAAACGATCCCAACGCTCACCGTTGGAAATATTGGGAAATACCTGTTCACTATGTTTGGATTGACAATGGCAATTTCTGGAGAAAACGACATCACCACGGTGATAATGTCATAGGACGAATGTACACAGTCAGTATTAAAGAACCTGAAAGGTTTTACCTTCGATTACTTCTTCAACATGAAACCGGAGCTACATCATTTCACGACATTAGAACTGTACAAGATGGCTACACCATCAAACTCTGTCAGACATTCCAACAGGCGGTAAATGACAAAGGATATTTATTAGATGATACAATTTGGCAAAAAACTCTACACGATGCGATATCCTATTCAATGCCATGTCAAGTTCGACAACTATTTGCTTATATCTGTGCCTTCTCATCACCATCAGATCCTTTGACCCTCTGGAATACAAACAAAATGGGAATGATTGAAGATATTTGCCACAAACTTCATGATACTAATGATTCCTGCATCGACTGTGAAGCCTATGCACTACACGACATTCGATTGGCTCTTATGCTCCTTGGGTATACATTGGAAAACTTCCATTTACCAAATGTTCCAGATTCCTTACCGGATATAAATTACACACCTATTGATCTACAACAAGAAGAACGAATTGCACAAACTATGCTTTCCTCTTTAAATGAATTACAATCTGATGCTTTTCAACAAATTATTCATGCCACGGAGGACAACAGCCCTATACCCAAATGCTTCTTTCTTGACGGCCCTGGAGGAAGCGGAAAAACATACCTTTATGAAACACTTATACATTTCTTTGCTGCAAGACAACAGATAATTATCGCATCTGCTACAACCGGAGTGGCAGCAAATCTGTTAATAAATGGTCGTACATGTCACTCAATATTCAAAATACCGGTCCCAATCACAGAGACATCAGTATCTACTATGAACATTCACAGTAGCAATGCCCGAGACATACGTCTTGCAAAACTGATAATTATTGATGAATGTACAATGGCATCCAGTCACTTACTCAACACCATTGATAAACTTCTACAAACGTTGATGAATAATAATATTCCCTTTGGAGGAAAAGTTCTTTTATTAGGAGGAGATTTTAGACAATGCTTAGCTATTGTTCCACATGCCATGCGCTCAGCTATTGTTCAATCCACCTTAAAATACGCAGACAATTGGCATTGCTTTAAAACAATACAGTTGGTACAAAACATGCGATGTCCAGATCCAGAATATAACAGTTGGCTAATACAACTGGGAAATGGTACACTCACAAATACAGATGGACTTCACCCAGATATTATTTCCATTCCACAATCCTTTATCTCAGACGACTTAGTAAAAGAGATATTTGGAACAGCAATCACATTAGACCAAATACCCCTGTTAACACAACGCACTATATTATGTCCAAAAAATATTAATGTTAATCACATTAATAACCAAGTCATTTCATTACTTCCTGGAGAGACACAGATCTTTCTAAGCTCAGACAAAGTTGACTCTGATGACGACAATGAACATATAAATTTCCCTTTAGAATATTTGAACACTATTAACCCTGCCGGATTACCACAACACGACCTTGCCCTTAAAAACGGAACAATAATCATGCTATTAAGAAACCTTAACACAAAACAGGGTTTATGCAATGGCACACGGTTAGTCGTCAACACCATGACACGCAATGTTATTCAAGCAACAGTTCTTACAGGATCACATGCTAACAATACTGTTCTCATTCCTAGAATTGACCTTACAAGTTCTGAGCTAGAATTACCTTTTACATTGAAACGCCGACAGTTCCCCATTAAACCTGCATTTGCCATGACCATCAACAAATCACAAGGACAAACCATGGACAAGGTTGGCATCTACCTCTCTGAACCCGTTTTTGGACATGGACAACTTTATGTTGCCTTCTCACGTGTTCGCCGTTCATCTGACGTTAAAGTTAAAATTATAAATAATCCATGCCAAGGAAGACTCATTCAAGGACAAGACACCATCTTTACTACTAATGTTGTATACAAAGAAATATTCCAATAAAACATTAATATATGACAAACACTCTATTTGTTATTTCTATGGGCATCATCCAAAGCTGCACACTATTCTATATCTAATTCATACATCTAACTCTTTCTCATGTCCCAACGCCAGGGGTTGGCGAGCGAAGCGAGCAGGGGGCGGAGCCCCCTAGTAAACCGAGAAAAAGGAATCAGAGAAGTCATCCTGTACAATTAGATAAATGGCAGGTAAAGCTACTTTAATGAATTCAGAACATTTAATTTTAGATACAAATTAATAAAGTTCTGTCTCTTTGTTCTTTAATTAAAATGGATACTGTTTTAGTTTGGACAGCAAGCTTGTTTTAAGTGCAACAACACATTTGAAATTGCTGTTTACTAAACAACAGGCTTGTTAGCTTTAACAGCAAAATGTGTCTTTTATTTAATCAACCCGTTAAGCATGTTAGTCTTCCGTCTTCTTGATGAACAACTTATAAACATTTGATACTTTTGCGCTTTTTTAAAGATTTGTACTGTGTGCCATATACTGTAAGTTTTGCTAAGAAAGAAGTACTACATAATCCATATTTATAATTACACCTCAAGAATTACGAAGGTCTAGTTGATACACATAAAAAAAAATTAAAAACCTGTATAAATACAGTAAATTTATATTTTAACAACAAAAAGGCTGGGAAATTAATGATTAAAAATGACTGAAACCCTTAAGTGCTTGAATATTTACATCAAAGCAGCATTAAATTGCCAATATCTATAACTGATTGTGTGAGAGTATAGGTATTTATTGTACAGACACACACACACACACACACACCTATCTGTATATCTATATTGTTTTTTGTTGTTAGAGAAATGGTGAAAACTACCTTTTTCAGACAGGTACATTACAGAAAAAAATAAGTAATATGACAGCTTGCAATTATGAGAAGCACTTTATTTTCTTTTGTGCCATATGTATGCCAAATATTTGTACATATTTTATTAAAAGTGTGTATTTTAAGGAAATTTTGTTTATTTTAGTATTTTATGGTCACTGAGCAATAGGCCTACAGAATTTCATTTTGTAAATAAAAAATGAACAGTTAACATCTGTCGTCTACAGTTTAACTACAAAAATACACTTTAATATAGGACATAAGGCTTTTATACAACTGGTTTTGCAGGAATCGGAATCAGAATTGGCAGATCAAGTAACAAGAAATCAGTAATCGGTATTGGCCTGATCAGAGCATCCCTAATAAATGAAGGACATAGGACTATATGTTCTGGCATGCCTCGAGAAGTGTCTGCATGAATATTTCCATTTTAAATCAAACGTTTTAACATATTTGAGCAACCTTCTAAAACATGACATGTTCAGTGTCAAACATTGCATCTTTGAGTTGACATTGATGAAAATCATGGAAATTTCCCATCATCTTTTTTTTTGGTAAAAGGAAATTTAGTTCACAACACTGGAGATGTCGCACATATCAGCAGAGCAATCACAAAAATGTGCCTAACTTTAAGCAGCATCTGCCCTGTGACCAAAACGTTACCGTGCTCATGGATTTCAAGGTCACAGCTCCATCTCACTCCCAATCTAGGATAGAGATTGGAAGGATGTGACAAGCTAAGAACAACAGATTTTTGTGAAACACTGCTTTGTAAACAGGCGAGTGCAATCTTAATGATCCTGGCACCTGCAGTCTGCAAAGCATAGGTCAAACTGTTACTTTCACAGCTCTAGTGTGACACTCTTACAATATTTTTAGTTTTGTTATGTGTGTTTGCAGTATCAGCGTTTTCAGAACAGTTTTAGATTGAGGCAAAATAGTGAAGAATATACAATGAAGAAGAAAGATGAATGTTAACAATTATTAAAAATAAATTGCATGTCTCTGACATTTCATTTTAGTGTTATGGATACAATGATAATCAACGGCAGAAATCTTTTAGAGATGCTAATGTTTGGTAAACTTCAACCATTTCTTAAAAAATTAAATACAAAGGCAGGCTAAACCAAGAAGTAGGCTAAGTTCCAAGTCAACAAAAAGGCCAAAAAACAAGATCCAAGATAATGGCTAGCTTTGCAGAAATGGGTTTATATTAGTGGTTGAGGTGGGTGGGAAGGGGGCTGAAGTTTAGTAACCCCTGGACTAGCCCATGAAAGGGGTATGCTGTGTGCCCCAGGCTTTAACGCGGTAAATTAAATATATACTATGTAGCTAATAAAGGTACATCCTTCACACATTAAGTTTCATACACTGTACTGCAAACTTTAGTAATTACTGTAATTGACTTGCTGTTGAACTCTTCTGTAACATAAACTGAAACCAAAATTTAACCTGCGAAATATGATGAGCACGTATGAAATGCACTAATTTTCAAACTGGTTACTCAAGACGGTCACACTTGCTTTGTCATACAAATAAAAAATACAATACTAGACATTTTACTAGAATCCATTTAACTTCAGCAAATGTTTCGGAAAATAAGGCAAAACGAATACATAGGACTAGAACGTATTCTGCTAGCCAAACCCTGGGATGATTCTCCATTTTACTGTATTGTTTTACGCATGCTTAAATAAACATTAGTTGGGTTGTGCTTTTTGTTCATTGACCTCGGGCTTGTAAACCCGGATATCACCTTAATGTCCGTCATTTAGAAACGGCAGAAACTGGATAGAGCTTTGGCACACTAATCGCAGGAAAGAGGAGGTAACTTGAGGTACCCATGACAGAAACCTACTCTTATACGTCTATGAAATGTCTACAAGAAAATAAAATGTCTTTTTACAAAATCATACAAAAATCACCCAGAATCTGAAAAATGAAACAGGTTAAAATTCTTTACAAGCAAAAAAAAAAAACGCACTAAACGAGCTAAATCTTTTAAAGCCCTTTTTTACCACACCTGTCGACTACAGACATTGGCACTACAATGAAACACGAAAAGACAACATTTACTCAATTAAATCTTTTCTAGCCGAGCAACCAGAGTCATCGCAAAAACATTATTTTGTTTAGACTATAAGAAAAAATAAATCAACAAAAGCAACAAGCGGAAGAAATCAATTAACACGTACCTTAATCAATACATTTGAGAAAAATACAACTCGTATATTTTAAAGTAGCTGTACAGTCGCCAACTTTCGTATTAGTAAACAACACTCTTTCATTTCCTGCTTCCGGTCATGTGGGCTCTGAATTTACGTCCGATTTGATTTCTTGGGAACGAAGTAAATGGGCGGGGCTTTGGAGCAAAGGGCGGGAGAACAGACGTGGAGCACCTTGGGAATGTCCGCCCTTTTAAGTAAAGTGTTTCACTTTTCCTACTGTGATGTGAAAAGTTTGTAGTCAATTTTATGTGCGCGGTCGTAGCGACAGTTTTCCGACTGCAGCTGCCAATGTAAAAATAGAAGTACGTAGTTGTATTTTTTTCTTGTTTTAGATTTTCTTAAAATAGCTATAAAAACTTTTCTCAACGGGGAATTATAAAAAGTTATATACAAATTATATTTCATTTAATTCAGATATAAAGTGTATTTGTATAAAAAGTTATACTGTCTGCGTCTCTTCCCACTGGGTTGTTACAAAACTAGCAATTAGTTTTTTAGGCTAAATTCCGTTAGGGACACTTCAACTTTTTATGCATGTTTATTTGTGTTGAATTGTTTTTTATTTATGTATTTTTATTTTAATTCTTTATTTTACTTCTGTGTAAAGCACATTGACCCGCACATTTTGTATAAAATTATTCTATAAAAATAAATTTTATAATACTATATATTTGAGCTATGAAAATTTGGGTTAACAAAGCTGCCAGTGTGATCCTGACTGTACATGTGCCTTACTAAATATTCTAACGACCCCGGGGTATAAGAGACGGAAGGAACGGAACACGGACTGCAGGTGAGTAAGCCCTTAAAACGACCACTGGTATTTTCAGCAGCCGCTTCTCCGCTTATGTGTTCTGCAGTTCCTTCGTATCTTTGCCATTTCATAAGCTATTCCTGTCCCCACCTTACTCTTCTTATTCAGGGTCAGAGGCAACCCGAATACCACTCTCTCCGGCTCTGTGAGCCGACCCAAGGCCAGAGTTCACATCTGAGCGATGCTGGCAGCAGCACATCAGGGCCAATGAACTCAAGCAGCTGGGGGACATGTCTAAAGTGCCCTCTAAGTGCAGTGTCTATGTCCATACAACCCCCCTTCAACACCACACTCGAAGCTGATTTTATGCTGGCTTGTCCAGATAGTTCCACGCTCTCGGGTACCTTAGGAGCATGGTCTTCTCAGGTCTGAACCCTGGGATTCTACAATATAAAAGAGCTGTGAGATGATGGCGATAAAGTAGAACTGTAAAGAATCTGAAGGTTGCTCATCACTCTGCCCATGCAGGCTAAATGCCTTGGAGTTGAGGCACTTGTGTCTTGTATGGTAACCTTTTGTTTGATGTAGCACATATACAGTCATATGAAAAAGTTTGGGAACCCCTCTCAATTCTTTGGATTTTTGCTTATCATTGGCTGAGCTTTCAAAGTAGCAACTTCCTTTTAATATATGACATGCTTTATGGAAACAGTAGTACTGTATTTCAGCAGTGACATTAATTAAGGTTATTGGATTAACAGAAAATATGCAATAGATATCATAACAAAATTAGACAGGTGCATAAATTTGGGCACCCCAACAGATATATTACATCAATACTTAGTTGGGCCTCCTTTTGCAAATATAACAGCCTCTAGACGCTGTCCTCCTATAGCCTTTGATGAGTGTCTGGATTCTGGATGGAGGTACTTTTGACCATTCTTCTATACAAAATCTCTCCAGTTCAGTTCAACTTGATGGCTGCCGAGCATGGACAGCCTGCTTCAAATCATCCCATAGATTTGCGATGATATTCAAGTCAGGGGACTGTGACAGCCATTCCAGAACATTGTACTTCTTCTGCTTGAATGCCTTTGTAGATTTCGAACTGTGTTTTGGGTCATTGTCTTGTTGGAATATCCAACCCCTGCATAACTTCAGTTTTGTGACTGATGCTTGAACATTATCGTGAAGAATTTGTTGATATTGACCCTGCCATACAGATGTTCTTTGTGCAAATTGCACTGAATTGTAGAACAATGTACAGATACACCATCTGCAGCAAGATGTTCCTACAGGTCTTTGGAGGTGATCTGTGGGTTGTCTGTAACCATTCTTACAATTCTGCGCATATGCCGCTCCTGTATTTTTCTTTGCCTGACAGACCTGGGTTTAACAGCAACTGTGCCTGTGGCCTTCCATTTCCTGATTCCATTCCTTACAGTTGAAACTGACAGTTTAAACCTCTGAGACAGCTTTTTGTAGCCTTCCCGTAAACCATGATACTGAACAATCTTTGTTTTCATATCTTTTGAGAGTTTCTTTGAGGATCCCATGCTGTCATTCTTCAGAGGAGAGTCAAAGAGATGCACGACTTGCAATTGACCACATTAAATACCTTTTCTCATGATTGGACACACCTGCCTATGATGTTCAAGGCTTAACGAGTTAATCCAACCAATTTGGTGTTGCAAATAATCAGTATTGAGCAGTTACATGCTTTCAAAGCAGCAACTCTTTTAGTACTTGAAGAAAACCTGTTTATCCGATCTTCCCTTACTTGATGGGTTACTGGTTAGAGTACCTAGGAGCAATTTTGCAGATTGGCTGTTTTTCTGCCTATATCTGCTATTTAAAAAAGTGAACCTGGAGGTGGCTTTAATTTCACTAGCTTTTGCTGTGATGCTTAAATGCGACGATGTCTTGTATAGCATTAGGAAACATAATGTTAATTGAAGAGTTTTTTATTTGCATAACAAAACTCCATATTGCAAGGTACTTTTTCCAATTAGCATAAAGTATTTCCCCTTCACCAACAGCATGAGATTTGATAATAATAGACGAGGCACAATTAAAAATGAACTAAACTTTGCATTCACATAGCACAGATGACAACTGTGCCAGTACGTTTTCAATTGCAGGCTGTTGCTAGAATTGTCTAGAACTGTTAACTAAACATCAGCCTTCACAGTACTAGATATTTATTAAACTTATAAAATTACTGTATATTATTATTAGTATAGGTATGTCATTTTCTGTGTACTTAATACCTGGTATTTTTGTGTTTTATTGTTTATTAACTGTATCTGTACATTTTTTAGTGCTTAGCTTGTTTAAAGGTCATCAGATACTTAGTTTTTCTTCCTCAAGCATATTAGAATGATTTGTGACATTAAGTTAGCCTCTTTATGGATGTACAGTATGAGCGTTTTGTGTGATGGGGTAGTGACCTGATGCAGAGTTGTTGGTTATATTGTGCCCTGTGTTTCTGTCATAGACTCTGGCTCCCAGTGATCCTCAATTGAAATAAGTGGGCCCAGAAAATGCATTGATGGAAAACTGGACAGTTTATGGATTCTTACATTTTTTTTATATGCACTTATTCAATTGAAAGGTAACAGAGGCAGCGAGCTGTCCTAACAGCATTAACAGTAAAGCACAAACCAACCCTAGTTGTTGCACCAGTCCAACATAACTACGTACCATTCTTAAAGTAAATTAAGTGAGGGTTGGTAAAGATCTGTTAAACCTACTTGAAATTCATCATCTCACTGATTTCTTGTCACACATCGGAACTGCCACTGTGCTCATATAGTTTTGCAATTATCAAAAACATGAGGTTTTTGCTGCAAATGCTTATTGCCAGGTGGCAATTGCAAGTATGAAAGTCACTAATGATATTCGTGCCTGAGTTTTCAAGATGTGATATTTTATCTTATAGCTCTCACATTGCTTTATTCATGTTTTAAGGATGAGATCTAGGCTCCACCCTCACCCCTCCTGTGTTTTACAGTTTTTCCCTCAGTATTTCTTAAGGAAGCAATCCAAGGACAAAGTCCAAACTGAAATACAAAAGCAAATCCAAACAAAACAATAATTCCAATAACCAGAAGAATAAATAAATAGAATTCACAAAGTCCATAAGATAAGAAGAATCCAAAGATTAGAGCCAAACAACATTAGTTGGAAAACTAATGCCACTGCACAAATGCTGTGGTGTCTCATTTAGTGTATAGAGCTGAATGAAGTCCGTCAGCTATAGTATCAGAGGACTCATGCCCTTTAGGCATAGTATACAAGAAGCATGAAACACAATACACTAAGCAACGTAAATTGAAATTCTTAACAAATACATACATCATTCATACACAACACAATACCCATAACTGAGTAATAAAATACAAAAAGAAAGACTATGAAAACATGTTTAGAACTGCCCAAGCCATAATGTTAACCCTATGCACTGTATGATAGTGAAGTAAGGTTAGCAGAAGTGATCAGGCAGATTGTTGAAAGCATCAGGGACAGAAAATGTTCAAGTCTGTCTTTTTAGTTGTTAGTTTACACAATTCATAAAGGGCTTTGGCCTAAAAGGCCACAAGGCTCCAGTAAAGCTTAGCAACAAAGTGAACTTTACCCCAAATTCAAGAAGCATGATTGTTGCCTGTTGAGGCCAGAATAGGTCAAATATTATATTTCTCAAAATAATGTCAAAAATGGGGAGTGGAACTGTTAAAAACTGCTTCAAGAATGAATTATGGTTTCTTAAATGGTAATATTTAAACAATATTCAAAAGTATAAACCAGAAAAAAAAATTTAAATGAAAAAGGCAAAATTCAAAAGGTTATCGCAAAAGCACAGAATCCAAATCCAAAAGCCCTTAATTAAATCGAAAAACAAGACCAGATATATCTAAGTAAAAATGCAATTCTGAAATTAGTGAAAATCACAGAAAACACTGATCATACAGTGTAACATTCATGTGTGTCCTTCTTAATTAACCATATTGTTATTTACTTTTCAAATCTGGCATTCTGTTTGTAAAATGGAACTGCTGGCAATCAGTTAACCTACTTACTGTATTATGTTATATTGTTGTATTTATATATTATTTGTATTTACACATTTTGTAAAGAAAATATAATGAGTTATAAAAGGCTAAGTCAAAGTTAAATTTACCAAATGTCTCTAGTAAATTGCTAGTCTTCTTTGGCATCACTTATTAACAATGGCCATGGGAAAGGGCATTTACAGCTTCGCCTGGGAAAGCAAAAATGTTAGAGCTGCCGCTGGCACTGATGCCATTTTTTTCAGTCAATTCTAGTTTTGGTCCCTTAGCTGCTGGTACCTTTCCTAACCCATTACAATGTCCAAGACAAAGAAAGCTGCTAAAGACAAAAGACCGTTTCAAGAGAGATATGGGGTAGAATATATAACTGTGAAGAGCAGAGAGCTACCTGTGTGTCTTGTTGGTAAAGAAAATGTGGTGGGAGTTTGTTCTTATATTCCATCCTGCGTCGCGTATGTAAAGTGTTACATGTTTTTTACCCCTGACTTAGACATCGTCACAAAAAAAAGCAAAGTTCTAACCCACATTTTTCTTATTAGTGAGCTGGATCGATGATAGAATTATTTTCAGAAATCACTTTATCACAATTACTATTTCCTGAGTATTATCTAGAACTCAGAAAACACACACTGAACTATGACAACACAAACATTAGTCTTACAAAGGGGAAATGAAAGTGCCAGATTACCATTTAGAAAGTAGCTACCACAAGCCTAAATCTTCAGGTGCACACACCTGTCACATGTGAATAAAGATGTGAAAGATGCATAAGGCAGATAATGTCCAAATGCAGGTGAGCAGGCCAGCTGTGTAGGCCAATGGAATAGCCACAGATTATTTGGGGCCACCCCTATTCCACAGGGAAACAAACAAGAATGACAACTGCATCCATCTTGGAAGTATGTGGCTGGATACATATGAAATATGTCTACTGCTTGGCAAGACAAAATAAGGAGGAGGGGATCACATGAAAGCTTATTATGTTCAAAGGTAACATAGACAAATAGGGAAAGACACAGACAAAAACAAAAGAACTGTCGAAAAGCCACTCAGCTTGCATAGTAGAGCAGGGTGGGATGGTTTAAAGATGTAAATGACCCAAGATATTGGATGGATGCCACTTAAATAGCATTGAATACCTTTTAGGAACTAAAACACAACACAAGTCTCTGCTGTGAAAGAGCAGCACAGCCAGCTCAGGCTCAGGCTGTAGATAGGAGCCAAAATCCAAATAAAGTCAGGTACACTGCAGTATATATGCAGCTCTTCTCTTTGGAGGTGATATTTGTGAAGCAATGTACAGTAAGCGTGAGCAAGCTAATGCATGTGCAGACTAACAAAATTGCGTCATGGCAAAACACACCTGTAAGTGCATACTGATGATATTATTGAGGGCGCTAATCCTATGCCTACCATCTCCCTAGTGACAAAGCCATCTCAAAAGATTAGCCATTCAACATTCAAGAGGTGTGCCTGGACATTTTATTGGGGGTTCAAATGACCTAGGAGGTTTCTAGTAAAGATTAACCCTCATTGATGGAGAACTCAAGAGAACAATACAAAAAGAGAGTCATTGAGGTAAGAGCATGACTCAGAAAATCAATCCAATTGTTAGGCTCTGAGGTATTACAAAGGGAGCTCCATACAAGTACAGCATTATTCCTACAACAGCCTAACTACCAGTACAATTTTTTTCCCCAAAATTGAAGTTAATGAAGAAACAGGTGTTTTTATTTTCAAGACATTATGTGTTAATCCTATAAAAGTCTTTTACCAGATGGACCCATCAGCTACACACAATTGAAATTCTACATACATCTGATTGTGATGCTAAAAGTACCTAGACATCAAACAAACAAAGAAGAAATGTACAGATTGAAAAGCAAAAAAATGCTAAAGATAATAAAATGAGAAAGAGTATCCATAGATATACATCTAAATGAGTCAGCATGGCTCAGTCTGTTGAAACCACTGATGAGATCAGAGTTACTATTACTTGGGAGCTGAAAAGTGTTTGTATAAATAAGGGGGTGTTTTCACATTTGCATCACAGATACTGAACATACTGAACACTTGGATACTGAACATACAGAAATAAATAGATCTGTTGTGTTCCCTTTAATCTCCTGTGTGCCAGTAGCATTTATAATATAAGTTATTCATAATCGTACAGCTTCCATTTTCTGAATCTGTTCATTTAATACAGGGTTGAGGGGAGGCAGTACCCTGTCTGGGACCAGCAGATGTGATGCAGGTCACTAGAATAACTCCGTTCAAACTACAGTAGCTGCTTGTCCTTGCACTGCAAAAGGAAGTCACAGTCTACTAAGGAGAGCAATTTGAACACTTTTAAGAATGTAAAAACATTCTGCTGTCCTAGTGGAAAAAAATATCTACAGTGCCGATAAGAAGTATTGACCCTGCTAAGATGTTTTACTCAATAGATTTACTTTATGGATTAATAACATTAAATTGGGATTTTATGGTTTTTGATCAGTTTAAAATGATATATAATGGCAAAGTGGTAAATAAGTTATTCTCTAAAAGGGATTGTTGTAAATTAACTATAAAAAAAAAAACATACAAAGTAGCTGATTTCGAAAGCATATAACCTCCTCTGATTCATTAGTTGGTAGAGGCACATTTGGCAGACCTCATAATAATAACTATTCCAAAACAGTGCACTAGTTTGCATATCATGGTGTTTCAATTTATGCTTAGTCTTTCAGCAAATTTTTCAAATTGAAAGGAGGTTGTTGACATTTTTAACTTCTCTTACATATTTTTATTGGATTAAATTTAGGGCTTTGGTAGAGACTGTCCATGACTGGCTCTATTTAGCACATCCAGTGTGAATGTGGCTGTATGTGGAAGTTCATTGCCCTTCTGAAGGATTCTTCATCTTCCAAGTCACATGTCTTTGGCAATTTACAGCAGGATTTTCTTCATGGTCTTTTTTTACTTTGTTTTATCTGTCCTGCCTTCTATCTTCATAAGTCTTTCTACGAGTGTAATGATAAAACATCAAGAATTCAGGAGCTTCAAGCCAAATTGTTGTGGTTGTACCGTAAGAGCTGTATAGAAACTGGAGAAAGTGCTAATGTTTGGAAAACTCAAAGAAGGAAACAGAAAACAAGGTTTATAAATATAGTCATGCAAAATGCTGAAACATAACCCAAAGGAGTGACGGAAATCATCACTGATTGAAAATTTTGGTGAAATATTTTCAGTAGAGTCACCAAGGCTCAGGAATAATTTAAAAATATTTCCATTTATTTATTTGTTCAACCTACTTTTTCCCAAAATCTCAGCAACAGCAAACAACAAAAATCAACATTGGTCAGAACACACATATGTTATAGGACACAAATTGATGAAACAAATAAAATTAGAAAAAAAAGTGCTATTCTTGTAAGAAACCCATGAGTCACCAAAAAAATCCCTTTGGAAGATTTCACTTTCCACAGCGACGGGACTGTTTTGAGGTATTACCTTTCTCACAGTGGATTTCAAGACTCAGATTAACAGGATTACGGATTGCATTATAACAATTATTATCTGTCGCATGCACAGCAGCCAAAGGATATCTGTTCAGAAAAAGCAGTTAAAAATTAAAATTGGATATCTGTCCAGGTCACATACTTCTAGCACTCCACAGGGTATCGTCAAGTCGTAACTCCCCACTGCCTCCCCCTCCCATAACTACCAGGATGCTGGCACTCAGTGGGTTATTTCCTGAACATACAGATAGTGAATTAATAATGCTGACTGACTTCATATTCAGCCACTTCTTACAATTTTTATGCTGCAACCAACAGGAGGTAAGCTACACCTGCAGATGGGACTGTGAGGCTTACTGCTTTAAGTCTCAGTAAAATAATAAGCCATCTGACAATAAGCCATCTGATATGCTTTTCTCACCAAACATTCCAATCCTTGTGTACTCTGTGTATTTGTAAGTAATAGATGGGTTCAAAAAGATGTTGAGTAGCTAAGTGAAATAAAAATGATTGGAATAAGAGTATATCAGTTTAGTCAATGGTTTAAAGCATAAATGTAAAAAGTGTTGAAATTAAATCATAAAATTAATGTTAATAGTAATTAAAAATATTTTTTACTGTAACATTTGAACCTTTCTACCTGCATATCACCATCACTCCTTATCCTGGTGAAAAAATGAATTGAAAATGTTCTCTAAAGTAAATGTTTCATATTCTTGTTCAGTAGCAACTGACTGCTTATACCCTTTCTTCATTTCAGCTCTTGTTATGTTTTCTATTAATTGGACATTTCATCATTTTAATGATTTCTCAGTGGCAGAGACTATACAGACATTCTGCTAAATGAACATTTAAATTAAAGCTCAAGGTCAGACATTTCTGTCTAAACCTTGTGGTCTTAACAGAAACAGAACCAAGCTCAAGGTGAACAATATTCCTCCAGCCTTCCTCCCTTTAGTACCAGGTATATGACAGGATAATGTGAAGTCATGAACATGCTAAGGTCATATCTAAAAACAATAACTTTTAAACCCAAACCAGTGCTTCATTTGAGAGATGTCCATCTTGATCAGCTCTTCAACTGATAATGTGCAAACCCTTAATACATTATAAGAAAAAATATATAATTTATTTTCTATCTTAAATTTTTTACCTTTTCTCTCTTTTTCTAACTGTATTTTCTGTTCCCCTGGAATTGTAACACAACTAGTAGAGTCTCCTTTTGCAGATTCTTTTTATCTTGAGTTTTGCATGTTTATTTGTTTGTTTGTTTGTTTGTTTTTGCTTTGCTACTGTTTTATCTGTTTTCTGTTGAAGTGATCATATCACTTCTTGGTTTTTGCTATTACTTGTGGGTGTCACTGTTTTGTTCTTTCTAAATGTGGCTGTTGCCGTATTAGTGTCTCCTCTTGCTAACCATATGGTTACAATGACATCACCACAGCACCTCTGTTTAATATGGTAGCACTTGTATTGTCCTTGTATTGTCAAGGCTTTGGATTTAATGAAAATAAAGCAAACAGTGATCTTCTAGTATAATTAAGGAAAGAACATCCAGTGGAAGTTTCCAGAAAATCATGAATTCTAGAGATTAACAACAACTTTACGATGTATGTATGTAATATAGTGTATGTTTAACGTTTTTTTGGGGTTATCTCTCATTTTATGAGTAAGTATGAAACCTTTTTGTTAATAATGCCCTTGTGGTTGCTTAGCAAAAAACATTACAAGTCCGTTGAAAAGCAATTGATTGACAATGCATTTATTACAGTGCATCTGGAAAGTATTCACAGCACATCACTTTTTCCACATTTTGTTATGTTACAGCATTATTCCAAAATGGATTAAATTCATTTTTTTCCTCAGAATTCTACACACAACACCCCATAATGACAATGTGAAAAAAGTTTACTTGAGATTTTTGCAAATTTATTAAAAATAAAAAAACTGATAAATCACATGCACATACGTATTCACAGCCTTTGCTCAATACTTTGTCGATACACCTTTGGCAGCAATTACAGCCTCAAGTCTTTTTGAATATGATGCCACAAGCTTGACACACCTATCCTTGGTCAGTTTCGCCCATTCCTCTTTGCAGCACCTCTCAAGCTCCATCAGGTTGGATGGGAAGCGTCGGTGCACAGCCATTTTAAGATCTTTCCAGAGATGTTCAATCGGATTCAAGTCTGGGCTCTGGCTGGGCCACTCAAGGACATTCACAGAGTTGTCCTGAAGCCACTCCTTTGATATCTTGGCTGTGTGCTTAGGGTCATTGTCCTGGTGAAAGATGAACCATCGCCCCAGTCTGAGGTCAAGAGCGCTCTGGAGCAGGTTTTCATCCAGGATGTCTCTGTACATTGCTGCAGTCATCTTTCCCTTTATCCTGACTAGTCTCCCAGTCCCTGCCGCCGAAAAACATCCCCACAGCATGATGCTGCCACCACCATGCTTCACTGTAGGGATGGTATTGGCCTGGTGATGAGCGGTGCCTGGTTTCCCCCAAACGTGACGCCTGACATTCACACCAAAGACTTCAATCTTTGTCTCATCAGACCAGAGAATTTTCTTTCTCATGGTCTGAGAGTCCTTCAGGTGCCTTTTGGCAAACTCCAGGCGGGCTGCCATGTGCCTTTTACTAAGGAGTGGCTTCCGTCTGGCTACTGTACCATACAGGCTTGATTGGTGGATTGCTGCAGAGATGGTTGTCCTTCTGGAAGGTTCTCCTCTCTCCACAGAGGACCTCTGGAGCTCTGACGGAGAGTGACTATCGGGTTCTTGGTCACCTCCCTAACTAAGGCCCTTCTCCCCCGATCGCTCAGTTTAGATGGCCGGCCAGCTCTAGGAAGAGTCCTGGTGGTTTCGAACTTATTCCACTTACGGATGATGGGGGCCACTGTGCTCATTGGGACCTTCAAAGCAGCAGAAATTTTTCTGTAACCTTCCCCAGATTTGTGCTTCAAGACAATCCTGTCTCAGAGGTCTACAGACAATTCCTTCGACTTCATGCCTGGTTTGTGCTCTGACATGAACTGTCAACTGTGGGACCTTATATAGACAGGTGTGTACCTTTCCAAATCATGTCCAATCAACTGAATTTACCACAGGTGGACTCCAATTAAGCTGCAGAAACATCTCAAGGATGATCAGGGAAAACAGGATGCACCTGAGCTCAATTTCGAGCTTCATGGCAAAGGCTGTGAATACTTATGTACATGTGATTTCTCAATTTTTTTATTTGTAATAAATTTGCAAAAATCTCAAGTAAACTTTTTTCACGTTATCATTATGGGTTGTTGTGTGTAGAATTCTGAGGGAAAAAATTAATTTAATCAATTTTGGAATAAGGCTGTAACATAACAAAATGTGGAAAAAGTGATGCACTGTGAATACTTTCCGGATGCACTGTATATGTTTCCAAGATGAATGAAAAAGAAAACAAAAAAAGTGCTTTGTTCTCCTTTTAAATGACAACAGAATTTTGTTGTTTACTATACACACAACAAAAGAAACAAAAGTGTAACGAGATAGTGAAGAGAATACATGTCTGTACGTCTCAAGCTAACTGTGCTCTGTTCTTGAGCCACCTGGACAGCCATGAGAGAGGCTGGGGGCATGCACTGATACAGCAAGTTACTGCAGCCATCTCACAACAAACCACCTCAGGATCCCAAATTAGGACCCAAGTGCAGTCGTGCAATGGGTGACACCTCAGTACCACTAGTTTGAATGGAATGGAACAGTGTGAGGTTTTTTACAGATGGGAGACACTTTGAAAAGTATTAATATACTAACAGGAGCAACCATCACTGTCTGGGCTAGAATAAAACGCAGATCACAAAATAAATTCCCAGGGGAAAAGTTTTGTCCTTAAACCAAACCTTTACTGCCTAGACCCACCAACTGGAGCCATTTTGCAATATCTGTGTCAGGTCCCAAAAATGAGTCCTAGGAGAATTCCCTAGTTAAGCGCAGGTGTGGTCATGAAATAAAGTTACCCAACAGGAAAAAGTTCAGAATGAAACATAGCTGATGGCCTTTACAAATGGGGAATCTGTATAACATTTTTCAGTGATACAGTAGATTCAATGGTATGGATTTTCATACCAGACAAGCACAAATTCAGCTCCATTCATTAGGCTTGTTTAATTTACATAATCTGTTATTTTTCCACAACTCTTAAATGACGATGAATGAATAAATTGAATTCTTTTTTTAAAATCCTCACACTTGTTCAGATTGTGCACAGATTGTGTGTTTTGTGTTTATTTCTCAAATGTATAGGGAATAATTAAGGTATAACGAAATGAAAACAAGCATTTCAATTAGAAACTGAAAAGCAAAACAAAATAATTCTATTAAAATGTCAGTGATAATAACCTAGATTTCCCACAAGCATCTGCTTTAAGATTAGAAACATTGACATTTTCAACCTCCCATTTTCAACCTCCATCCCTTCTTCCTCTTCTTAATTGGATAGTGGTATGAGTACACCTGCTCTGACAGCAATGTTGTGGAGTATTGCACACAATACTATTTCAGCACAGCATGGCTGAATTGAAAATCTGCTGCCACCAATTGATTTATGAAAACAGTGGAAGCTTACTTTCCATATACTGTTCTTTTTTTGCATTCTACCATGCTGCACGTCTGTTGATGTACTCCATATGGGAATTAGTCACAGATGTCAACAGGTATGCACGAACATCTGTTTAACGTCTGATGTTAATATGCGTTCAGTATTATTTACTTGCTTTTTTCTGTGCTTTTATTCCTCATGTGAAAGACGCTAAATAATTAAACATATTGTTTTTATTGTTTGTCATGGCATGGTTAGATTAGTGCAAAATGTATCCAGTTTAAGAAGCACATAATGATTCACAAGTGATTCAGGAAGCATGTAGATTATAAAGGAGTAAAAATGCTACTTTACTTACAGTGGATTTCAGAAAATACTCCTGAATAAACAACCAATCTTTAAAAGGACTTTAGATTGTTCTTAGTGTAATAATGTTGTTATGATCCACTAACTTGAAATGGCCCAATTAGTGTGAGGCTTCCAAAACGACCAGAAAGGCAAACTGGAATCTCTACTTGTCTGCACAAAGGAGATGCACACAAATGCATTCTAAGATCCACCAAGACTGGCTGGATGCAGCCAACACAGGGACCAAAACGTACTTTTAAATGAAACTTTAAAATATATTCATAACCTCCTTGATGTTAATCCCAACCCATTCTCTGACTCAGAATTCTATGTCAAGATGGTTAAACCAGAGTATCTCTCAGGAACTAGTTGTTATAATCCAGTGTACAATGTTAAGCCTGAATAACCATCGGGGCAGTATTCTGTTGCCATCTAGCTAATATTATAATGCTCCAAAAAATGTCTAAGCGTTTGGCTACTCTAAGGTAACTCATCAGTATTTATGAGTGAGGCGGAGCCTTTAACCATAACACAATAACATGTAAATAAGAAGCTGTGAAGCCAGTTTTAGAATGAAGTTGAATCAAACGATAGCAATGATAATGTAAATTGAGGTTGACACATATATTGAAAATGATGCATATAGCACTGAACAGCCAAACCACTATGATATGCCTGGTGAATTAGGTCACCTGAAGGTTCATTGAGGTGCAGGTAGGTGCTTGGCAAAAAGGCAAAATCACTACAATCAATTGGAAGGACAAGAAAGATGTTAGCCCCCTAAGCACTGTTCACAGTGAAGGAACTGTCAATGTTTGTGTCAGGAGAAATGTGGAAGTCAGTAAACCTTGCACTGTGGTAGCATATAATAACACTGGGGTGGCATTGATTGTGCAGAACAAGCACTGGCATTCTACCTTCTCATGCTCAAACAACAGAAAAAATAAAAGTGTAGATAGAAACACACTTCTGCTGTCCCAACTGGAATGTCAGGCTGTGCCTTGGTGACCGTTTCAAACTGTATAACACAAATGACATGTATGAAATCTGAATCAGTGCATACCTTGCTGATGTTTTGGTATTTAAATGTTTCTGTTACATGTAATAACATTTGTCTTGTTGAAAAAATTAAACAATTTTGGCTAATTTTTCTGGGATAAATATGCTGCTAAGTTGGCTATATGTCTCAATATATCAAAAATGCCCAACTGGAAAAGGGCTTTGGCTAGGAGACAAAAAGGGCAAACATTTTTATAAATAAAAGATTTATGCCAATAAAATGCTCTGTATAACAAAGAAAATTCAAATTGGAGAAGGGCATAATGGGAGTTTCCTAAATAAAAAGAGGCAACTCAGTAACAAACAAAAGTCCAAAAACAAAATGCAAACAGAGTGGACAAAAACAGAGCAAGAAGGTCAAAAATCCAGTAATTTAATAATAATAAACAAAACATACAACTGACCACATTTAAGTGCACCCTGCATCCTCAGCGTTTATAGGGCTGGTGGACTGTTGGACTCACCTCTTGGGGAAACACCCACAAAATACAGGAAAATGGGTAGAATACATTCTCACACATAGAAATTAAATAATAAGCAAAACTGACAAAAATATATAATTATATAAAGAATAAACATAAGTAAGGGCGGCACGGTGGCGCAGTGGTAGCGCTGCTGCCTCGCAGTTAGGAGACCCGGGTTCGCTTCCCGGGTCCTCCCTGTGTGGAGTTTGCGTGTTCTCCCCGTGTCTGTGTGGGTTTCCTCCGGGCGCTCCGGTTTCCTCCCACAGTCCAAAGACATGCTGGTTAGGATGGATTGACGATTCTAAATTGGCCCTAGTGTGTGCTTGGTGTGTGGGTGTGTTTGTGTGTGTCCTGCGGTGGGTTGGCACCCTGCCTGGGATTGTTTCCTGCCTTGTGCCCTGTGTTGGCTGGGATTGGCTCCAGCAGACCCCCGTGACCCTGTGTTCGGATTCAGCGGGTTGGTAAATGGATGGATGGATAAACATAAGTAACTTTATTAAAATAAACAATAAAAATAAAAGAATTAAAAATTAAAGAAAAGATATAATAAGGAAGTTAAACATGAGCTGAGGTTCAACCTCTAGCTTAACTATAGCAGATGCTCTTGGAAAACCCACCCCAGTTATTACATATCAGGACTGTTTTGGCTTGTTATTTTGACCACGACTCTTACATTTTTTTGTTTGTTTTTCTCTATTTTTTATCTTGCACTATCCTGACTCATTTCAGTTTTTTATGACAATTATCTCTGGGTTTTGAACCTAAACCTAAACTCTTCATTTCAGAGTCCACCTTTCTAAAGTTTTAACATTATGACTTGCTAAATTACATTCAGCATGAAGAGTTTTTGCAGAAATTAAATAACTTCAAAATGATCAAAGGGCTATACAGAAACAAGTTAATGATCTAACTAATCACTTAATTCTAGTAGTCGTTTGATCAGAATTACTTTCTGATTAACCTCAAGCTAGTGATTACTAATGTGTACCTGTAATTCCCCATCCTCAGCAGTTCATGGGTGACACAAATGAATGTAGATGAGTTTTTAGACCAATATGTTTAATTTGATCTTTGACAAACATACCCAAACCTGTCCTACAAAACATTTTTAAAGATCATTAAATTTTTCATCATTAATTGGTAAGTTTCTTGATTGGACTACAGGCATGCATGAATCTAACCATCCAGGCTGTCTTAATAATTACTTGGAACAAAAACAGGTAACAGCTGATCTATTTTTGTATTTTTGACAGGGTAACAAATTTGGGAGAAAGTATATTACAACATTAAGACCCTTGCAACTGAGATAGGTTGGGATGAATCAACATTATGTAAGAGTAGTCTTGCAGAAGATGAGATAGCTCGCCATGATTGTTGGGAATTGCTTGTGATGTCCCATGTTTACACCTCATCTTCCAATGGCTCCTACAGAGGGCATAAAGTAGTCATGACCGAGCCTAAAACAGGGTGAGCCAGTGAGACACAGACAAGATGTCAAATAAATATGCAGTTCTTTATTAAAAGCATGTGATATGAAAATATCAGTTTTGGTGTCTTCCAGAATCATCAGTTGAACATGCAGTGCAAAGTCCATATCTATGCAGTTGAAAAAATGAAAATAAAAACGAACAAACAAAAACACTGGCACTCTGGGCCTTTTCCCCCCTTCTCTCCTTATTCAGGCTAATCAGAAAAGGTTCTCCCAAAGCACTCAAAGTCCATTCCTACACACCACTCCTTTACCCCTTCACAATTTTTTCAGGACTCTTCAGGGCAGGGGTGGCTTACAACACAAGAAAATCCAGCTCACCATTTATTCCCCCACTCCTGAAATAATCTGGGAAAATAAACAAAAAGAAGTGCATCTCTCCAAGCCCTCATCCCAGCTTTTCCAGAGATTTACCATGCATGCTCGACTACAACAGCCACTTTCGAAGCTCTCTCTCTCTTTCTCTCTCTCTCTCTCTCTCTCTCTGTCTGTCTGTCTAGTGCTTACCTTCCTTACCTCCAATCTTACCCTACTTATACATCCTCTAGATTACTGCCTCCAATCCTGACAGATTCCTTTCCCCACTTCCACCAATCGCCATGTACGGTCCTCAATCTATTGTACTTGCTGCGATCCGGAAGCAAGTTTACAAAGTCAACTGCCCTATACCGGCACGTGTATTCACAACTATCCACAATACGTCGCTTGCAACTTCCAATTACTCTCCTGGTAAGTAATCACTAGTCATTTCACTCTCCAGGGGCCCCTTTTATTTCTCTACAGGAAACTGCACACTTTTTCATTCTTCTACACGCAGCTAGGTACCTAGGCGTCTGGACGCGCTACATATTGCAGCCAGGTACTCTTGTGTTGCGCATCATACTCTTCCCGTCTTGCTGCTGAACTTACACCTCCAGCCCGCAGCCGCTTGCCATTTCTCCTACTACTACCGGAGCTTCAACCTCACCTAACCTGCTCAAGATAAGCGCCACCGTGTAACTATTTAACTTACTATACCATGTTCTATACACAACTAAAACAGCTATGCCCACCTATCTTTCTCACTCAAACTAACACACTATCACCATAGCATGACTTATTATTGCTTCAAGAAAGAATTTGTTTAGCTATCAAGCTGGGCACAAGTCTCACTGATAATAAGCAAGTAAAATAAACCATGAAGCCTATTACATCCTGTTTTATTGTTGGTGGGATTGGTAGTTGTAATTGAACCCTAAATTGTAACAGTCTAATGGTGGGTGTGGAAAAACAGACTAAGGTGATCTGGAATTATGGAGCGAAAGACAGAGAGGGAAGGGATGAGGCTGAAGAGGAGGTGGTTAGAGTTGATTTTAGATTATTTGAAAAGAGTGGGGTTCATCCAAAGGATGCCCTAAACTTTGTAGTGTGAAGGGAAAAAGATTGGTGTGAAGGGGGTTAGAGACAACCAGGTAGCCTGTGTAAACCCAGAAAATTAAACTGGTGACTAAAGCAAAAAAAGAATTGAAAAAACAGTCTTTTCATTCAATTCTAATTTGGTTTAATTTAGTAATTCTAGAACTCTATCTTTTAATTTATTTTTTGAACCCACTTAATTCAGGTAGAGGCAGACTGTAAATTGTAGCCTATGATTGCCACGATTGAGCAAGAAGACAGTAGCCAACATTGAATGGACCACTAGTGAATTACAAGGCATCCCCGTAATTGCTTCATCTTGGGTATGACATTAATCTATATCCAGCCCTGCAAGCAGGTCCTGCAACCTACAGGGTAACCTTGGGGTTTAGAGGCAGGATTGGCACTCCAGCCACCGTAAAAAAACCTCACACTGTTCCAGTGTGGTGGGTGCAGCAACGTGCAATCGGTGTATGCTCCTAACCTCTCTCTTTCAAGTACATATTCATGCTCCTTTAACATTAGGCCAATTTACAGTACCTAAATAAATTAATCTGTCTTTCTGTGGATTGTGGAAGAAAATTCCACTCATACATGGTGAGAATCTTCAAAATCTATACAGGGAATGATTAGTATATTGTTAGAACCCAGTGTGCTTCGGCTTATTGACTTTTGCCACACCAAAGATCCTCTGTGTCCTGTCACTATTCAGGGAGTGGATGTAGAGGTGGTGCACTCCTACAAGGGAAGAGCAGGATCTTTTTCCTTAGGAATACTGTATTCCTTTAAGGTGGGAATTGTCATCCTTCACATCTTGTACAACTCTGTGATGGTTAATGTGATTTTCTATGCTGTGTTTGGCTGGTAACATCACTTGAAGAGAGGCCCACCGAATGAACAAGCTAATTAAAAGAGCAAGCTCAATTATGGGGTGCACTCTGGATCCCCTGGTGTTCATAGCAAAGGGGAGAGTTAAAACTGAGTGTCATTATGAACAATCTCTGCTACACTAACAATGAGGACTTTCAAGCCTTTAGATTATTCAGCAGGAGTGAGTGAAGAAACACAATATGTTTGTTTATTTATGTATTTATCTTTTAAACAGTTTCTGTAAAAAGCCAAACTTCCTCCTGGGGACAAATAAAGTCCTACCTATCTAAACAATTGAATGTACTGAATGTTGCATTGTTACCATTTATAAGTATTTCCTTATTATCATTAGTGATTTAGCAGCAATTTTATTCAAAGAAACATACAGTAAAATGAGGTTGTATTAACAATGCAGAACTGAATTTTAAAGTAAATGATAAGAATTGAATTCAACAGCTAGTTCCAAGGCTAGATGAAAACTAGCAGTCACTAAAATTACGAGGTTAAACTAAAGTGATTCTCTCTTTTTTTCCCCTTTAAAGTTAAAGCAAAAATTATATACAGATGACCTGATTATTTTCTTAAACCTCATTGTATGTAAACTCAGCTAAGATGCAGACAATGTCTGAAATAGTGGATTTGCCAAGATAAGTAAAATTTGTATAGAAAGTATTCTTTTAAGGCTTTTTAAAACAAATATTTCTTATGAAAAGAAAAGGAAAATAGAAATATGACCGTTATTTTTCCATTGTCTTTAATGAGAAAAGTAAGCCAGTTTTTGCCAGGTGGAATAGATACTTAACGGTTCTAGCACAAAACAGCATAAAGTCAGGAATCTCAGGTTGAAGAGTGACCTTCAGGGTGCCAGACAATTGCTTAAATTCTGTACACCTAAATGTAGAATAATGAGGTTAAACTATTTTTCGCAAAACGTGTTGTATAGGATTGTGTTTTTGAAGCAAAAGTACTGTCTGTTTTACTAATAACATGCAAACTAACCATTCAAAAATATGATTCTGAAAGCTAGCCAGTCATTTTCTAACCCGCTTAGTCTTGAACAGGGTCATGGGGTCTGCTGGAGCCTATCCAAAATAGCATAGGGTGAAAGGCAGGGAACAAGCCCTGGACAGGGCACAAGTCCATCGCAGGGAAACACACACAAACAGCCATTTTAGGATTGCCAGTTCATATAACCTGCATGTCTTTGGAATGTAGGAAGAAATCCACACAGATACGTGGAGAACATGCAGACTTCACTCAGGGAGCACAGGGGACGCAAACTTTGGTCTTCTTACTGGAAGGCTGCAGCAATACCACTGCCCCACCCCGATCCTGAAAGTGATGTGCAAAAATACTGAATTTGTTTTTTTTTTTTTTATATATATATTTGTTAAGTGGTTTTTGAGTAAAACAATACATAAATCAGTGCAAGGTAAAAAGAACATCTCATTTACATTTTTTTTGCTTCCAAATATCTTTTTCTTTTTCATTTCACTTTTTTTACATATTTACACATTTTCCAAATAATAATACTGGGGGTGCACTGAATTTTCAGCCACCAAAAAAAATGCAAGCAAAAATAACAAAATAGAGCACATTCAGTATTATAACCAATGAGTAGAAACACCAGTTTTTTATGGGTGATACTTTCAAACAGGCTTCCTTATCTATAGAGAATGAGTAATATGTCAGAAAGCATTAAATTGTAGGGCATGGATGCCATCTTTCAAGGATTGTACTGGTTTGTTAACAACAAGGAACACCAGTAGTGTGACATACTGTGAGAAAACTGTAACACTTTTACAAAATAAAATGAAAAAAGGAAGGGAAAAAGAGAAGGGGTCATTCTGGGAGAAACTGATTAAGGACACAGAACAAGCTACTTAAACAAGTTTAGTCTAATAAATGATGCAGATCCTTAAGACTTTCCAGCCAAGAAATAGACAAAGCACTCCAAAAAACCAATCTTGCTCACATACACTGACAAAGCAAAGTGCCTAATTTTTGGATTCAATGCATACATTACGTATGATTTTAAAAGTTATAAACCATTGGAAGCACACAAACAATTTAGTAAGGATTGGGTGCACGATCTTCAAATTTATAAGCCAGCAAACTGCAAGACGACAGCCATTCTAGCCAATGTAAATTGGTCAAGCTGTTTGTATTTCATTAGTGACTCTCTTAGTCTGGTTTAAGGTGTTTGTTTGTCAGCATCAGGAAAACTGTCCATATTTTCATGAACTTATATACGGTAATTGTCATTTCTTATTTACAAAACTATATTTTATTGCTGTTTTTGGCTTCATCAATGTTTCTTTTTTGGATTTGTTTGTTTTTTTACCAGGCTTTTTTAGTTTATTCTTTAGATTGGAGAAACTTATAGGATAAATGAGCCATTTTAAGTTAAACCATGGTGGGATGTAGGCTGTCTGTCCTAGCTCTTCCTCAGGAAGACCTTAGGCTAGGCAGTGTGGTTAGTGTCACCTAGGAAGTGTGGTCACTCTACTGAACTAGAGAGCAGTGTCTTGTGCCATTGCCGTAGTCTTCAGTTTGTTGGTGTGCAGCCTCTGTAACTCTTAGTGAGTCCTCTTGCTCTTTGTAATTTCACCTTATTAATTGTTGTAGCAGGACGCAATTAATTGTTGGCGCAACCTGTTTTGGGTGTTGCTAGGATGTCACCTTTGTTATATTACTTAGAGGTTGGTTTATGTCTGCTGTTTATGTACTATATTCAAAAACTATGAAAAAGTAAAATAAGGAAACGTACAAAATGGATTTATCTGCTCATCAGATAGCCCTCTCAGTACTGACTACTTCTTTACACACTATTTCATGAGGCACATGTGAATGAATAAGTGTGCCCTCAACAGTATACAATTATAAAGTACAATGCAGAAAGACAGGTATACAGTGCAGGTGTATTAATTAACAAAATGGGATTAGGGGAGATCCTTTTTTACCAATATACTTCAGCTTTAGGAAGAAACAACAAAACATTTGATTGCAATTTAAGCATGTCATATTAACAATCTTAACTTTCTAAAAGCTTTTGATGTGGTATACCACTGAAGATTAATCGTCAGACTACAAACTAAAAGGATACAAGGTGCGATGTGCAGATGATTTTAGTATTGTATTTACCACAAAAACCAATGGGTTATGTTTCAGTCATCTTTTTCTAAATTAAGTAAGAACTGGAAACATGCAGGCGTCAGTGCCGAGGCTGTTGCTGTATTTACTTTCTGCATTCAAAAAAAGAAAAAAGACTTATAATGGGGTGATGTTTTCAATGGATTTGTCATTACTAGGCATACTTAAACAATACTTGACCATTTCCTCTGTCATGTCTGCCAGTTGCATGTCAGTGACTTATGAACAGAACATCCAGTCACAGTCATACTTGGCAGCCATATTACAATGTTTTAGTTTCCAGAAAAGTTATTCTTTTAAACATTTTATGCATTTCTGAATTCATTTTTTGGTATTGAAAGAATTCCTGACAAATCCTTTATGAATATTTACATTATACTTACTTATTTTGGTGACACTTTTATCCAAGTCAACTTTTTGTTTTCAACAACAATTGATTACATTCCTTTTGGTTTTGCAATTGGAGTACAGACAGGTCAAGTGACTTGCTCATGGTCACACAGTGCCAGGATTTGATCCCACAGCCTTAGGGTTTGAAATCCAAAGCCTTAACCACTACACCACTCTGCCTATTTATTCCATTCCATTTATTCCATCTTCTGTCTGCGGCTAATGGACATGTATTTCATGTTTTTTTTTGATCAGGTACAACCTGATGTTGTCTTTATTTATATTTATCAACTCTATAGTGTAGATGTGCTGCAATCAAGAATGAGGATTATAAAGAGGTTCTGTGACCAATAGGCCAAATGTTTAATTTATGCAAATAATTTGTTAGGTTAATTGAGTGTGAATGTGTTTCCCTTGTGATGGACTGGCTCCATGATGCTGACTCATGTCACATTACAGGTCTTGATATGACTTCTATTAGTAGAGCATGTGAAATGTAACGGCAACATTTGGAGAATTTTATTGCCTGTTAGGATGTAAAATACTGTGATTAGGAATATCAGAGTGTAGTGCTGTTGGAAAATCTAGCTCTTGCAGTATGCTAAATACGAATCATAATATTTAATTTGTCTGTTTGTATTATTTAGAGATTGACTCTTAAGTTGTGGGCTCAGAGGTCTTTTGGGAAATGTTCTGTAACTGAAAGGGCAGGTAGGTACAAATGACTTCATTAGCTCATTAATATTCATGAGGTAGTTCCCCAAGATTGTCAAATTTTGGGGTTGTATGCAAAATAGACATCCATCCATCCATCCATTAATCAACCCGCTATATCCTAACTACAGGGTCACGGGGGTCTGCTGGAGCCAATCCCAGCCAACACAGGGCACAAGGCAGGAAACAAACCCCGGGCAGGGCACCAGTCCACCACAGTGCAAAATAGACATAGAGTGGAATTCTGGGAAAATAAGTATACATTTTTAAAGAGTGCCATTGTTTATTAGATAATGTATATATTTAAGGTAAAGTGACCATTCTGCATATGCTTGTAAGAATATGTAAAATGGAGGCTTGGGACTTTCAAGATGAACGTGTTTCATGTCTAGCCAAAAGTAAGTTCATCAACAATAAACCAGAATGTGGGAACTTATTGGTCATCCCAGACTTTGACTAATGCAATGTCTTACATAAGGAAGGATTTTATTGTGAAAAGGGGCAGTCAGCAAGACCCTATAAACTCAAAGGATTTTAAAAAGGCACTGCCAGAGAGACATACCTGCCAAGACTACAAGGAAAGAGAGAGACAACTATCAAGGAGAAGACAAGTTGGTCTGACTTTGTATGAGTATTGGTTTGCTGAAGTTGTCCTGTTGTTTACTGACATTTAGCAATGGCCGATGATTGCTAATAAAACAAACTGTGTCTGTTTAGGTATTGTACTGCCAGGGTAGTGATTTGCCATTGGCTTGTGTTAGACTGTGTAGCACTTTCAAAGGAAAGGATCAGGATACAAAACCCCGACAGGAGTAACCATTTCTAGCTTTTGCAGAAAGCAGGGGGAAGCAATCCGAAGATGGATCGACTCATAAGTTAATGCCGGAAGTGATGCCTCATGAGTGGAATAGCTTCTAGCCCCTGGTAAGTTATTGAAGTTGAGGTTGCTAGCCTTGGCCAGTGTTGAGATATTCTTGCTTTGTATTTAAGCTTTATCTGTGCTGAGTGAATATTGAAGAGGTACTTTTGCAGGACATACATGTGAATCAAGGCTAACAGTTTACGCATTTCCAGTATTAACTTGTCCACCAATACAAAAAGAATCGTAGAGGTTAAATTGACTTTTCCTGAACACTTTTACATCATAAAATACAGGGGGGAACCGAGTTCACTCTTTCCTCACAACGTTTTATCTTGGTTATGAAATATCAAATTGTGCTACAAATGTACTGTGATGTTGCCCCATTTTGGCAACTAATCAATGTCTAGCACACCAGTATAAGCCTTTATCTCCGTTCTTTTTTCAGTTTTGTGTGGTATAGTATGACAAAAATCACACAGACATCTGTGTTGTCTTATTGGTTCAGCAAGACTCACCTTGGTTTGCACAGGCCAAAACACTTGGTTTCCTTCTTTCCTTGGTGCTGCCAGTGTTCCTCACCAGTTGTGAGCATTGCATAAATTGTAATTATGGTTGAATGCTCAGTTGCTGTTACATTTCACAGCCCACATGTATGATTTGAAAATTGAACTAGTGTGATTTTGTCATGGAGAGCTACATAGAGTTGTTAAGCTCTATGAATAAATCTCTGGGTATGTCATGATGCATAACTGAATGTAACTGGAACATGCTGCAACTGTCTACAACTCAGGATTTTCTTAACACTATGTAAATGAAGGCTATGATTGATAATCTTAGTAGTATAAAACAGGTCTAAGCTACAAATTGTTTAGATTTATCAATTGACACTAAATTAATAGCACTAAAAGACTCAGCAACTTCCTTATAGTTGAATATGGCCAGGATTCAGATATGAATGGATATTAACGTTAATTAATATACAGTTTTACTTATAATAATGAAATATGTTAGAATAAATATACATTAAGAAGTCATAAAAAACTAAAATGTATCTATACGTATAAAAGGCAAAGCCCTCACTGACTCATCACTAATTCTCTCACTTTCCATATAGTTGGGAAGCTGAAATTGTACATGCTCATTCCTTGCAGTGTACTTACAAAAGTTAGGTATGTTTCATGTCCTATTGGAACACCCAAGGGGGTGAAACAGTTCTACCCCCTAAACTGTATATATAGGGGGGGGACCCCTGCTCACTATTTCTGTGACTTTCAATATACGTAGGGTAGCCCAAGTTTCCTGTGCTCATCCTTTACACTGTACTTACAAACATTAAGTATGTTTCATTTCGCACCATGCCCCGTAACGAACTTTCAAAAATAACGTCTTCTTTTTGGCGGTTCTCACCATTATGCCATAAGGAGCTTTTGAAACTGACCTCTCCTTTTGGCGGTTTCATTCCTTATTTCCGTTAACAGAAGATTTATTTCATGGCAGGGACGCACAACGGCCACCCCGGTCCCCCTTCCTTTTTCCGCACGGCCGCTGTCCACGCATCTACCACATGGTTAGCTCCCTGCCTGTATACATTAACAACATCCCACTCTCATGTGCCTCCTCACTCGCTTCCTTACTTTTCTCAGCTGTTTGTCATGCTCACTGCTCCCTTCTTCTTTACTCCACCGCTTCAAGGGTGGAAGGACTGCTCATTCTTCATTCAGGCTACCTCTAAACCTCACCCATACTGATTGCCCCATGTGTAACATATCCAAGCAGAGCACCATGGCGCAAGTGCTGCGCGATTGTAAGCTCATTGTATGGGATGAATGCACTATGGCACACAGAGCAGGTGTTGAGGCTTTAGACAGGACCCTACAAGACATCAGAAACACTACAAAAATGATGGGAGGCTTGACAGTCTTGCTGGCTGGTGACTTCCGGCAGACCTTGCCAGTTATCTCAAGAGGAACACATGCCGACGAAGTTAAAGCATGTCTGGAGTCTTCATACCTATGGCCTAAGATCAACGTTCTTACCTTAAGAATAAACATGAGGGTTTACTTGAACTGTGACAAAAAAGCCGGAGAGTTCGCTGCTCTCCTCATCAAAATAGGTGATGGCAATTTAATTGAACAGAACTGTAAAATCAATGTTCCTAACAATCTCTGTCTCCTGGTCTCCTTACAAACCCTTATTGAAAATGTTTACCCCAACCTACGAAATCTGCATGAAAAGGACGTCTCATGGTTGAGGGAGAGAGCTATTCTAACACCAAAAAATGACATGACTTCACATATAAACACCATTTTACTTCACGAACTAACTTCCAAAACAAAAACATATAAGTCTGTCGACTCTGTTGTAGAACTAGAGGATGCGGTGCACTATCCGGTAAGAGTTTCTTCACACTCTTAATCCTCCAGGCATGTCTCCACATGCTCTACTTTTGAACATCAGCGCACCAATTATGTTACTACGAAACTTATAACCACCAAAACTATGTAACGGCACCAGGCTTCACATCAAATCTCTGCACAAGAACCTCATTGAGGCAACTGTCTTCACTGGAACTGACTCAGGGGAGACTGTATTTATTCCTCGCATCCCTTTCATACCCTTTGACCTCCCATTCCAATTCAGACACCTCCAATTTCCAGTAAGAGTCTGCTTTGCTATGACAATAAATAAGTCACAGGGCCAGACTCTAAAAAAGGTCACCATTGACTTGACACAAGATTGCTTCTCACATAAACTGTACAACTGTACATTGCATGCTCAAGAGTAAGCTCAGCAGACAGCTTGCTCATTTTACAGCCCGAGGCAAACGTCGTTTACAAAGAGATCCTTACATCCTAAAAATCTTCATACACAACATTTACAATCATAAATTAAACTCTTTACAACCATCAAATTCACTCTCAATGCTAAAATAAGCCTACGACAATTACATTGACATTCATGTTACGTTATTTTTAAAATGTTTTCTTTTTCATAACTTCTTTAACACACTACTTCCCTAAGCGCGGGTATTTTGCTAGTACCTTATGAAAAGCACTTTCAATCAAGAGGGTGGCTTACTAATTGTGCCAAGTGGAAGTTCCAAGTCAAAGAGAGCTTACACTTACGTTGTATAACTCTCTTGCAAAGACACACATCGATTAATGTCTGCAGATCTGGGGCCTCATGTATAACGCCGTGCGTAGAACTCACACTATAACATGGCGTAAGCACAAAAGCGGGAATGTGCGTACGCACAGAAAAATCCAGATGCAGGAATCTGTACGTACGCAAACTTTCACGTTCTTCCACTACATAAATCCCGATCAGCGTGAAAAGTAACATACGTGCACGCGCCTTCTGTCCCACCCCAGCTCCTCCCAGAATTACGCCTCTTTGAATATGCAAATCAATATAAATAGCCTTCTGTGAAAAGACAATGGGAAAAGCACGGGGGGAAATATAAGAATTTCAGTGAATACCAAGTGGAAGCAAAGGAAAAACGTACTATTTGTTGGTTTAAACAGTGGTATAATCAACAAAAGGAAGTTGATCGAGTGACAGAGTGTCGGAGAAACTCGAAGGCTCAAGTTCACAAAGTCGCACAGTGCTCGAAATAAAAAAGAAATCACATATCAAAGTCGCCGTGAAAAGGCGAGTCGTAGCCCACCGTCTGAGTGTCATATGAAAGCTTATTAGGGTACAGACAAAAAAATAGGCACACAGTGGGAAAAAAGCACGAAATGTCAACTTTAATCTCGAAATTTCCACTTTAATCACGTAGTTTATTTTGCCATTAAAGTAGAACATCATAAACTTCATCTTAAAATCGTTTAATTTACTAGTTTCTCAAATCCCATTGTAACTAAAGTGGCACATTAAATGCTTTGTTCTGTATTTGATCTTCTATGTGCTCTACATGTGTGAATCACTACCTGCTTCTTAAACGGGCTTTCTCTTTCTCCGACAGGATACATAATCTATTACATTCGTGATATTACAGCTCTCTGAATAATTAAAATACTGAGATGTATATGTGATATCTTTTTCATGATGATAGGAATGAAAGCATGTTATTAAACATGGGGACACGGTGGCGCAGTGCTTGTTCATGTCTCACGCAAGAGGCTTGCGGCGCCATGCGCGACCTTCGATGAAATAATTTACTACAGAAGTACTGTCTCTTTCAAACGTACTAACCTCCAATTCCTGTCCTTACTTTTCTTTCTCCAAAAACCCAATCGCCACACAATCAGCTATGTAATAGACGTGAAGCCATCTGTAAGCTTAAAACGCAGATTCTTCAAAACTTTTAAGGAACATTGAAATATCTTCGTAGTACATGTTTAATTATTCTATCCATCTAGCATTCCAGTGTCGCGTCAGCACCAGCAAGAATACAACGCAATGCAGGAATAATCCCTGAACTAGCTAGCGCTGAGGCACCGTGTCCTCACATGTTTAATTATTAACAATACAGATTATTTAAATGAAGTTAAAGTTTTATCTGTATAATATAATCAACATATTTTGCTGCATATCATCTTAAAAATGAATACCGTCATCATATGTAAATACGCGCTTTATAAAGTGGCGCAGGTTGTGCAATATTATAACTGTAGTGCAAGTTTACAGTGAGGTAATTGTACTTATAAGTAAACAGTTCTACAAGGAGCACATGATGGACTGATTGAGTGCGTTTATAGTTCTTGGGATGAAACCTTTTCTAAACCGCGAAGTCCGTACTGGGAAGTTTCTAAAGTGTTTTGCCGTGGCTCAGGCAGCGTCTGCTTCATGCTGTATACCGATATTTCTCTTTCCAATCAGCTGCTGCTGTGATTCCTCACTCAGATACAGTGATATAAATACTCCGAGTGGTACAGTAAGAGTAATATGGAAAAAGATGATCTGCTGTGGCAACCCTTAACGGGAACAGCTGAAAGAAGAAGAAGGTGCAGTGAGAGTTACAACGCTAAAGCAGTTATGGTATTTGGAATACTATGGCTATTCCCTGGACCATTATATTGCTGAAGGTTAATTACAATCAGATGCATTACACTAATAAACAATATGCAGTTAGTTTCAGTGTATTTATAAAGCCGCGTCAGGAATGTGGAGCTAAGAAAGCAAGGGTGACCACGCAGGAACAGTAGCACTGCTTTGACGCTGGGTGCCACCAGTCTGCAAAACCGAGCGGAGAAATTGTGTACGCCAAGGTATGAGTTACCGTGGAAATTTGCGTGGCTTTACGCCAAGTTTAGGTTTTATACATCGCGATTTGAGCGTGGAAACGGGAGTACGCAACATTTCTGTGCGTATGCACTGTTTATACATGAGGCCCCTGGTCTTCAAAAATAAAATAAGAGCACTAAGTAGAGCCCAGATAAGAGCCACTAAACTAATTCTAGGACTGATGGGAGACCAGCCAGGAAAAGATTGGGTGCTTACCCTTAGATTTGAATACGGATTGCAGTGCTGTGATGTGGACACTGTTGTGTAAAAGTGGCGCCGTCCTTAAAATGAAACGTAAAATCGAAGTCCTTACTCTCTATAGTTATAAAAGATCAATCGGCATTCTTTGTAAATAGTTTCGTGTATCCTGATGTCCTGGCTTAACTGCCCACCTCAGCCTTGTCATTCTGGCCCCGTAATCATCCCCTGTCTCTAATTAACTAACTAACTATCTCTCTCTGCCACCTAACAGCTAATGTGTGGTAAGTGTGCTGGTGCAAAAATGGCTGCCATCACATCATCTAGGTCAGGGGTCCTCAATCACAGTCCTGGAGGGCCACAGTGGCTGCAGGTTTTTGTTCTAACACGGTTGCTTAATTAGAAGGCAATTCTTGCCAATAATTTCATTTCATGGCTGGTTAGTGCTTTAACTCTGCTGTGTCAGGTAATTCTCATATCCTAGATTGTTGTCCCCTTTCTAAGGATATCATCCAAATGATTTGAAGGCTTAAATGGATGACTAATTCTCAGTCCTTCACTAATTCTCAGTCCTTCACTTTATTCTCTTCACTTTCCTTCCAAGTATTTAATTAAACCCAATAGTGCATGATAAATACGCACAGGTGTAAATTGTAACAAGCTTAATGGAGAAATGCTGGTCTCTTTTGTCATTTGCATGTTATTGTTAATTAGGAGCAATTAAAAACCAAGAATACAGCTGTTTAAGACTAAAATAAGTGATAAGGCTTCAAAATCTTAACGAGCAAGACAACTAAAGTGAAGCAGAAATGTTACTTGAACAATAAGTGCTTCTTATTAAGCAACTGGGTTGGAGCAAAAATCTGCAGCCACTGCGGCCCTCCAGGACCGTGATTGAGGACCCCTGATCTAGGTGGATGCTGCACATTATGAGTGATTGAAGTGGCTGTCCACTCATTTAAGCACTTTGAGTATTGACAAAAGCACTATATAAATGTAAAGAATATTATTATTATTTTTGTTTTTAATATTTTATACTTTGTATAGAGTAATTTAGCACATCAGAGATAAAGAATAGATCTGGTATAACAAAAGTTTAACTTTGGTGTGCCAATTCATCATTTCAAAAGTATCAAGACATAAGTTTTTATTAAGTGTTGATATCCTGAACCTGGTTGCAAATGCAAAGCTGAAGCACATAACCTATGACCCGATAGTTCACAAGTTGGACTCTTTAGACTGTTCAAACATTAGTAGTTGGTGCTTCTGGGCCATGGTTTTAATGTTTCAGGCTCAGATCATTTAGATTAAACCCTGAGAGGTAACAAGTAAATCGGTGGACATCAGAAAGACATTCTTAAGGGGGGTTTTGGGGTGCAAGTAAACAGAACCCTTATATAAAATATGGTTAATTGTTAAGTAGTGATGCCTTGAATTATTTAAACATTTTACATAGTTTCACTTAACAGGGGACTTTTTCAATAAAATCAACAACTACCTCTGAATTGGCTCAGTCACAGGGTTTTCCTTGACTGTCTGGGATAACCAACTGAAACAGGAAAATGCTGCATGAATAAGTGAATCATTTGAAAGTTTATAAATAAGGACTTAGATCTCTGTAGTTACCATTTCTTAGAATAGCATTTGAGCTCAATTTTAGATTTTATCATTGTCAAGGGCATCCCAGCACTCACGTGATAAAAACACAGGTCAACTGTTATAGTCCTCCTCAGAAAAGGAAAAAAATAAATACATTTTATAACAAGATTATCAAAGCATATCAAAACCTCACAATTGGACTGAGAATAGGAAACACTGATGACTAATCTGCTGGTCTTTTGCGTGGGACCACAAGAGAGAGCAGAACAGGCTTTTGACATACTAAATCAGACAATAAAAAGATAACAGCTGGAGGGGAGACCCACAGCAGAAGATAAAGAAATGTGGCCGCAACCTCCTCACCAGCATGTTTCACTGGAACGTGTTCATACAACAAAGTCTCTGAGTGGGCGAGTGGAAAATGTGAAAATAATGTGGTTAGAAATGAAAAGGTTAAAAACTTACCAACATGTGACAGTATCATCGGTATGCCAGCAAGTCAATTCAGTGCATTTGGCGATGCAACCGACAGATCAGACTGTCCAGATTTAGAACAAACATTCTTAAGAAAATTAAAATAAGGCCAACTTTATAATAGTTATTTTGAACATTAAACAACCAACACATTTACATTATTTTATATACTCACCGGCTATTTTTTTCAGTACACCTTGCTGGTAGCAGGTTGGACCCCATTTCACCTTCAGAATTGCTGTAGTTCTTCATGGCATAGGTTCAACAAAGTGCTGAAAACATTCCTTGAGGATTTTGGTCCATATTGACATGATAGCATCACATAGTTGCTGCAGATCTGTCAGCTGCATAACCATGATGCAAATCTCCCGTTCCACCACATCCCAAAGGTGCTCTATTGGATTGAGATCTGGAGACGATGGAGGTCATACAAGGCAGGATGGCTCCATGCTTCAATGTTGTTCACCCTACCATTCGAATGAAACAGCAGAAATCGAGACTCATCAGACCATGCAAGGTTTTTCCAATCTTCTATTTATAATTTGTGTGAGCCCATGCAAATTGTAGCCTCAGTTGCCTGTTCTTAGCTGACAGGCGTGGTTATTTGAGTTACTGTTGCCTTTCTATCATTTCGAACCAGTCTGACCATTCTCCTCTGACATCAACAAGGCATTTTCGCCCAGAGAACTGCAGCTCAGTGAATATTTTCTCTTTTTCAGACCATTCTCTGTAAACCCTATCGATGGTTGTGAGTGAAAATCTCAGTAGATCAGCAGTTTCTAAAATACTCAGGCCACCCTGTCTGACACCAACAACCATATCATGTTCAAAGTAACTTCAATCGCCTTTCTTCCTCATTCTGATGCTCAGTTTGAACTTCAGCAGGTTGTCTTGACAGTATCTACATGCCTAAATCTATTGAGTTGTTGCCATGTAATTGGCTGATGAGATATTTGTGTGGGCGGCACGGTGGCGCAGTGGTAGCGCTGCTGCCTCGCAGTTAGGAGACCTGGGTTCGCTTCCCGGGTCCTCCCTGCGTGGAGTTTGCATGTTTTCCCCGTGTCTGCGTGGGTTTCCTCCCACAGTCCAAAGACATGCAGGTTAGGTGGATTGACGATTCTAAGTTGGCCCTAGTGTGTGCTTGGTGTGTGGGTGTGTTTGTGTGTGTCCTGCGGTGGGTTGGCACCCTGCCCAGGATTGTTTCCTGCCTTGTGCCCTGTGTTGGCTGGGATTGGCTCCAGCAGACCCCCGTGACCCTGTGTTCGGATTCAGCGGGTTGGAAAATGGATGGATGGATGGATATTTGTGTGGGGGGCACGGTGGCGCAGTGGTAGCGCTGCTGCCTCGCAGTTAGGAGACCTGGGTTCGCTTCCCGGGTCCTCCCTGCGTGGAGTTTGCATGTTTTCCCCGTGTCTGCGTGGGTTTCCTCCCACAGTCCAAAGACATGCAGGTTAGGTGGATTGATGATTCTAAGTTGGCCCTAGTGTGTGCTTGGTGTGTGGGTGTGTTTGTGTGTGTCCTGCGGTGGGTTGGCACCCCGCCCGGGATTGGTTCCTGTCTTGTGCCCTGTGTTGGCTGGGATTGGCTCCAGCAGACCCCTGTGACCCTGTGTTCGGATTCAGCGGGTTGGAAAATGGATGGATGGATATTTGCGTTAACAAGCAGTTGAACAGGTATACCTAATAAAGTGGCCAGTGAGTGTATGTCATTTTTTTTTTTATAGAGAACATCTTCTCAACAGGTATAGAGGAATTCTTTCCATTAATTACAGAACCGGTGCACTGGCAGGTTAAGTAATTCACTCATGGACACATAGCGTTAAAGAATAACCTTGAGACAATGTGACATTACACACATTTCTTTGGCTGGCTGTCCTTTTGATTAATGACATTTTGATATTTTTACAGATCTACATACTTCTTTCCTTTCCCAGACTATAAACAAATTGAAACTCTGGTTAAAAAAAACAAAGTATAGAAATGTAAAAGCAATATGGTATTTATTAAAGTAAAATAAATAACAAATAGAGGAGCATATAATAGAAAATAGCATACATAGCAAAGTCTGGATGTATATAGTCTTAGAAAAGCAAATTGAATAATTAGCATTGTCAGGAGTGCATGTTGTCAATTTATGAATTGGTATTATTCACAGTTTACATTCTCCAATATCCAGATGAAGTGGCCACTCATGTCTGACGCTATTTCCTATGTCTTTGCTTTAGTTACCTTCTCTGGTCCCTCGGAGAAGCCATATTTATGTTAAAATTTCATGTGGGGCTTCGGGACACATGACATTACACACATTTGATTGGCTGGCTGCCTTTATGATTAATGACATTTTGATATTTTTACAGATCTGCATACTGCTTTCCTTTCCCAGGCTATAAACAAATTGAAACAGCTTCTTACCCTGCAACATCCATATTTGTTTTCTGTCCTTAAGTTATAAATCTTTTTGATTCCATGGCATTCATACTGTTTTCTGTTCTCACTACCATTAGGTTGTAAACTGACTGAAAGAGATGCATTAAGGTTAAAAATTACTGGTGCAATACAGGAAGAGTAAATTGTCCCTGTAGTTAAACTGAGTTAATATATCAGTGTGGGTTACAATTTCCTTGTACTTCTTACTGGATCATTTGAGCAAAAATTAAAGCATAATATAAGCAGCCTGCAGTTTCCAAAATTAAAGATTTTACACTCCAGGATGGTGTTTAGATAATGGTGACATGAGAGCATACTTCATAGACTATTAAAAGTGTTTTGTATTTTTTTGCAACAATATGGCTCCTACCCTAACACAGAACACAGTTCCTTTCCTAATAACTGTAAAGTTGGCTATAGATGCCTACAAATCAGTGTAGATGTGAATACATTCTTAAAATATTCAAAAGCGTCTTGTGTATCTGGAGTCCAACAACATTTTTTGTGGCTTTTTTTGGTTAAAGAGGTAATAGTTGAAATAGCAGAGATACAATCTTTAATACTAGTCAACTTTGTACTTGTTAAACACTTTCTAAAGCTTTCCCAATTAAGAAAACAATCATTTTTGAATTATCCATAGAGAGGCCAGTGTGAGTCAATTTATACCCCAGAAAGAGAACTAGTTCTTGAAGAAATTCACACTTTTCCAATTTTTACATGTAAATTATATATTATATCATCAATGTGTTTTTAGACATAAATGCAAAGTAAATCTCAAAATATGACATTAAGGAATGATTGAAAGACTTGTGGGTTTGTAAGCCAGTCCATGGGGTTTTATTCTGTTAGTATTTCGAAGTGACTAGTGGTAGCATTGAAAACTGTCTTCCCTTCATCGCTTACTCAAATGCAAAAATTATTATATGCACTCTTCAAATCTAATTTGATATAAATAGTTTGACACACTGTAAAGTAAAGTAAAGATAAGAGGCAGGGGGTAATTGTTTTAAACAGTTATGTTGTTAAGTTCCCTGTAGTCTATGCAAGGTCATATACCTCCATCCTTCTTTTCTACAACTATAGGACTGTTCATTTTGTAAAGTTTCTTGAATTTATTGTGCCTTTATTATTTATTTATCTGGCTTAGACAGAGGATATATTTTGCCCTTTGGGATAGGGGAATCAGGTAAAAATTTGTACACGTGTCTATCTTAAGACAGAGAAACAATCTACGCAATTTATTTGTTTATGGTTTCAATTTTACCTTGAGAGAGGCCACTTCAAGTTGTATATTTTGTATATTTTCTGTTTTACTCATCCAGTTACTTCTGACATAACAAGTTAGTGAAATGCCTCACTTCTGGTGCACCAGCTCACTTCTCCTACTGCTTGAAGTAGCAAAACAAATAAAGCTACTTCTCTAGAAATTAATGTAAACATAGAGTGAACAATTATGTATTGTAATAAAAAATAGGCAGCAGACAAAAAATGGGGATGGCCACCCTGTATACTGAAAAATCAACAAAATACAGAAAATGTCTTTATAATGGAAAGTTCAAAACTGAACTAACTAACAGAATCAATCTGGGCACTAAATATGGTGAATTAGAGGAAGCGGTGGAGTCTGGGAGGACAGAACAGGAACTAATGTGGCAGGTAGATGGGTTCTGGGAACCGGAAGTGATGTCATCAAAGATGCTGGAAGTGGCATCATCGATGGGTTGAGCGGTGGTGATGTCACTGAGAGGCATGGGCTTTGGCTGGTCTGCAGAGGTACAAGTTGAGAAAGGATGAGATGACAGTGACAGCCCCTGGTCTGACTGAGAAATAGCACTGTTTGAGCCTATAAACCGTCTCCTATGTGCACATGTGTGACACTATCTACTCAGTGTTTATGCTACAATAAAAACAGCTTTACTACTAAATTATCTGCACATGTATGATTCAACATTTCTCTGACTCAATAATTACTTGGCAAAGTTCGAGACCTGCATTTCATCATGCATGCTCCAAAGCAGCCAACAGTTTTACTTTGGGACTCCTACAAAGATTTAATTCTCCATCATGCACTTCTTTGAAAAATGTTATGTTTAAGAAATTTGAACTACAGTTAGTCACAGACCATTCATTCAACTACTAAGAACAGCAGATCAGCCAATTTTTTACATCACTGGAATTGGAGTCTGCTGCCTGTGAAGACTATTGAGCTACCACAAGACAATTTGGCCTTTGCTTTCAACTAAATGATATTATAAAGTGCTGTTAAAAAGCAAGGATTCAATATAGTCCACTAATTCATGTAATTTCATTCTGTTGTCACTGTTGCTTCTGAATTTGACTCTCTGTTGCAAATACATTTACTTAACACAAATGTGACAACAATCTCATTGACAAAATTACTAAAAACTATAATGTGCTCCAACTTTGAAATCCATGAACTAAATCCCTAAACACACCTAACATAGATTTTCATACTTTGTTTAAATATGTGTGTGCAACAAGGCAGCCAATTGCCATTCACAGAGTGAGACCATCTGAAGCAGTGGGTTTTGAAGAAGGAGATCAGTGACTTGTGACCGTTGTAAAGGTTGAATAAATGCGCACTGAGGTATTTGTGAAACCTTGGCATGCACAAGATATCAAAAAGTCATTTATCAAGCTGTAAGTATTTTCTCACTACACATGCCAGTGGTCACAAGAAAATACCAAAACCATGGTTCTGTTTTACACTGCCCTTGATACATCAGTATAGCACCAAGCTGTATGGTGAGGCATCACAGGAAAAGACAAAGCTTCTGTGTGTTAATTATTAATTTCTCTCTTTTGCCTACTGCCTAAACAAATACCTAAATGAATCCCTGCTACTTACTACAGAAGTTGCTGTCCAGTTTTTGCTATTGAACATGTTACTTCTAAGTATTAGAGTTCATTTTTTGGAAAAATAAAAATGCTCCTGTTCATCCTTAGCCCTTATAAGTGCCATACGGGATAGACTGCATCCTGACCGAGAGACAGGAAGGTTCCTTACCCAAGTGACAGGCCCCAGGTGGATGGACTAACATCCCGGCCAAGAGAGAAGAAGGATCTTTGCCCAAAAGGGAAGCCCCAGGCGGATTGACAGGTGTCCCAACCGGATGTATATACAATACCTTCCCTGGCTGGTATCAAAGGGAAGCACAGGGAAGCTAGATGGCAGCAGCTCTGGATATCGATGCCAGTTCAGACACCAGGTGGGAATACCGGGAATCGTAGTCCAGTAGCGCAACCCAGCTGGAGTCATTGGGTGCTGTAAAAGGGTGCTGCAGGGAGTTATACTACCTACAATTTGGAACTGCTGCATGACCCAGTGAAGACCTGGCACCAGAAGTACTCCTGAGTCCTCAGTAAAAGGGAACACTCTGCCTTGTCCAAATGAATCAGATCTGGGAGGAAGGAAGGCAACACACAACTAGAGGATTGGTAGTGTGGAGAGAAAGACAGGCACTGTGTACATTTTTTGTACAAGAGATTTTTGTAATAAACACCCCTTTGGTTTAAACCTGGGACTTGTTTGTTTGTGTTTGGGTTTGGGGCTTATTGGCACCCCCTAGCCTTCACATCCTGTAATCTTTAAATGTAAATATGGGGTCATCAGCACAGCCATTTTGTTGGCTGTTTTACTGTGGAAATAAAAAACATTTGACCCTTTTGGAATGACCTGGTTTTCTGCATCATATAGTGATCTGATTTTCATCAGACTCACAAGGATAGACGAAGACTAAGCTCAAGCTAATAAAACGAAAAAAATTATAATCTTTCATGTTATTGAACATACATATCAAACATTCACAGTGATCCCTTGGATTTAATGGCTGGTCGAAACGAAACTCCTTTGGTAGCAATAACCTCTCAAGAGCGCTTCTGGTAGCTACAGATCAGACCTGCACAATATTCAGGAGGAATTATGGACCACTCTTCATTAGAGATCTGCTTCACCTCAGCTGCATTCTTAGAATGTCTGATGTAAATCACTCTCATGTGGTCATTGAAGTAGATTTAACTCCATGGGTACAGTCATTATTCTGCTGCATTACTCTACTTTCGGACAGCCGCTCTGACATTGTCATATAGAATACCTTGATAAACTTGGGAATTTCAGTCAATCATGGCATGCTGTCCAGGCGCCAAGTCAACAAAACAGCCCCAAATCACGATGCTCCCTGCACTGTGTTTCACGGTTGGCATGATGTTTTCATGTTGGTATGCGGTACCCTTTTTATGCCATACATACTGCTGCATATTCTTCTTGAACAATTTTACCTTAGTTTCATCAGTCCACAAAATATGTTCCAAATGGCACTGTGGAGTGTCGAGATGCTCTTTCATACCTTCAGACATATGTCAATGTTTTTTTTGGGATAGCAGTGGCTTCCTTCTTAATGTCCATCAATTTTTTTTTACCTAATGGGGCTACGGCTCTCTGTAGGTATCTGGAAGTGGTCAGTTTAAATCCTTTTACTTCCAGAAAGGATCTTTCTCCATTAACCGTTTAAGCAAGGCCCTTGACCTGAAAATTGCTTCATGAACACTGTACAATGGCTGACCCTGCATTCTCAACCCCAAAGGTCATGCAAAAAAACTTCAGGGATTATCAAAGTATATCAAAAAAATTCTGCATTTTGCCTTTCGAGTCATCTCGTCTGGATACCCACTTCTAAGAATAGCAGCCACAGTACTAAATCATCTCCATTTATACACATTTTGTCTAACTGTGTGCTAACGAATATCTGAACTCTCTGAAATTATTTTGTGACCCATTACAGCTTTTTGTAAATCAACAATTCTTGAATGCAGATCTTCTGAGATCTCATTTTTTTCAAGGTATGCTTCATATAAGTAAATGCTTCTTGTGAATACCAAATAGATAGATAGATAGATAGATAGATAGATAGATAGATAGATAGATAGATAGATAGATAGATAGATAGATAGATAGATAGATAGATAGATAGATAGATAGATAGATAGATAGATAGATACTTTATTAATCCCAGGGGGAAATTCACATATTCCAGCAGCAAAAATATTAAATTAAAGAGTAATAAAAAATGCAGATAAAAAAACAGACAATAACTTGAATAATGTTCAACGTTTACCCCCTCTGGTGGAATTGAAGAGTCGCATAGTTTGGGGGAGGAATGATCTTCTCAGTCTGTCAGTGGAGCAGGACAGTGACAGCAGTCTGTCACTGAAACTGCTTCTCTGTCTGGAGATGACACTGTTTAATGGATGTAGTGGATTCTCCATAATTGATAGGAGCCTGCTGAGTGCCCGTTGCTCTGCTACGGATGTCAGACCGTCCAGCTCTATGCCAACAATAGAGCCTGCCTTCCTCACCAGTTTGTCCAGGCGTGAGGCGTCCTTCTTCTTAATGCTGCCTCCCCAGCACACCACTGCGTAGAAGAGGGCACTCGCCACAACCATCTGATAGAACATCTGCAGCATCTTACTGCAGATGTTGAAGGATGCCAGTCTTCTAAGGAAGTACAGGCGGCTCTGTCCTTTCTTGCACAGATAATTAGTATTGGCAGTCCAGTCCAATTTATCGTCCAGCTGCACTCCCAGGTATTTATAGGTCTGCACCCTCTGCACACAGTCACCTCTGATGATCACGGGGTCCATGAGGGGCCTGGGTCTCCTAAAATCCACCACCAGTTCCTTGGTTTTGCTGGTGTTCAGTTGTAGGTGGTTTAAGTCGCACCATTTAACAAAGTCCTTGATGAGGTTCCTATACTCCTCCTCCTGCCCATTCCTGATGCAGCCCACGATAGCAGTGTCATCAGCAAACTTTTGCACGTGGCAGGACTCCGAGTTATATTGGAAGTCCGATGTATATAGGCTGAACAGGACTGGAGAAAGTACAGTCCCCTGCGGCGCTCCTGTGTTGCTGACCACAATGTCAGATCTGCAATTCCCGAGACGCACATACTGAGGTCTGTTTGTAAGATAGTCCATGATCCATGCCACCAGGTATGAATCTACTCCCATCTCTGTCAGCTTGTCCCTAAGGAGCAGAGGTTGGATGGTGTTGAAGGCGCTAGAGAAGTCTAGAAACATAATTCTTACAGCACCACTGCCTCTGTCCAAGTGGGAGAGGGATCGATGTAGCATATAGATGATGGCATGTTCCGCTCTCACCTTCTCCTGGTATGCGAACTGCAGAGGGTCGAGGGCGTGTTGGACCTGTGGCCTCAGGTGGTGAAGCAGCAGCCGCTCCATGGTCTTCATCACATGTGATGTTAGAGCGACAGGCCGGAAGTCATTCAGCTCACCAGGATGTGATACCTTTGGGACTGGGGTGATGCAAGATGTTTTCCAAAGCCTCGGGACTTTCCCCTGTTCCAGGCTCAGGTTGAAGATGCGCTGTAGAGGACCCCCCAGCTCTGATGCACAGACCTTCAGCAGTCGTGGCGATACTCCATCTGGACCTGCTGCTTTGCTGGCACGAAGTTTCCTCAGCTCTCTGCTCACTTGCGCTGCTGTAATTGTGGGTGGGGATGTCTCTCCTATGTTGGTATCAGCAGAAGGATGTGTAGAGAGTGCAGTAATCCGAGGTGAGAGTGGGTTAGGGTCGTCAAACCTGTTAAAGAAGATGTTCATTTGGTTTGCTCTCTTCACGTCTCTCAATATAAAATGTTGAGTATTATTATAGGTCAAAGTAGCTCTAAACCACCCCTCCAATCAATCTTGTTTCATTGATTGGACTCCATTTAGCTTTTGTTGAAGTCTTTAGTGTAGGCTCACGTTCTTTGTCAACCTACACCTCTGAATGTTCAAGTGATGTAATCAACATGTACCAGAACAATACAATAATTTGTGCATTATTAGTTAAAACAGATCATGTTTGTTCAATAAGCAAATAACATGAAATAATATTCTTAAAACTAATTTGATTCAGTTTGGGGTCAGCGGATGGCCAAAGTCTAACCCATTAGCACTCAGTGCATTGCAGGATATTGCAATCCATTCTTGGACCCACACCTGCTGACATAGGCTCAGTTTGGAATCACCGATTAGCCTAACATGTTTGGGGATAAATAATGAGACCTCTTCTACTATGAAGAGGAGACTTTGTCCAGACTGCTGTAGTCCACAGCCAGTATTTCAAGGCCCTATTTTCCAGTCAAATAAGCAGCACAAAGTCTTCCCTTCACAGAAGAAACTGAGACTTTCTCTTTTACAACACTGTAAAGCTGTGCTTGAAGCTGTTGTGCCATGAGGTGCCTATCATGCAAACTGGTGACCCTCCAAAACTTGTCTTCTGATTGGCTTGTGACTTTGGGTTTGCCAGATCTCTTTCTATCAGAGTTTCTGACACTTTCCAATTGCCTTTGGATTGCGTAAGGCACCACCTTACTCACTGGCACTTTGATTTTCTTTGCAGTTTATCTAAATGAAAGGCCTACACTTCTAAGGTAATAATGCACTGTCCCATTTGATCTGTTAATTATCACTGGAATCTTGTCCAAGTATTACTTAAGAGAGTTTAATAACACAGTCTGTTCCAACTCTGATTTAAAACAGACAGATTTTTTTAAGTAATCAACAGAAGTTGGGATACCTATGCAAATTGTTTGCTTCAACTTGCAAGGCTTATTTTATTTTAATTGCTGCACAACATCTGTAGGTTGTAACATGTTAGTTGTTGCCTGAAGAAGCCCCATTTTTGATATTCTGATATTTCATTTTTTTCAGTTTTTGCTAACCCTAACCTAAACATTAAATTTAAACCTCTGGCAGTTTACTGCTTACGTTTTCACCACTTTAGGTCATTCATTGCATTTCAGTGGATTATATTTGAAGAAAAACAGGAAAAACTGAGGTGTTCTAAAACTTGTAACTGGTAGTGTATAATAACTTAAAAATGTAATTCTTTTTCAACTATTTTTTGTGTTGAAGTTAATGCAGAGAGGTGGGAGTCACAAACAGGACCAAAGCTTAGAAAACAGAGGCAAAAGAAAAAACAAAACTTTTGCATTTTTTAGTTTTAATTCACATGTTAATCTGTTTTTGTTACTTTTGTCATGCACCAACAGAAATACAGAAAAATAATTTGATGGCAAAATATTTGTTGCATCCATCGTGAAATTCAGAAAGAATTGATTATTTTAGTGAAGGGCACAGACTTCATGAGCAAGGAAGAGAAACTGACAGGCAGACTGATAGACAGACTTAGTCAAAGTCAAAGTAATTTATACTAGAGGAAAAATTCATGTGAGATCACTACATTTGTAGTCATTATACAAAACCAAATTCAAAAACAAAATTTCAATAAACAAAATCTCAATAATTAAAGTATCTTTCAAATTCTTTCTTTATTTTCCAACAAACGTCAGGCACATCCCAATGCGAGTGGTCATCCAATTTACAGGACTACTCCATTCAAAAATATTTTTATATGTTATTCACTGTTACATGTTTTGTTTTTATTTCTTTTTCTAACATTCTTGGAAATCATTGCTCATCTTATTTGAGGTTATGGACGATGTGAATTGTAGCAATAGCGGAACTCTATTAGCAGCGGTGTTATTTTTTCTATTATTTTTCATCATCCCGAGGTATTCTGTATTTACTCAACCCGATGGGGTTCTATTACAGTATATGCAAGCATATATAAACATGAGTGGCAGGAAAAGGGCTCAGAAAGAAACGGAAAAGACAGCTAAAGCTTCATCCAAGCCTAGACAGGCATCAAGACCAAGCTCAAGGTACGGCCTTTCAGAGACTGACGTGGAACAGATAGGTGAAAGCACAGATTTCCCAGGACCTTACGCTGCTGCATCATCTCCAGCCGAGAGTAAAAGTGGGAGCAAATGTGCAAGCGAGTTGAGTCAGGATAGCTCATCAATTCCAGAAGATTAATTGAAACTGACAATGGCCTTACCTTCTGCGTTGTTAACAACTCCTCACAAGCTGGAAACATCGACATTAACTGGGCTTGCCACTTCACCTGTGGAGCATGGAGAAGACAGAAAAGATCTGTCCGAATGGAAGGTAATGATCGCCACAATGGCCACCGCTCAAGACATTAAGAAGCTCAAGAATGATTTAAAGAAAGAAATAAATGATATAAGGAAATAAATAAAGGACATACACAAGACAAACAAGAAGCTGCCTCAGGATATTAAAGACCAGGAAAAACGTTTAAACAATTGCTTTGAGGCAACCTTTAAAGGTTGTCGCAGGTGGCTGGGTGCGGCTCGCAATCAGCCGCCTACTTAAGGAGCCGCCGCCCTGCAATCAAGGCTGGAGTCGAGTAGGAGGAGGACCAGGCCGGTGCAGAGGGGGCGAGGAGAGGCCCGAGTGTGTTGTGTGAAGAAGAAAGAGAAGGCTGAAGGAGCCAGGACTTTGGGAGACTGTGGGGTTTGGTGGTGTGGTGCACGTAAGGACTTGAATATACTAGTGACTTTGTAAATAAACGTGTGGTGATGGATTGGAACGTGTCTGCCTGTCTGTGTCTGGGACGCACCCTTTCACAGTGGCGTAGCCGGCAGGATGCTCCACCTGGGTCAAGGTGGGGACCTGCATTCATGGAAAAGTTTGTGAAAGGCCCGGCACAGCAGGCAAGCTCACCCACGTGCCGCAGGGGCGGCGTGCACCCAACCCCACAGGGAAACGCGGCATCACGGACCAGTGGAGGTCCGTGGTGGGACTTTGTGTTTCAGGGGTGGCTCACTGACGCGGTGGCCAAGAAGGAGGCTGCCGAGAAGGTGAGGCTGCAACTGGGGAAGCCGCAGCAGCAGCGGAGCTGCCCGGAGAATCGCTCTCCAGTGAGAGAGGGGAGGGAGATGGCTGACCAGAAGTCCCTCCTCCTAACAGGCACAGGATTGGACAGCGTGTCCTGTTCTCTCGCCAGTGATTGGTCGGAAGTGAGAGCAGGGAATGTCCGTCCCGTGCTTCACAGAAACCCGAGTGGGCTGCAGGGAAGCGCCCATAGAGAGCATTCGGCAAGTGGAACTACTGGCAAGGTAAGCCCACCACCGGCTGCTTCTCTCTCCTTGGCAGCGGTGTTACAGGAGCTGCAAGAACAACTGCGCCTGGTGCTATCACTGCCGGCCGAGCGATGTGCCCTCCGGGTGGAGATGCTGGAGTCAAGAGGGATGGCAGTGGCGTTGGATCGAGAGCCGCAGGCAGGAGAGGATCAGCGCGCTGCAGGAGCTCCTGGATGGACAGGCACAGCGGGGAAAGTAAGGGAGATCGACCCCGTGAAGCTCCGGACGCCAGCGGGGCTGGGTCTGCCCTCTTACAATGGGCAGATCCGAACCGTCGCGGCGTCCCAAAGTAAACAGAGGAAGCGGCTTGGGGAAGCCAGTTCCTCCGATAAGGGAGGACGTGCCGCTGGGTGCGCACGTTCTTCAAAGGGCCGTCCTCTGCGGAGGCAGAGGAAATACCCGTTGGCTGAGAGGTGGAAACGGAGCGTGATCCCACTGGTGGTCCCGTGGCGGGGAGCATGGACTACTTGGGCTGGGAGGCTGAAAAAGGGAGCATCGGGGTGCCAATCGGGGCCGAGGGCGTTGGCCCAACTGAGGACGAGCCGTGGTGCTTCGTCAGGGCAATGCCTTTTCCCTTGTTTTTCTGTTTTGTTTCTAGGATCGGGCCCTAGGCTACGGAGTGTCGGCTTGCCGCCGAGGGGTTCACGTCCTCACGGAACGGTCCGCTGGTCCCTGGAGGTCTCAGCTAGTGGGGGAGTCATGTCGCAAGTGGCTGGGTGCGGCTCGCAATCAGCCGCCTACTTAAGGAGCCGCCGCCCTGCAATCAAGGCAGGAGTCGGGTAGGAGGAGGACCAGGCCGGTGCAGAGGGGGCGAGGAGAGGCCCGAGTGTGTTGTATGAAGAAGAAAGAGAAGGCTGAAGGAGCCAGGACTTTAGGAGACTGTGGGGATTGTTGGTGTGGTGCATGTAAGGACTTGTATATACTAGTGACTTTGTAAATAAACGTGGTGATGGATTGGAACGTGTCTGCCCGTCTGTTTCCGGGACGCACCCTTTCACAAGGTATGCTAGAAAAAACTGAGGAACAAATACAGGACAATGCATCTCAGCTAGACAATAAACTTAAAGCAGTTGGCGCTCAGTTGGAAGACATTGAGCAAATGTTCACGACTCGAAATTGAAATAGCTGAACAATTGGCATCTACTACTGACGTAAAAGCAACGGCTGCAAATTCCAAATGCAAAGTACTCAGAGACAGACTTGCTGCACTCGAAAATAGATGCAGAAGGAATAATATTAGAATCGAAGGTCTCCCTGAGAGTCGTGAAAGTCCAAGCCCAATGAAATTTGTAACTGAACTATTCTCTAAAATAATTGGAGAGGACTTCAAATCAGACACAGAGATAGCTGCAGCTAACCGCATATGGGGAAAAAATACCTCTAAACCTAGGACTCTTATCGTGCGTTTTGAAAAATTACAATTTAAATTACACATAATGTCACTTCTCAGACAGAAACGAGAATATATTTGAAAATAACCCTATTCATATTTTCCCTGATTTCTCACCCTCAACAGCATTTTACAACATTAAACAGCACTTACGGAAAGTCGAGATCAGATAGAGCCTCTTGTATCCTGCCAAACTGAAAGTGGACATTTAACGCAAGTTCTACATTTTTATTTCTACAAAGAAGCAGAAAAAAAGCTAAGAAAACTGATCCTGACAGTTTTTTGAAATATGATCGTGAGTCGCATCCAGTCCTGGCATTGCAAAGAAGATCTTACCGGCTGTTTGATCCGCTTGCAATGATACTGGTACCATAATTATACATCCTATTTCGTTCTCAGCCACTTTTTGTTTATGTTTTAATTACTATTATATGCATGTAATTTTTTTTAAAAAACTGCTTAACATCATACCCTTGGTTTATTGTATTAGGGCTTACTATGCTTATCCAGGGCTACTGTTTAACATCATTCCCTGGGTTTACTCTCTCAAGACTGTTTAATATTATATTTTATGCTTGTAGTATTTAGACTTTATAGATCGATAGATATCTCTACTTTTTAATCCTCAAATGCCGCTGCTGGGGGGCTTGTTTTGTTTTGGACGTGCCCTGTCTCTAGGTATGTCTCAGAGGACTGGGACTTTGTGTAGTGTGGTCTACCTAACCCCACATGGGGAGGCAAAATGGGGAGGGCGGGTGGATTGGGGGGGGGAGAGAAAGAGAGCAGGCTATCTCTAATCTATCCTTTTAATCCTTATAATTATAAGTGCCAACATAATTATAGGCTTCATGGCAATAACTCCTGGAAAAATTGCAAATTAAGGTCAAAGCTGTCTTATTTTAAGTTAAGACTACAAAATGACAACAGAAGTTCAGAAGAATTGTGGCAATAGCATTGAGTTAGTACTGTTCTGATTTACTGGTTTCTGGATTCTTTTGCTTTGGTTTTGGTTGCTGAAGAGTTGGTTTGAGGAATGGCCTTGTTTGCCTTTTCAGATGTACCCTTTATGAGATTATTTTGTACTTTTTCCTGTTTTTGCTATTTTACGCTATCCTTTTGCTTACACAAATAAATTCTTCAATTGTAAAACTTCTTGATTGTCATTGTTATTCATTCTAGAGGTTATTATGGTTAATTCTCTCCCTTGAAAGGCATTCCTGAGTATTTTGAATAACTAAAGCATTTTTGAACTTTCATAGCCAATTTGCCATTTTGGGTCTGGGAAGGTGAATTTTGGGCTCTGGCTGCTTGGAATGAAACTTATTTTGGGAGGCACATTCAATGAGGTCTTCGTCTGGGATGTTTGTTTTTGAATCCTTAACACCCTTTTCACCATTTTGTGTCTCTGCCTCACAACTTTTCTCCATGTTATTGGAAGTGATGGGCGAGAAAAAAAATTTTAATCTTATGTTTTTATGTGGACAACAGAGTTAACAAAGCTTCTGATGGAATGTGCAATTATGAACACCAGTGCTGAACATGAAACATTATCAAAAACATCCATCAAAAATCTTATGCTACCCCAGTTTTCTGGGTGATGTTGCATCACACATCCCAAAACGTACATTCACACATTCACCCACAAAGTGTATGCACGTGTATGCATGCATCCTGTAACATGTAAAACCATGATAATCATCATAATGACATCCCAATTGTGTGATCATCTTGGAGACATAAGCCTGCAAGGTTAAAAAAATTGAAAAAATGGATTTAACTGGATGCTGAACTCAGTAGTTTTCATTTTTGCCTTTGAGTGTCGAAGCCCTAATTCACATTATGAAAGAATTGCTGATTTTTGTACAACAAATTAAAAGCTGCTATTGATTATATAAGGGTGACCATTGTAATTTGATTGCTGTTATTTAAGTAATAAAAACAGGAATGATAGCAGTGTGGTTTCTATATTTATAAACTGTATATTATTAAATGGATGATAAAAAGCATCAACATCTTACAGCCTTGGCTAATTGCTTAATCCTTTCATACACAAGAAACTTAAAACAGACACTGCAAGGACAAAACAAACAAAAGAGAAAAACTGCAATGGGCTTGAATTTTAATGTTGTGTACCAACGAGCAGAAAAGAGATAAAGGAGGTTGGGGTCCACAACTGTTAAGTTGTGGGCTCAGAGCTCATGTAAGAAATATTCTGAAACTGAAAGGCCAGGCAGGTAGGTACAAATGACCTCATCAGCTCATTAATATTCATGAGATAGTTCCCTAAAACTGTCACTTTTTGGGGTGTATGCAAAATAACATAGACACAAATTCTGGGAAAATAAGCACAAATTGTTAAAGAGTGTTATTGTTTATTAGATAATGTATATATTTAATGTAAAGTGACCAGTGTGCGTATGCTTGTAAGAATATGTAAAATGGAGGCTTGGGACTTTAAGATGAACATGTTTAGCTCAGAGTAACTTAATCAACAATCAGCCACTTATTAGTTGTCCCAAACATTGACTAATGCAATATCTTACATAAGGAAGGGTTTTATTGTGAAAAGTGGCAGTCAGCAAGACCCTTTAAATTCGAAGGATTTTAAAAAGGCATGGCCAGAGAGACATCATAACTTCCATAACTAGGAGAAGAGAGAGAGACAACTGGCAAGGAGAAGACAACTTGGTCTGACTTTGCCACCTACAGACAGCCTCTTCTCTCCAAAGCATCATATCTTTTTTAAGAAACCACAGATTACAACAACCAAAGCCATAGCCACCTGAAACGAAGCTTGCTCTGTGATCCTCAATCGAATTGTTCAGGTTATGTTTTCATATCTGAATATTTACAGCTGGTTTCTCCTTATTGATTGAAATAGTTTGAGTGAATATTGCTTTGCTAAAGTTGTCTTGTTGTTTACTGATATTTAGCAATGACCAATGATTGTTAATAAAACAAACATTTAGGTGTCCATTTAGGTATTGTACTGCCAGGGGTAATGATTAGACTTGATTTCTGTTAGACCAGCGTTTCTCAACCTTTAAGTATTTGCGACCCGAGTTTTCATAACAGTTTTAATCGTGCCCCCCTAACTTTTTTTTGAAAGGAGCCCACTAATACCAATTTGTTCTTTTTTAATTAATGATATATCATAGATATATATTTTATTATACCTACTTAACTTTTATCAACATTTATCTAACTCTATATTTATTTTTCTGGTATCAGAATGTAGTTTAAGTTAATTTGTTTTGGTTTCAATAGATGTATTTTTCATATTTTCGATTCTTGTTTTCTTTTTTTCACATGTTCGCGCCCCCCTTTTTGTTTCTTCGCGCCCCCCCAGGGGGCCCACCCCACAGTTTGAGAACCACTGTTTTAGACCATGCAGCCTTTTTCAAAAGTAGCCATTAGGACACAAAAGTCCAGCAGGAGTAGCCATTTCTGCCTTTTGCTCTGGTATTCTGAAGTGTTGCCCTTTCAGGGGAAGCAATCTGATGAAGTATTGATTCGTAAGAGAATGCCAGCTGGAACACCTTGTGAGTGGAATGGCTTCTAGCCCCTGGTAAAGTATTGAAGTTGAGGTAGCTAGCATTGGCCAGTGAAGAGATATTCTTGCTTTGTATTTGAGCTTTATATTTGCTTAGTGAATGTTGAAGAGGTAGTTTTGCAGGATATACATTTGAATCAAGGCTAACAGTTTGGCCTTTCCAGAGTTAACCAATACAAAAAAAACCTTCGAGGTTAAAGTGCCTTTCCTGGTTGCTTTTACACCAAAAAACAAATGTAAAGCAACTTGGACAGAAGATATAACTCCTCAAAACAAAAATGACTCAAGAAGACAGTGCATCACTAGAATATGAAATTCTGGTTCAGTGATGAAAATAGGATCACAGTTGTGTCCATGTGATTTGGTGGAGAGCAGAGTTGATGTATTTCAACAAGAAAGCTAGGGCTGTCAGATGTGAATATTCATAATAAAAACAAGTATATATTCAAATATAGGTTGTGAGATTTCTGAACTCTTTTAGGACCGCCCCCAACGGTATGACACACTAAAGTGCATCCTGAAGTGCAATTGCCGTGTCTGTGGAAGATTGCTTGTCCGTTGCCGGTGCTGCACGTAAGCAAATTCAATCTGACCATGGTCACGCTATAAATGCCTGTCGTCAATGGGTGATGCAAGGAACATTATAAATGCAGGGAACAGAATTACTTGGCCACTAACCTGGTCACGACCCTGACTGACTGCTGTGTCTGTGTTTGTGTATAGGAGAGTGGCAGATCCCGCTACGAAAAATAACCGTGCTGTTCCTGTTTTCAAGTTGAATAAAGTTGGTTTTGCTAAAGTACTGAGACTCAGCCTTGTGTTTTGGGCTGGGTCACAAGGTGAAAAGTGTACATGATACATGTATATTTTACCATACAGTGGTGTGAAAAACTATTTGCCCCCTTCCTGATTTCTTATTCTTTTGCATGTTTGTCACACAAAATGTTTCTGATCATCAAACACATTTAACCATTAGTCAAATATAACACAAGTAAACACAAAATGCAGTTTGTAAATGGTGGTTTTTATTATTTAGGGAGAAAAAAAATCCAAACCTACATGGCCCTGTGTGAAAAAGTAATTGCCCCCTGAACCTAATAACTGGTTGGGCCACCCTTAGCAGCAATAACTGCAATCAAGCGTTTGTGATAACTTGCAATGAGTCTTTTACAGCGCCCTGGAGGAATTTTGGCCCACTCATCTTTGCAAAATTGTTGTAATTCAGCTTTATTTGAGGGTTTTCTAGCATGAACCGCCTTTTTAAGGTCATGCCATAGCATCTCAATTGGATTCAGGTCAGGACTTTGACTAGGCCACTCCAAAGTCTTCATTTTGTTTTTCTTCAGCCATTCAGAGGTGGATTTGCTGGTGTGTTTTGGGTCATTGTCCTGTTGCAGCACCCAAGATCGCTTCAGCTTGAGTTGACGAACAGATGGCCGGACATTCTCCTTCAGGATTTTTTGGTAGACAGTAGAATTCATGGTTCCATCTATCACAGCAAGCCTTCCAGGTCCTGAAGCAGCAAAACAACCCCAGACCATCACACTACCACCACCATATTTTACTGTTGGTATGATGTTCTTTTTCTGAAATGCTGTGTTCCTTTTACGCCAGATGTAACGGGACATTTGCCTTCCAAAAAGTTCAACTTTTGTCTCATCAGTCCACAAGGTATTTTCCCAAAAGTCTTGGCAATCATTGAGATGTTTCTTAGCAAAATTGAGACGAGCTCTAATGTTCTTTTTGCTTAACAGTGGTTTCCGTCTTGGACATCTGCCATGCAGGCCGTTTTTGCCCAGTCTCTTTCTTATGGTGGAGTCGTGAACACTGACCTTAATTGAGGCAAGTGAGACCTGCAGTTCTTTAGACGTTGTCCTGGGGTCTTTTGTGACCTCTCGGATGAGTCGTCTCTGCGCTCTTGGGGTAATTTTGGTCGGCCGGCCACTCCTGGGAAGGTTCACCACTGTTCCATGTTTTTGCCATTTGTGGATAATGGCTCTCACTGTGGTTCGCTGGAGTCCCAAAGCTTTAGAAATGGCTTTATAACCTTTACTAGACTGATAGATCTCAATTACTTCTGTTCTCATTTGTTCCTGAATTTCTTTGGATCTTGGCATGATGTCTAGCTTTTGAGGTGCTTTTGGTCTACTTCTCTGTGTCAGGCAGCTCCTATTTAAGTGATTTCTTGATTGAAACAGGTGTGGCAGTAATCAGGCCTGGGGGTGGCTACGGAAATTAAACTCAGGTGTGATACACCACAGTTAGGTTATTTTTTAACAGGGGGGCAATTACTTTTTCACACAGGGCCATGTAGGTTTGGATTTTTTTCTCCCTAAATAATAAAAACCATCATTTAAAAACTGCATTTTGTGTTTACTTGTGTTATATTTGACTAATGGTTAAATGTGTTTGATGATCAGAAACATTTTGTGTGACAAACATGCAAAAGAATAAGAAATCAGGAAGGGGGCAAATAGTTTTTCACACCACTGTATATGCTGTTTAACTATGTATTTTTTATTTAGTTTCTTCTGAACAGTCCATTACAGAACATGAAGTGCTTATGACTTGTGCAGAACTGGATAAAAGAAATGAGTGAAAACTGTTACCTTCAAATTAATGTGACACTTGAAAACACAGCCCTTCACAAAAATAGGATTCCATGAGAACACAAAGTGACATCATCAAAGAGAAAAGGTACCTGTTTGTACTTTTTTTTTTAATTTATTAATTTTTATTGTAATCATTCCATACAAATAGATCAATTTATAACAAAACGAAATTGAAGACAAATCAAACCCCACCCCTGAGAAGAAGAGCTTAGCCAAAGGAGAATTGCTTAGGGCTTTTTAATAAGGCAACAATAAACAAAAGAAAGGGAGAAATATATATAAGTAAATAAGAAATGGAGAAGGGAATTAAATGCGGTAATAGTTATTTCTCTTATTCTAAAATAATATTGAGTAGATCCTGCCAGGTTTTGAAAAAATTTTGTACAGATCCTCTAACTGAGAATTTGATTTTTTCCAATTTCAAATAATATAAAACATTGGTTTCCCACTGACTTATCAGAGGAGAGTTAGGATTCTTCCAATTTAACAGAATAAGTCTAGTGTAGTGTAGTTAATGCAATCACCGTTTGCTTGTCCTTCTCCACTTCAAGTTCGTCTGGAAGAACACCAAACACAGCTGTTAATGGGTTAGGAAGGATTGTGACCCCAAGGCTGTCTGAAAGGCACTTAAAAATTTTGGTCCAAAATGATGTTAGTTTGGTGCAGGCCCAAAACATGTGACCCAGTGAGGCAGGAGCTTGATTGCAGCGTTCGCAGGTTGAATCTTGCCCTGGAAACATTTTGGACAGTTTTAAGCAAGACAGATGAGCTCGATATATAATTTTTAGTTGAATAATTCTATGCTTTGCGCATATGGAGCTCGAGTGAATTCTCTGCTTTGCTACTTTCCACTCCTTTTCTGATATATTGATTAAGAGATCTTCTTCCCAATGTCCTCTTGGGTCTTTGAAAGGTAGGGACTCTAATAGGCCTGTTTTCACTTTTAATGTACATAAGACAAATGGAGTTTGCATGTGCTCCCCATGTCTGCGTGGGTTTCCTCCGGGCGCTCCGGTTTCCTCCCACAGTCCAAAGACACGCAGGTTAGGTGGATTGGTGATTCTAAATTGGCCCTAGTGTGTGCTTGGTGTGTGGGTGTGTTTGTGTGTGTCCTGCAGTGGGTTGGCACCCTGCCCGGGATTGGTTCCTGCCTTGTGCCCTGTGTTGGCTGGGATTGGCTCTGGCAGACCCCCGTGACCCTGTGTTCGGATTCAGCCGGTTGGAAAATGGATGGATGGATGGAAGACACCCAGAAAAAAATTGCTTGTGATTACTCAGAAATGTCAGAAGCTGTCATTATTTAATTCTTTTTTTTTTTCCTTGGAGACTTTAAAAAATGCAGCCTATGCATGACAGATTTGTGGAGCAGGACTTCACCTGATAATTTGCAGCTCAGGATGTCAGTTCAATGATGCAGGCAGGAGGACATGGTCCAAGCGTAACATATGGGACAAAACTAAGCACAGTTACAGGAAAATTGTAATGTTAGTGAACTTCATATATATTTTTTTAATTTTACAGTTGAAGTCAGACATTTGCATACATTTAGGGTGCATTCTTTAAAACTCGCTTTATAACCACTGCACTGATTTTATACTAACTATATCTACATACTATAAATTTGGCATATCATTTGAGACATCTACTTTGTGCTGGGCAAAAAGATTTTTTTCCAACAAAGTTCACAAACAGTATTTCAGTTTTTATTGACTATATCACAATTCCAGTGGTTCACAGGTTTACATACACTTTGTTTATACTGTATTTGGTAGCATTGCTTTTAAATTGTTTAACTTGAGCCAACCATTTCTCCCAAAATTCATCCAGAATGTGAACTTTACTACTAGAGGGGGAAGCTGTCTGGACAATGTTTACACGAGCCGTCCTGATGCCTACAAGGCCCTACCCCACCCCCACCTCGGCTGTTCAGATCATATCTGCATTTTTATGGTCCCTGCATACAAGTCCCTGCTGAAGCGCACTAAACCAACCCGCAAGAGCATCAGAGTGTGGCAGGATGGTGCTGTTTCAGCTCTCCAAGACTGCTTCGAATTGACAGACTGGGACATTTTCAGAGAGGCTGCTATGAATGGTGACTCCATCAATCTGGAGGAGTACACAGACTCTGTGACTGGCTACATCTCCAAACACATAGAGGATGTTACTGTTACCAAGGATGTTACCACAGGAGCCAACCAAAAGCCCTGGATGACAAGAGAAGTGCACAAGCTGCTCAAGATCAGAAATGCAGCCTTCAGATCTGGAGACAAGGCCATCCTCAGGATGACCAAAGCCAACCTGTCTCGCACTATAAGGAGAGCTAAGTGGGCATACGCGCAGAGGATCAACAAACAATTCAGCAGCACCAGAGACACACGTCGTATGTGGCAGGGCATTCAGACAATTACAAACTACAAGCCCAACCCACACAGCAGCGATGGTGATGCCTCCCTTCCGGATGAGCTGAACAACTTCTTTGCACGGTTTGAGGCACAGAACAAGGAGCCTGCGAGAAAAGCAACACCTCCCTCCACTGACCAGGCACTCTGTCTCTCCAGAAATGACGTGAAGAGGACTCTATCCAGAGTCAATCCACGCAAGGCTGCAGGACCTGACAACATACCTGGTCGTGTGCTCAAAGAATGTGCCAGTCAACTGGCTGGTGTCCTCACAGACATCTTCAACACATCTCTGAGCCAGTTGTCAGTCCCAGCATGCTTCAAGTTGACCACCATCATACCAGTGCCGAAGAAGTCATCAGTGACATGCCTGAATGACTACCGACCAGTTGCACTCACGCCAATCATAATGAAGTGCTTCGAAAGGTTAGTCATGTCACACATATAGACTAATCACCCTGCCTCCCTTGATCCTCTTCAGTTTGCATACCGCTCAAACAGGTCAACTGAGGATGCCATATGCTCTGCCCTTCACCTCTCCCTGACACATCTGGATAAAAAAGACACATATGTCAGGATGCTATTCATAGACTTTAGCTCCGCCTTCAACACAATCATCCCTCAAAAGCTGGTTGTAAAACTGAGCAGGTTGGGCCTGAACACCACCCTCTGCAATTGGATCCTGGACTTCTTGACAGAGAGGCCCAGCATCATCCAGCATCCTCACACTGAGCACTGGAGCACCACAGGGCTGCATGCTTAGTCCACTGCTGTTCACCCTGCTGACTCACGACTGCACAACCACGCACAACACCAACCACATCATCAAGTTTGTGGATGATACAACGGTGCTGGGACTGATAAGAAGGGATGATGAAACAGCATACAGAGATGAGGTGGAACGGCTGTCTGCATGGTGTGAAGACAACAATCTATCTCTCAATGTCGACAAGACAAAAGAGATAATCGTGGACTTCAGAAAATCACGTCCTGCCCACATCCCACTCAGCATCAATGGTTTAGATATGGAGACTGTTAGGAGTACCAAGTTCCTCGGTGTGCACATAACTGAGGAACTTACGTGGACACATAACACCTCATCACTAATCAAGAAAGCCCAGCAGAGACTACACTTCCTGAGGCGACTGAAGCGAGCAAGTCTTCCCCCTTCCATCCTCAACATGTTCTACAGAGGCACCATTGAGAGTGTTCTGACCAGCTGTATCACTGTCTGGTATGGCAACTGCAACATATCCGACCGCAAGCGCCTGAAAAGAATAGTGAAGACAGCAGAGAACATTATTGGGGTGCCTCTCCCTTCACTACAGGACATATTTTACAAACGCAGTGTCTGCAAGGCCTGCAGCATTGTGCAGGACCCCTTACCCCTCACATGGACTTTTCACACTTCTGCCATCCAAGAAAAGATACTGCAGCATCAAAGCCAGATCTGCCAGGCTGCAGGAGAGTTTTTACCCCCAAGCTGTTAGACTCCTTAACACCAGGCTGCCCCTTGGGACCTTCCACACAGCCTCAACCACCTCTAAAAACAGAACTTTTATACATGCGAGCCACTGTCCCGCAAAGACGAGTGTGCAGGTAGAAAAGTACTGAAAATCTCATACTGACCTTTAAGTGTTTTGACACTCTTGTTATCCTTCTGCTGTGAAACATTCTGACCAGTCATTGTTTACACACGTCTTAAACAACTATTATCATACACTGATAATTTCTGTATTATCTATATCTATTATTTATTATTTATTTATTATATTACATATCTTACACATCAATATTGCTGCAACTTCTTTGTCTTGTCTTTGCACAAGGTCTTGTCTTGTTTGTGTTTTAATTTTAAATTTTAATTCTATTTTTAATTTATTATTTGCATGTCATGTTGTTACACTGTGGACCCTGAGCTTCGCAATTTCGTCCTCACAGGTGGCGCAGTGGTAGTGCTGCTGCTTTGCAGTAAGGAGACTGTGGAAGATTGTGGGTTCGCTTCCCGGTTCCTCCCTGTGTGGATAGCGCTTTGAGTACTGAGAAAAGCGCTATATAAATGTAATGAATTATTATTATCTGTATACTTGTATATGGCTGAGATGACAATAAAGTTCACTTTGACTTTGACAAGCTTCTTACAATAGGTTGCTGGAATTTTGTCCCATTCCTTCAGACAGAACTGGTGTAAATCGGACAGGTTGGTATGTCTCCTTGCTTGCACGTGCATTTTCAGTTCTACCCACAAATTCTCAATTGGATTGAAGTCATGGCTTTGTGATGGCCACTCCAATGTCGACTTTGTTGTCCTTAAGCCGTTTTGCCACAATGTTGAAGGTCTGCTTGGGGTCATTGTTTATTTGGAAGACCCATTTGCGACTGAGCTTGATCTTCCTTGCAGAGCTCTTGAGATGTTGTTGCAGTACATCTACATCATTTTTCTTCCCCATGATGCCATCTTATTTGTGAAGTATACCATTACCTCCTGCGCCATAGCACCCTCACAACATGTTTGACGGCTGGGATGGTGTTCTTTGGCTTGCAAGCCTCACCCTTTTGACTCCAAACAACAATGGTCATTATGGCCAAACAGTGTGATCTTGGATTCATCAGACTAGAGGATGTTTCTCCAGAAGGTAAGATCTTTGTCCCCATATGCCATTGCCAACTGCAGTCTGGCTTTTTTATGGCGGCTTTGGAGCAGTGGCTTTTTCCTTGCTGAGCAGCCTTTCAAATTATATTGATATAGGACTTGTTTTACTGTGAATATAGATACTTGCATACCCATTACGTCCAGCATCTTCACAAGGTCATTTGCTGTCACTCTGGGATTGATTTGCACTTTTTGTGCTAAAGTAGGTTCTTCTCTAGGAGACAGAATGTGTTTCGTTCCTGAGTGATTTGACAACTGTGTGTTCACATGGTGTTCATACTTGCATATTATTGTTTGTACAGATGAATTATGGAACCTTCAAATGTTTGGAAATTGCTCCCAAGGATGAACCAGATTTGTGGCGGACCACCGTTTTTTTCTAAGGTTATAGCTGATTTCTTTTGACTTTCCCATTTTGTCAAACAAGGAGGCAGTGAGTTTTATGGTAGGCCTTAACATACATACCAATCTTGACTCCAATTAGGCTAATTGGCTATCAGAAGGTAATTGTTATTGCCTAATGGCCTGACATCAATTTCTGGAATTTTCCAAGATGTTTAAAGGCAAACTTAAAGTATTTGTAAACATGTGACCCACTGGAATTATGATATAATCAATAATAACTCTGTCTATGAACATTGTTGGAAAATTTACTTTTGCCCTGCACAAAGTAGATGTCTTAAACAGTATGCCAAATTTACCCTAAGTGTATGTAAACTTCTGACTTTAGCAGTACTTTATTGTCTTAGACAGTGTGTATCAAGTCAGCAGCCATCTAAAAAGCAGACCACATGTGAAACTATGTATTGGTTGAGGTATCTAAAATGAGTACTGCTGACATTGAAAAAAATGAAATTGTGATTTTGAAACTTTTGTGATAAAAGAGGAAAATCAGAAATATTGCAGTTGGTTTATATACATCCAAATTATATTTAAAAAGTGTTATTTGACTTGACAACCTTAAAGACAGCACTGAGATTTAAACTGCCACCAGGTAAGGTGTATTAGCTGTTCTTTTTTATCATCTAATTCAAATGGAATTCAGCAAGCTTTGCAGCCTTTGTTGTTTTTTTCACTAAACCAGACCCACCTGAACACAGCTGGAGAGCCAAGACGTAAGCTTCGCACAAAAACATCTCACTTGTTATCCTTTTGCACCGGAGATTCTTGCTTTGATGATGTGATGTCTACATACGCCTTAACGGCTGTTTAATCAGTATTAAAATTCAAGTTAAATGATATTTTCCTCTAATGTTGGGAGTGCTTTCTCCTTGACTGCCCCTTTTGAGGCGTGAGTGTGTTTTTTGGGCTGACATTAGTCCACGAGACAGAAGTTCCTATATATAATGTGTTTTGTCTTGGTAGAGTAATATATTGCTCTACTTTCCCCTATTGCATTATTAATATGTAGCCTTAGAATGCCTATCTCAGAATGCCTAATCTCACAGACTTACCACTGTTTATAAGGTATTATAGTATATAACCTATCCCCACCTTCCCTTCTATATCTATAGGCAATTAGGTGTAGTAAAAAGACAAGCAGGAGTTAAGTTACACATAAAATAATGTATTATTGATAATATTCATAAATAATAACAATATGCAAAGTACATTTGAATATTGGCAACCATACAACCTGATTAAATGGTGATGTGTAATTTCAGGCGGCACACAGACTTGTAGTTATTTAAAATGTCTCTAGTTAAGGCATCATTGGTGCTCAGCTTTCTTCAGAACAGGCTGCAAGCCTGTTCAATATGGCTACTAAGCTGTGGTCTCCATTGTGTTGTCCTTTCAGTTCATGATGTGATGGTCTTCATCAGTTGTTGGTTAGTAAGAGAGAGAGAATGTGGTTGAACAAGCAGATTTATAGATTCTCTGTCCAACCCCTACAGCCAATAGGACATCATGGTACTTAAAAGCTTCTGATCGAAGCCAATTCCAAGCTGCCATACTTCAGACCAATGGGGGAATACAGCATCTTAAAACCTGCCACCCCCAAGACCATATGTCTTTATGGCTTTCTTGCGGGGGGGTTGAAAGACTTTAGCAGAGAAATACTCGCCAAACTGGTTTAAAGCACATCCCCCAAATCCTGTCGTAAAATTCAAAGAGATCCATTCCTTGGGTTGTAAATATGAATGCCTCTCACTAATATTACATTGCATTGCCTAAATTACAAATAAAGACATACAAAATATTTATCAAGTTATATGCAAAATCTCACATCACAACATCATGGAACATGTACTCTTAGAAAAATTCATTGTTAAATTATAAACTGTGAGAAACTGTGTATATATGGAGTCTCTTCCATGGCCTGGTCCACAGCCTCCATCAAAGAGTTAGAATCCTGTAATATTTCAACCTTGGATTTATCTAATCACCTTAGCCTCTGGAAGAATGCCCTCCCTGTGCTGTGTTTATGGACTGAAGAGTCAAGAGACCTGTGAGCAGAAGCCTGATGTGCACTGTTTTCCTTGCAGAAGATGATGAAAAGAAATGACCATCTGAGTTGCTCTATGGCATGTGTGACACATCTAAGTAGTTCTGACGAATATTTCAGTGGCCTCCCTTAGGGGAATACCTGATGTGACCCCTGCAATGCCGCCTTCTTTGAGGCCGAAGTGCCGCCAGTCACTGTGGGACTCCAGGCCTCTTCCTGCGCTAATTCTTTGTTTGTGTGCTCGTGCATGTCTTTCATCTTTAACGTTCTTCCTCCGTGCATACAATTTGAATGAGTTTGCAAACAGCATGACCCGCTTCGGAAACAAGCTGCTTTCCATACATCAGGGAGTAAAGGGTAGAAGCAGAATGGCAGATCACATTTGTCAAAGCTGGTACTTACACATTCAACTGTTTCTTTTTGTGAATTATTTAATTAGCAAGTACCTGCATATTTACAGCAGAGCCTAATTAGCCCCTTTTAATGCCATGCTACACTCCTACCACATTCCTCATCAGGTTTATTGTTATCTATGTCTGTCGGGGTGTCATTTTTTAAGGCCTCTCTTGGGGACTGTTGTTTGTTTAATAAAATACCCTGCAGATCATTATTAAGATACTAGCTGAGGCTTTTATTTTAGTGTGCAACCTTACTTTAAAAGAAAAAAGAACAGATTTCCTTATTTATTGGTTTTATAAATGTATTAAAATGAATAAATTACAAATCAGTCGAACATACCAGGCATTTAATGCAGATCCAATATCCCCCCACCTGATATTCAGCATGGCTTGATTGTATTTTTCAGTTGCGAAGCGTGTCAGTTTGTGTGTCTGAGTGCTATATAACACAAATAAGCATGCAATATTCATCCATCCATCTCTGTTCTATGGGGGCTGCAGCCTAGTTATACCCTAGTAGAGTTAACTATAGAAAAAAAAACGAAACCAGCCCAGATCTGCTCATTGCAGGGCAAACTCACACATACAGCCACACTAACTCACATCAGGAAAATCGAGAGTCGCAGATCAATCTAAATTATATGTCTTGAGCATGTAGGAGCAACTCTGAGATGCCAGGCAAAAATCTTCACAAACCCAAAGAGGACATGCAAACCCCACACAGACAGATGTGAAGCTGGGAATCAACATGAAGTCTCTGGAGAGGCAAAGCACTACTCTCTGCTGCTGCACCCCCTTCTTACATTCATTTATTAATCCATTTCCAGAAGCCTCATATTCTGTTAAAAAAGATGCAAGAGGCCAGAAATTGTCCTTGAGTGTTTAAGTCGGAACCAATCCTGGATGGGATTTTAGTCCATCTCAGATTGGGCTCAGACACGTGCACATGCTTGGCCAATATCTTCTTCTTTCAGCTGCTCCCATTAGGGGTCTCCACTGCAGATCATATGTTTCCATATCTTCCTGTCTTCTGTCACTTGCTCTGGCACACCCACCACCTGCATGTTCTCGCTTACAACATTCATAAACCTCCGCTTAGGTCTTCTTCTTTTCCTCTTGCCTGGCAGCTCTACTTCTAGCATCCTTCTCCCAATATACTATCAACAGAAAATGGTTTATTTTGATTTTGGAAATGTATTGTTACAGCCTAAGAGTTCACATTAAAAACACTGAATGGATAAATCTTTTGTCATGCTGGAAATGATGATGACTGAAAGGGATTGAATACTTTTGCGTGCCACTGTACTCTATGTATTTGTGTGGATGTGTACCCATATGTTGAATGCATATACAAATACGTTACTGATTTTTGTTTGACAACTCAGTTAATGTGCCCCAATAGTACAGAAAGCAAATACAAAAATCTTATGAATAAAATACTCTGCTATTGCAATTACTTAGAGAATGATTATGGTTAAAAAGGAAAGTCAGCAGGCCTGTTGACCTTAGAATACTAGTATAAGGCCCTTCCTGCTTCCATTCTCTGAACATCATTTTAAACTGTTAAGTGTAATGCCCTTTTACCCCCCAGTCTATTAACGTGCTACAAAGTAGAAGTTACTATTACTTTTTACTTCCTTTCAGATATTATTTGTAACCACATTTTTGGTAATAAAGGTCCTAAGAAACCAGACTCTATCCTCGCTTGTAGCTTGTGTCAGTCAAGGAATGGCATTCCTGTCTATCTGTCACATGACACTACTTCTTAAAGAAGACAACTTAGCCTCGACTTTCTATTCTAAGTATTGTGGCCTTGCAGGGGGTGCACCAGCTCCACAAACCTGACATAGAGAAACGCAGACACAAGTTCAGCAACACACATGGGCTTTATTCTGTTGTGGGAAACAGTTTCTCTCTTGTTTCCCACCAGGACCAGTATAGCAGTACAGCAAAGCACCAGAAACAAAAAAGCACACTTTTCTTTCTCTGTCTTTCTGTCTCTTCTTCTTTCTGCTTCTGCCTGCACTCCTTCTCCAGCAAGCTTCATCTTCTCCCTCCCGACACTGGTTCCTGGAGCAGTGGCAACAGGCTTCTTATATCCTACACCCAGGAGTACTTCCAGTGGCCTGTTAGCATGGACATGAAGCACTTACAGATCAGTTGGAAGCCCGACAATGAAGCCATCAAACTCCAACTCCCAGCATTCCCAGTGAGAATCCATGGAGCTGCCATCTAGCGATCCAGGGGAGATAATGAATAATGCCCTGTGCACGCTCTCTCCCCCAGTCTTTACTTTAAGAAGGAATCCCTGGCCATTCTCCACAGTATGTTGTGGAAGAAAATGTCTGAATTTTTACAAATGCCAAGTGGAGCCTTTCACTAATGTATAACAGACAGTTATGCCAATAATTTAAGCAAATTCTTGAGAATTTTGTTTTATGTTTCCCGTATTCTTTCAAACAAGGCTTGTATTTTAAAACTTTTTTTGTAAACATCGTGCAACATTTATTTAATGACATTTTAAAGACAAGTATATTTAATTATAAGGTGTTAAGTGACAGCAGGGAATGCATGCTGGAAAGTAAAACTTTAAAATATCTTATTTGTAACCCACAGGTCTGATGACACAGGGACTGGCTGCACTGGTGTGACAGTCAACAGTGTCTCAAATATTTTTTGACCCGCTCTCTGGCCAAATCAAGTGACTGTGTAACCAATGTTCTCATTAGAAGAACATCTGCTTAATTTGTTGTATAATTCATTGGCTCATTAAAAAAAGAAGCGATCTGCTGCAAGAAACACAAGAGTAAATAGCACTGGGCTGCTGTATATGTAACCCAGAGCTGGTTATGTTTAGCAGTTATGAAAGACAAAAGATTTCATTTTCATATGTAATTTTAAAAATTCAAATTTTAATTGTTAGCACTATTTAGCTACTGCTCCAGAGTTGTAGGTTTAAATCTTGGCCTGAACACTAAGTGTAGAGATTGCATGTTCTCCCCTTTTTATGTAGGTTTGCCTCTTTACCTTGGAAACCCAAAACTTTGTTCTATTCTTGTTTGTTTGTTTTTTTATTAAAACTGCTTTATTCTGTTCAGGATTGCAGGAACCAGAGCCCACCACGGTAACACTGGACACAAGGTATAATCAATCCACCGCTGACCAGGTATGCTCAATAGAGCTGCCATGTGTTTGAGATAAGTGGGGAAAGCCCCCCCAGGCAAATACACATGTGCACACACACACACAGTTTAGAGTTGCCAAGTAGCTTAAAATGCACATTTTAGGGACTTTGGAAGAAAATCAGTGTAGCTGTAGAAATGGGGAATATGGGCAGACTGCACACAGATGGTGACCATGCCATACCACCACAAAGGCTTTTAGGTAAAGATAATTGGAAACTCTTAATCAGCCCAGAGTGAGGGAGTGTGAATATATCATGTGTGTCGCTGAGCCTTACGAGGTACTGAAACCCCACTCAGGTCTGGTGTCAATCTGCATTCAGTGCTACAGATAGTGTCTCTGCCTCCCTGAGCTTTAAAACAAGAGGGGTTTGGAAAGCAAATGAATTAATGGAATTCACTTAATCAAGCAATCTTACAACACATCTATCCCTTTTAAAATTTTGTGTTATTGACATCCATCAGAAATCAGTTACTATAGCCATTGCAAGGATAAATCAAATATTTTAATTAGTTTCTGTATTTCATTTTAATCTTATAAACACGCTCTATATATACAATAAAACATATACTAATATACAGTGCATCCGGAAAGTATTCACAGCGCATCACTTTTTCCACATTTTGTTATGTTACAGCCTTATTCCAAAATGGATTAAATTCATTTTTTTCCTCAGAATTCTACACACAACACCCCATAATGACAACGTGAAAAAAGTTTACTTGAGGTTTTTGCAAATTTATTAAAAATAAAAAAATTGAGAAAGCACATGTACATAAGTATTCACAGCCTTTGCCATAAAGCTCAAAATTGAGCTCAGGTGCGTCCGGTTTCCCCTGATCATCCTTAAGATGTTTCTGCAGCTTGATTGGAGTCCACCTGTGGTAAATTCAGTTGATTGGACATGATTTGGAAAGGCACACACCTGTCTATATAAGGTCCCACAGTTGACAGTTCATGTCAGAGCACAAAATAAGCATGAAGTCAAAGGAATTGTCTGTAGACCTCCGAGACAGGATTGTCTCGAGGCACAAATCTGGGGAAGGTTACAGAAAAATTTCTGCTGCTTTGAAGGTCCCAATGAGCACAGTGGCCTCCATCATCCGTAAGTGGAAGAAGTTCGAAACCAGCAGGACTCTTCCTAGAGCTGGCCAGCCATCTAAACTGAGCGATCAGGGGAGAAGGGCCTTAGTCAGGGAGGTGACCAAGAACCCGATGGTCACTCTGTCAGAGCTCCAGAGGTCCTCTGTGGAGAGAGGAGAACCTTCCAGAAGGACAACCATCTCTGCAGCAATCCACCAATCAAGCCTGTATGGTACAGTGGCCAGACAGAAGCCACTCCTTAGTAAAAGGCACATGGCAGCACACCTGGAGTTTGCCAAAAGCCACCTGAAGGACTCTCAGACCATGAGAAAGAAAATTCTCTGGTCTGATGAGACAAAGATTGAACTCTTTGGTGTGAATGCTAGGCGTCACGTTTGGAGGAAACCAGGCACTGCTCATCGCCAGGCCAATACCATCCCTACAGTGAAGCATGGTGGTGGCAGCATCATGCTGTGGGGATGTTTTTCAGCGGCAGGGACTGGGAGACTAGTCAGGATAAAGGGAAAGATGACTGCAGCAATGTACAGAGACATCCTGGATGAAAACCTGCTCCAGAGTGCTCTTGACCTCAGACTGGGGCGATGGTTCATCTTTCAGCAGGACAACGACCCTAAGCACACAGCCAAGATATCAAAGGAGTGGCTTCAGGACAACTCTGTGAATGTCCTTGAGTGGCCCAGCCAGAGCCCAGACTTGAATCCGATTGAACATCTCTGGAGAGATCTTAAAATGGCTGTGCACCGACGCTTCTCATCCAACCTGATGGAGCTTGAGAGGTGGTGAAACTGGCCAAGGATAGGTGTGCCAAGCTTGTGGCATCATATTCAAAAAGAATTGAGGCTGTAATTGCTGTTGTGTGTAGAATTCTGAGGAAAAAAATGAATTTAATCCATTTTGGAATAAGGCTGTAACATAACAAAATGTGGAAAAAGTGATGCGCTGTGAAAACTTTCCGGATGCACTGTATATAATTCTAGCAAAATACCCGCGCTTCGCAGCAGCGAAGTACTGCTTTAAAGTTTTTATTAAGAAGAAAAGTAAACCTTTTGAAACTGAGGGAAAATTTACCAATAATTATTTGTTAAGGATCTCTTTGTATACCACGTTGTCAGTTCCCTCCGGTTGTAATATAACCAAGCTGTGCGCTGAGCTTACTCTTGAGCATGCAATGTACAGTTGGCCATGTGAAAAGCAATCTTGCCTCAAATCAATGCCAACCTTTTGTAGGGTCTGTCCCTGAGACTTATTAATTGTCATTGTGAAGCAGAGCCTTACTGGAAATTGGAGGCGTTTGAATTGAAATGGGTTTCATCGATAACTTCGCATCCAGCTTTTGAGAGTTTAAACATTCATAAACATCAAAGTGTCCACTACTGAAATCATCACCTGTGAATCTAAGATGTTTAAGAGGCATTGACGGTTGTCCAAAGGTGTAAAATATTTGGCCATTTCGGTACACTTGAAAGCGACAACCGAACAATTCAGCGGCAGCCATCAACTCACATGCAGAACCATAGGTGAAGGGTTTAAGCATTTCACTCTTACAGTGCTCCTGTGTAGTATAATTATCTCCTGTACCATCATCAGTCCACACCTTGAACCTGTCCCAGTCATTCAATACATAAGACACAATGTTCCTCCGGATATCAAGAGTGAGCCTGATATGTAACACAGAGAATGGAAAAGGCAGTCGCCATCTCCGGGCATGGAAACCACTCGGTAAATGACAGTTGTTTGATCGATGGTGATCACCTCGATAGACATGTTAATGGGGGTACGGTTGGAACGATAAAAAAAAATGGGTACCTGAACAATGTAAACTAAGTCTAAAATACCTACACAATAACTATAATCGTAATAAACGAACAATAAAACAGCGGAGAAGCCGTGGATTAAATAAAAAAGCTGCACTTATCAGCAGAGAGACGTGAATACCGTGGTGAAGCAAGGAAGGGAATGAAGAGACCGGAGCGACGGACAGCCTTATATAGGCAGGCAGCCAACTACGTTGGAGGCGTGGGGATGGGGGACCCAACGCCGCCTCACACGGCGACCAAGCTGCAGGCTATGGACGTATATATGTACGTAAGTAGGATTCAGTTAGCGTTGGGTACCTGCATACCAAATTTCTTGAAGATGGGCCCATAAGTAACAAAGACCGTTGGAAAGTTCAATATGGTGGCTGACAGTGGCGTCATACCACCGAAATAAGTATGTACATTGGTTTCAGTTAGCGCAGGGAAGTTGCCTACCAAATTTTGTGAAGATGGGGCCATAAATAAGAAAGTTTAGCATGGCAGACGTTGTTGACCGTTATGACCGTTACGCGTAGAATTTCTAAATGAAACCTGCTTAACTTTTGTAAGTAACCTGTAAGGAATGAGCCTGCCAAATTTCAGCCTTCTACCTACACGGGAAGTTGGAGAATTAGTGATGAGTGAGTCAGTGAGGGCTTTGCCTTTTATTAGTATAGCGAGTATTTAGCGACAGCATCTCTATGAACTTGTGGATTTGCCTGCGAGTATTTAGCGACAGCATGTCTATGAACTTGTGGATATTTATGCAAGTATTTGGCGTCAGCGTCACGAAGTTGTTTCCATCTAGCTGCATCAGAAAATGTACTACGACATCTGACACGCCTCCTTTTTACTGTTTTCTCACAGCTTCTGAAATAAGTACGTACATTGGTTTCGGTTAGCGCAGGGAAGCCGCCTACCAAATTTCGTGAATACGAAATAAATACGAAAATTTAACATGGCGGACGTTGTCAACACTTATGACCATTACGTGTAGAATTTCGAAATGAAACCTGCTTAACTTTTGTAAGTAACCTGTAAGGAATGAGCCTGCCAAATTTCAGCCTTCTACCTACATGGGAAGTTGGAGAGTTAGTGATGAGTGAGTCAGTGAGAGCTTTGCCTTTTATTAGTATAGATAAAAAAGGTAATTTTGTCAGGGATTCTTTTGTTTAATTAATGTCTTTAATTTAAATAAATATAACATCTCACTAATGGCCCCCATCTTACATTTAGTGAATCAACTAGTCTTTAGTGCCTCGCAGTTAGGAGACCCGGGTTCATTTCCCGGGTCCTCTCTGCGTGAAGTTTGCATGTTCTTCCCCTGTCTGCGTGGGTTTCCTCCCACAGTCCAAAGACATGCAGGTTAGGTGCATTGGTGATTCTAAATTGTCCCTAGTGTGTGCTTGGTGTGTGTGTGTGTGTGTGTGTGTGTGTGTGTGTGTGTGCCCTGTGGTGGGATGGCACCCTGCCCAGGGTTTGTTTCCTGCCTTGTGCACTGTGTTGGCTGGTATTGGCTCCAGCAGACCCCCGTGACCCTGTAGTTTGGATATAGTGGGTTGGATAATAGATGGATGGATGGATGGATGGAACTAGTCTTTAGTTCACATACAGTACTAATGTTCACTTAAAGCAATTCAGGGTAGCAGGGGGGCAGAGACCTACCCTTACAGCACTGAATGTAAGGCAGGAAGCAGAACTCTGAACTGGGCACCAGTCTTTCACAGGGCCAACTCCCAACACCCCCACATTCACACAGAGCCAATCTGCAATCTTCCACAAGTCAAATTTGCACACTTCAGTGTTATCAAAAAAGATGCATATTATTTACCATAATTTATTGAGTGTGAGGATTATAAACAGATTTACACTAACAAACCAAAGTTTGTTACATACATATAAATGTAATGTTAACAAAGAAAGAAAGATGTGTGACAGCTTACAGGCCTTGTTTCATATGTGTTTCTTTTTTGCTGACCTAAATAAAACCCCTTTTATTTCAAAAGTTCCCCCCAAAGGAAATGCCTGAGGTGTCACATTTTGTCATCCAACTTACTGAAAGCATGGTGTACCCATCTGACAGGATGACACTGAAGGTGTTAGCCACACCAAGAGAAGCAGCAGCAGTTTTTTTAGGTCAGGTAGGCTACTTACAAAATCTGGACCCTTCATTTTGCTGTACAAAATCTTGATTAATAAGTCTTGATGGGCATTAATAATAATGAGCAATAAGAATAATATTCACAATAGCAGTTTCTTGTTATGGTGCCTTTACAGGTCTAGGGCAAGTCACAGCAGCAGCAAACTAAATAAAGTGAGAATGTCTCTTGGTAGGTGCCATGGTGTCATTCAGCTGCCACTTCTCAGAATGAAGGAAGTTGTGACAAGACCCAGCAAAGCAATAGAAAGGAAAATACTCACAAACAGAATTCTCAAAATTCTTCAAAAGGGCATACACTGATTCATAGAAGTTGCTTTCCCAGCCTGTCTTTAAAATCTTGGGGCAGACCCTTAGCAGTGAAGATAGAGCAGTAAGGTAAGGGATCCACCTACTAAATACAAGGAACATGATAGACTACACAGAAACAAAATAATAGATAAATAAAAATATAGACAGGAAATACATAATTAGACAAATAATAGAAATGAATAACAATATTAACAGAAACAATTGCAATAAATGGATCAAAAACAAACATGGTCAAATATAAATGGATCAAAGAAGACATAAAAATGAAATTTAAACATAAGCCAGGGGAAGAAACTTAGCTAAAAAATAACCGTTGGCCATAAAAGATACCAGAAGATCCTGAGTGTGATCAAGAGACTAGTCTTTTTCTCTTTTCCTAGTTCAGATACACTGAACTCTGCCTTTATCTCTGAATACCAAGTGAACATCTCAGAGTGAATAGGTGAACACAATTGATGTACTATACTGTATTCCAGTCGTCACTGGAACTGTAACAAATCCAGTAAACATTTATCCCTTTGGACAATCCCACATCCTTCAGAATCATAATGATTTACCTACAGTTTACCATATTATGCCCTTAGCCAAGATCCTAGTGCTGATCACCTCTTTGCTGAGCTTCCTGGCAGGTGTAAATAGTATATTAACATTTTTAATCTTTAAACAACAATCCAAAACAGGCAAGCACAGGAAAAAGTATCTAAAAATACTAAACAAAATTCACAAACCTGTACAAAACCAAAAATCACAACAATCACCAGAAAACACTACTCATTGAGTGTAAGAGGAACTCAAGAATGGTGGCTGTTGAAGAGGCACAAAACTACACAAAATTATTGCAGCACCACCATCAGATCTCCAAACCTTTATTTCCAAAGCCCCTCTGGTCATGTTACAGCTGTGTTATTAATGTTGCATAGCAACAGAACACAGCAAGGGGCCAATATCAAGAAAAATGAGGAGTTACGGGCAGAGTGGCAGCCAGTTCTTGACAATGCCACATTCGTTTAGTTTATTTTTTTCAAGCTGCAAAGTTGACCAAATAAATAGTAAACATGCATTTAACCTGATAATACTGAGATATGCTTTAATGCAGCGATATGTCATACTTAAGCTTGAGCCCTGAAGATGTACAATTGACTGCTTTTTACTTAGAGATTTGGGGAAACGTGGAACCTGACCAGGGAGCACCAACAATTCTGAGGATGGCAGTATCAGGCAAATCTTATAGGACTCATATTGTGTAACCATTCCATTTGAATAAACTTTCTTGTATTTGTACTTATCTTAATACCTAATTTGCCAGTCTCCTCACTCACTCACTCACTCACTCACTCACTCACTCACTCACTCACTCACTCACGTCCATCCGAAGCCGAATGTGCAGTCGCCTTCTGCGCATGTTGCCTTCTGCGCATGTCCGAAAAACCTTACGAGACCGAGATCGAAAATTCAAAAAGAAAGGTGACTACGGCCGCGAAAATTCAAAGAGAAAGGCGACTACGGCCACGAAAATTCAAAGAGAAAGGCGACTTCGACTGACATCCAACCCCAACATCGTGGGAGGTGGCGGATTTACGGCCGCAAAAATTCAAAGACAAAGGCGACTTCGATTAAAGCTCTAGAGGCCTGAAAGGCGATTTCGACTACAGCTCAAGGCCTAATTACGCATTCATTCAATACACCTATATCAGGTTTCTGGTGCTTATACTTATTATATATTATACTACTAGCAAAATACCCGCGCTTCGCAGCGGAGAAGTAGTGTGTTAAAGAGGTTATGTAAACATATATATATACATATACATATATACATCCATCCATCCATCCATTGTCCAACCCGCTGAATCCGAACACAGGGTCACGGGGGTCTGCTGGAGCCAATCCCAGCCAACACAGGGCACAAGGCAGGAAACAATCCCGGGCAGGGTGCCAACCCACCGCAGGACTACATATATACATATATATACATATCTACATATACACATATCTACATATACATATATATACATATATACATATATATATATATATATATACATATACACATCCACATATACAGTATATACATATATATATACACATATCAACATATATATACACATACAGACACATATATATAGATATACATATTTACATATCTACATATATATACACATATATATACATATCTACATATATATACACATATATATACATATCTACATATATATATATATATATATAGACATACATATATACATACATACATTCACATATATATATATATATATATATATATATATATATATATATATATATATATATATATATACATATCTACATATATATATATATATATATATATATATATATATATATATATATATATATATATATATATACTAGCAAAATACCTGCGCTTCGCAGCAGAGAAGTAGTGTGTTAAAGAGGTTATGTAAACATATATATACATATATACATATATATACATATACACATCTACATATATATATATATATATATATATATATATATATATATATATACACATATCAACATATATATATACACATACATATACACACATACATACACACACACATACACATATATACATATACACATTCATACATAGTGCGTTGTAACACGGGCTGTGATTGTTACATGGGAGGGAGACAACAAATCACAGCTTCCCGCTTTCTAATCGGGCCTGTGATTGGTGCTTTGACGGATGCCCAGATCCCACAGTATCTCCCCTTAGGAGAGGCGTTAGGCAAGTGTAATTGAATAGCGGTGCTGCAAGTTTAGCTTTACACCTGTTTTTAAGGCTTATTGACTGAAAGGGGCTTTCGTGAAAAAAGTTAGGGCTTTGCTACAGGATACACCCTCCACAAGTTAAGGAAGTAAAAATAAAGGTATATGTTTCTGTTTTATTTAAACCTTTTAAGTTTGTATGCGGGCGGTATGGTGGCGCAGTGAAAGGTGCCAGTTAGGAGACCCGGGTTTGCTTCCCTGCGTGGAGTTTGAATGTTCTCCCCGTGTCTGTCTGGGTTTCCTCCGGGCACTCCGGTTTCCTCCCACAGTCCAAAGACATGCAGGTTAGGTGCATTGGCGATTCTAAATTGTCCATGGTGTGTGGGTGTGTGTGGGTGTGTGCGCCCTGCGGTGGGCTGGCACCTTGCCCGGGGTTTGTTTCCTGCCTTGTGCCCTGTGTTGGCAGGGATTGGCTCCTGTATTTAGGATATAGCGGGTTGGATAATGGATGGATGGACATTTGTATGCATAGCCCCATTTGCCCGTTTTCGTTTTTTTTCTTTCTTCAGTAATATTTCAGCAAACCCGGAGCTTGTCAGTTCAAATCCTGGTACTGACACCACTGTGTGACCCTGAGGAAGTCACTTCACCTGCCTGTGCTGCAAAAAACAAAAGTAATGTAACAAATTGTACCTCAGATGTTGCAAGTTGCTGGAATAAAGGCATAAGTCAAATAGATAAATATGTATTATACACATAGGAACTATTCATTTATTTTCAGTTAAGTCATCTGCAGCAAACCTTTATAAATGAGGGTTTCTCCTTTTTCTTCAGAGGTTTTCTCTTGGAGAGCTTTTTTCATTTCATTGAAAATTAAAGCAGCAGCTGCCAAAATATGTAGCTTTCTTATTAATTTTTCAACATTGTGTAAAATAACTTTATAAAGTAACATAAAAGGTTTAAATACTGGTTATCCTTTTACACTAAAATATTACTAAAGAGATGCAAAAAAAGTAAAATGCATATGTTGTTTTTCTTTAAGGAGATTAAATATTACTGAAGAAAGAAAAAAAAAAACTAAAACAGCCAAATGGGGCTATGCATTCGAACTTAAAAGGATTAAATAAAACAGAAATATATACCTTTATTTTTACTTCCTTAACTTGTGGAGGGTGTATCCTGTAGCAAAGCCCTAACTTTTTACGTGAAAGCCCGTTTCAGTCAATAAGTCTTAAAAAGAGGTGTAAAGATATTGATAATAAGCTACGCAAACCCACCAAGACATGGAATCATTTAAATCAAGGCGCGAGTCGAAAAACACCATCCCATACTATTAATTAGCGATTAACACATTTCTATATGTATTGTAAGCATACAATACAACTGATAATATGTTGCGCTTATTTATCTGGTGTACCGACATTTTTGCGCGTTTAACGGCTGAAATCCAATGTGGTTTGTACCCTTCAGAATGAAAACAGTTTGCATTTACCTTTTTAATAAAAGGCAAGCTTTTAAGCCTGAGAAATCACCCCGTAAATACACACGTTTAATTGCACATGTGTTAATACTGGTAATCCTTTTACACTAAAATACAGTATTACTAAAGAGATACAAAAAAAGTAAAATGCATATGTTGTTTTTCTTTAAGGAGATTAAATATTACTGAAGAAAGAAAAAAAAAACTAAAACAGCCAAATGGGGCTATGCATACAAACTTAAAAGGTTTAAATAAAACAGAAATATATACCTTTATTTTTACTTCCTTAACTTGTGGAGGGTGTATCCTGTAGCAAAACCCTAACTTTTTTCGTGAAAGCCCGTTTCAGTCAATAAGTCTTAAAAAGAGGTGTAAAGATATTGAAAATAAGCTACGCAAACCCACCAAGACATGCAATCGTTTAAATCAAGGCGCGAGTCGAAAAACACCATCCCATACTATTAGTTAACGATTAACACATTTCTATAAGTATTGTAAGCATACAATACAACTGATAATATGTTGCGCTTATTTATCTGGTGTACCGACATTTTTGCGCGTTTAACGGCTGAAATCTAACGTGGTTTGTGCCCTTCAGAATGAAAACAGTTTGCATTTACCTTTTTAATAATAGGCGAGCTTTTAAGCCTGAGAAATCACCCCGTAAATGCACGCTTTTAATTGCACATGTGTTAATATGTATGCTTACACAGTATTAAAAGACACTCAACAATTAACGTCATTTACCTTCGTTCCCGCGTTTGATAAAAGGCGAGCTTTTAAGCCTGAGAAATCACCCCGTAAATGCACACGTTTAATTGCACATGTGTTAATATGTATGCTTACACAGTATTAAAAGACACTCAACAATTAACGTCATTTACCTTCATTCCCGCATTTGAGTCGTGCTGTAAATCTCTTCCTTGTTTTCAGTTCACGTGATTACGTAGGAGGCGTGATGACGCGATATGTGACTCCGCCTTGTCCATTACAGTATATGGACAAAAAAGAGGTTCCAGTTATGACCATTACGCGTAGAATTTCGGAATGAAACCTGCCTAACTTTTGTAAGTAAGCTGTAAGGAATGAGCCTGCCAAATTTCAGCCTTCCACCTACACGGGAAGTTGGACAATTAGTGATGAGTGAGTGAGTGAGTCAGTCAGTCAGTCAGTCAGTGAGTGAGTCAGTGAGGGCTTTGCCTTTTATTAGTATACAGTAGATATATATATATAGCCAAATCCTCGCGCTTCGCAGCGGCGAAGTACTGCTTTTAAATTTTTATTAAGAAGAAAAGAAAACCTTTTTAAATTGAGGGAAAATATACCAATAACAATTTGTTAAGGATCTGTTTTTTGTGAAGCTGCCTTTACACAGCCTCTCCGCTGTTTTATAAACGAACGCCATATAAGGCCGTCCTTTCTCCTTGCTTAGCGGTTCTGTAGTGTTTTATTGTTCGTTTATTACGATTGTTATAGTTATTGTGTAGCTATTTGAGACTCACTTTTCTGTTCAGGTACCCATTTCCTTTATGTAATCCGCGGATTTTCCGCTATTTTTTGTTCGTTTATTACGTTTATAGTTATTTATTGATTCCCTTCTTTAGCTGACTGCCTGCTCATATAAGGCGCTGTGCTGTTTTTTTGTGAAGCAGCCTTTACACAGCTTCTCCGCTGTTTTATAAACGAACGCCATATAAGGCCATCCTTTTTTCTTGCTTCACCAAGGAAGCAGCCTTTTTATTTAATCCACGGGTTCTCTGCTGTTTTATTGTTCGTTTATTATGATTGTTATAGTTCTCTTTGTATACCACATTGTCAGTTCAGCACTCCGGTTGTAAAATGACCAAGCTGTACAAGCTTACTGTTGAGAATGCAACGTATAGTTGTACAGGAGAAAAGCAATCTTGCCTCAAATCAATGGCAACCTTTTGTAGGTCTATGAACTTAATTTAAACTTTAGGTTTACACGGTGCTTGGTTTCCGAAGTACCTGCACTCATGAATATGTCTGTATGCGTCAGTCGCTTCATATTCTTTTCCTACATTATCAATTGTGTAATATGTTTTTTGAACAGGTTTGATTCATCGAAGTGATCACTCGTGCTGCGTTCAGTCAGTTCACGTGAGCCGCTCTCTTGTGTGATGTTGCAATGTCCACGGCTTTATTTAATGTTAGCTAAGATTCGGCACTTAAAAGTTTCTCGCTACAGCAATTTTAACTCCATTACAAAGTGATCCAAAGTCTCGTTTATACCTCGTGTCTTCTCATTAAACTTGTATGTCGTGAATATGGTATTGCAAATGGCAGCGGGAGCGTTTCTATAAACTTAATTTAAACTTACGGTTTACACCGTGCTTTGTTTCCGCAGTAGCTGCACTTATGAATATGCTTGTATGCGTCACTCGCTCGCTTCTTATTGTTTCGCTGCCTTCTCAATTGTGTAATGAATGTTTTCTTCAGCGCTCTTTGGGGCTCTTCCTTGTTTTCTACGTACTGCGTTCACAGTCAGTTCACGTGATTACGTGGGAGGCGTGATGACGCGATATGCAACTCCGCCTCCCACGGCCATCGAGTTGCAGTCTATTACAGTATATGGACAAAAAAGAGGTTCCAGTTATGACCATTACGCGTAGAATTTCGAAATGAAACCTGCCTAACTTTTGTAAGTAAGCTGTAAGGAATGAGCCTGCCAAATTTCAGCCTTCCACCTACATGGGAAGTTGGACAGTGAGTGAGTGAGTGAGTGAGTGAGTGAGTGAGTGAGTGAGTGAGTGAGTCAGTGAGGGCTTTGCCTTTTATTAGTATAGATTCCACTCGTGCCCGTTTCATCTTACGTTGTCGAAACGGGCTCTTTGTCTAGTTAATTAATAAACCTCTATGCATCCTAGTGCAGGATGAGTGCTAGTTGGATAGGTACTGGAGAAAAATTGACTTGTTTGTCATTATTCGTATGAATATAGTTTTTTGTAGTCCTAATATTGACACATTTACAGAGTACATGTCTAAATGATTAGATAAAATCAGTCACTAGGTTTTCAAACTGATGTAGGGTTAGTCCATGCAGTTTTAATGTTTCCTTCTGTAGTTTTCCCATAAGCAATAGTCACCTTTACTGTGTGGTCTTTGCTTATGATTACTTCTGAACAGAAGAGATGCAAAACAACTTTGAAGGGGTTCACCTTTACAATAATCAGAACATAGACACCTGTGATACCAAGTCATGACATGTGACATCCTCAAATGACAAAAGGTAGTGACTGCAGTCATCAAGACCCAAAACACTAGAGCTGAACAAGAACCAGAAAGTTAAAGAGTTAAAATGAGTCCAGTATTCAAAATTCTTTTTCTTTAAATATATATCTTTTATATATGAGGCTCGTTGACATTACATGTTGTGAACTGTGAACACCACTTGAATAGCAGTGGAATCACCAGCTGTAAATAATACAGTAGAACCCATGACAAGGAGGACACTCAAGGCAAAGTTCACAAAAAATGCTAAACAAAACAGTGCAGTGATGATGTTTCCAAAATAAGGTGAAAATAAGTCACATATTAAAAAAATATGCAAATGCAATTACTTGAAATGACTAAAAGTCGTCATAATAAATTCCTAAAGGCCATAGCATATTACCTGATTTCTCCAGCGATTTTCAATCTCAGAGTTCATTTACATAATCTTAGCGAGACTGATGCGTTTGTTCTACCACGACCAATAACATATCCAGAGGCTCAGTCCAACCAGTCTGCGATGTATCCTGACAGCATGAAATAGGTTTGACTTTGTCTTGGAAGAGTTAAGAACCAATGAGAGTTCAGCAAGAAATAAAGTCCAATTAATGCAGCTATGAGGAATGAGGAATGGGGGTGTTTTGGACCTCACAGACAGAGGAGTGGCTTGTCGGTCTGATGTCTTGTGTTTTATGTATCATAACATAATGGTAAAAGATAAAAAAGGGGCACAGTTTGTGGCTGAATTCACTGTACCTGGAGAGCATTTGTACAGCACCAGCTGTATCAATAGCACATTATTGTCTGACAGAAAAAAGGTTTGAACTTTGGAAATGTGAAACCATCCTGGAAAACTGTCACAATGTAATGCAATCTTCATAGCCTATGATACGGAGTTATGAAATGTAACATCCTCAAGAGACAAAGGTAGCAACTACAGTCATCAACTTTCACATCCTCTTCAAGTAGAAATTATGTAATGTGTTTGAGTAAACCTCCCATCCCCTAACACACATGAAACATATGAACCTTTTTATCAGTCATTAACCTCCTTAGCAGTTAACCTGATTATCACTCAGGCTGTGAAAATAGTGTTAAAAGCTTTTGTCCAGAGTGTTACTCATGCAACTGTATAGACGTGTCTCGCATAAGCATTAGACTCAGACTGTAAAAGTGCTAACAGAGTTAATCCCGAGCGCTACTCGGGCAACAGTATAGGCATGCCTTACACAAATGTCAGGCCAGAGCGTTACCCAGGCAATGGTGTAGACACATCTTCTTCTAGCCTTATTAAGACGTCTCATAAGAAATGTTTTTCAGCAGCCCAGGTATTGCACGCTTTTGACAGTGATATGAGCAGTGATGTTGAGGAGCCTCTCATCAGTAGTGATCAGTCTTCAAGCAGTGAAATTGAAATGGACAGTGAAACCGAAAGTGGTTCTGATGAATACGAAAGTGACGCTCATGTTTGGGTTTCTGTTGACCCTGCTTGAAATAAAACAGCACCACCTTGTTTTGAATTTGTGGGGTAGCCAGGGGTAAAAGTGAACGTTGACAGCCAAGATCCTCTTACTTACTTGAAATTATTTCTTGATGATGATGTGATTGAAAGAATCGTTGTTGAGATGAACTGTTATTCTGAACAGTGTCGGGTAAATGATCATACACCGAAGCAGTTTTCCTGTTCAATGATATACCACACAAAAGACATATTTTGACAGTATATACTGCATTAGCATCATCATCATCATCATTATTATTCACTTCATTTTATTATTATTACCATTCATCATCATTATTATTATTTGTATCATTATCATACTTTTTACGCTTCTGACTTTGTACCTTTAGTGTTTTCCATATTTTACAGTAGAAAGAAAAGACTTAATAAAAATGTAATTTTTCAAACCAAAAATGTAATGCTTTTTACATGTTTTTTTCAGATAAAATATAATGCTAAGGAGGGTAAGTCACTGATAATGAAGTTACCAACTCAATCTGTAAGCTTAATAGCTTCCTATAGAAAAGTTAACTACCAATGACAACCATCAAAGGGACTGGTAACAAACTGATGGGGACGTGAATCAATAAAAATATCACAGTCTGCCTTTCCTATAGTCTAATCCATCACATGGTTTTTGTTTAATTCTGATTTTTTTATTGTTATTGTTGTAACATTATTTTGTGTTCTTATTTTTGGTTGCCACCATTTTGTTGAAAATCTTTGCATGGTCACAGCTACACTGTTTACAATCACTATGTCCTCATCCTGTCAAAGTGACATCAGGGACACATGACATATTGTTTCATTATGCATTATCTATAGAAGATGACAGCATACTACTGCAAAACATCCTAGGCTGATCGATCATTACCTTTTCCTACAACTATTGCTAGCATAGAAGAAGCTAATGGGTGCATATGAGAAGCATCTGGTGTAGAATGTTTTGGTAGTTTCTTGACTCTGACTCTTCTTAGTGGTTTGACTCGGACTTTCGGTTTATTTGATTTCTCTCTCTTGGTTTTTGACTGTAGCCTGTCCCCGATTCAGTCTTTTCCCCTCTCAAATCTCTCTCAGGACACTTAGCTTTTCTGAATCTTTTATTAATAATGAATCTTTTCTCCTCTGTCAGTCTATTAATTGCATTAGGTACAGTGTTTACCTTCCACCTTGGTTCATTTAGGTTTAATAAGTATTTAATAAGTAAGAAAAGAGTCACTTAAATAAGGGCAGCTAGTCTGATGTTCTGTAAAATGTTTGTTTAAAGGGCAATTTCTCAATATTTAGATGAGTTCAGGCCACCCCAGCCTGATTTTGTTGCAATTAGGCCGCCAAGGTTGGCTTCATGCTTGTTTGATGTTGGTAACCAGGAGGAGAATTTCTTGTATTTCATTCTTTTATGTTACCCAAAAGAGGCTCCTCTGCTAGTTAGTCAGAAGAAAACAAACTTGACACTATTAAAGTGTCAAGCAGCCATACATGTAAGGTGGCATTGTGATGGTCTGCTTGCTGTACTAATCTGAATTGCTTTGTGGGTCCATTGGGGTTTGGCATTCTGCAGCTCGAAATACATGTGTGGTTATCATTCATCTCTTAATGCATGGCCTGATTTACCGCAGGCATCAACTGTGGAGCGAAGTGCTTTCTTTTAGTGGCCATTCGGTTTTAAGCTTGGTGCTTAAGAAAGCCTTCAGAAGGTCACAGGATTGTTAATGGCCATCACAATGTGATGGTAGATACATAACACTTTATAATGCCTAGTTGTGTTTTACCTTTAAAGAAATAACTACACTAAAAATTAAAATTTTTATATGTTACTTACTCCATGTGTTTTGTTGTGATGGATGAGGTAAATTTTTAATTCCATGTTTTCACAGAGAACAGAGATAACAAATTTTCTGATAGTTTCTTCATATACTTGGACATCAGTGATGAACCCAGGCGTACAGGAGCAGCTGGGTGACAGACAACTTGGCAAAAAGACAACTCGGTAAAAGACAATTCAGCGAAAAGACAACTTAGTGAAAAGACAACTCGGCGACATCCTTTACCAGTTAGGTTCAAAGAAATTTTTTAATGATATTTAAATAACAACGTGATTTAAAATGTTGAAAATAAATTTATATAATTGATGAACGAACTTTATTCTGCAGATGGAACAAACTCTATCTTACATTATCTTCTGTAACCAAAATTGCTAATCCTTTATATAAATTGTATTGATTTTAATCGTATGATAACAATATTTAGAATACAAAAGGTGACCTGCGAGTACGGCTTAAGGAATATCTTTACTCTCAACGTATTGGGACTCTCATAAAGCAGGTGATTCTGTGGATTTTCCGGCGCCCTGCTGATTTCGTGGAATTGGCTACCGGATCGGATGTCTCTGAATTGTCTTTTGCCAAGTTGTCTTTTCGCCGGGTTGTCTTTCGCGTAGTTGTCTTTTCGCTGAGTTGACTGTTGCCCAGTTGCCACCGAAACGAACCCATGGTCTTAAGGTGTTTCTGGTCTTAGATCATCAGAAGCTCTCACCCAGGCGACCCAGCTGGGGATAATCAGTCCCCACCATGTGTCCAAATAGCGTGCTACACCATGGATCACCCCTCTTGATCCACAACCACCTTGACGCTTTTCTGCCATGCCAATGATGTTCTTTATGGCTCTTCTTTCCTGCAACCCTCTGTTGCCAAGGAGACTGAGTGCCTGACATAAAGAGTGGTCTGCAAAGCCCCTGCAGCCCACCTAAATGGGCCTTCTACCCATACCTTCTGCATTACTCTACCAGCTCAAGGTATTTTGCCTTCTTGTGCTCATGGCCCTCCTCTGTCTGGTCTTCCATCATGATCACTTTCTTAGACTGGTCAGATGTTAAGAGTGTCATCCTTGCAATGTGTTCCAGGAACTTCAACTGCATTTCTAGCTCAGCCTTCAGCTTCCAGTAGAACGGGTGTCTGCATGAAACAACACTGGACAACAGCAAATGAAATAAAAATGTCAGTGGAAGAATCTCCTATTATTCATGATGAACTCACATAACAGATCATCCAATCGTATACTCATCATGTGCAAAATGAATGCATGTTTGACTAAACTTTTCTTAAATAAATACTTCTGGAGTAGTGCATGAATAGGAAAAGTAGTCACACTGGATCAAGCTTTTGAATTGAAGATGGGATTCTTGACCATTGCATAAAGAAAGATGCGGCTCTTCAATTTGAAACCTTGTGAGGTCTCCATAGACTTCCATACCATCAGAAATGTTGTGATCTTCATTCTCCATGAAACCAGATGGGGTAAGCAACATAAAAAAGAATTTTTGGGTGGGATTATTCCTTTAAGGATTAAAAAGGCACTCAAATTATTACTTCTGTAATACGCCTTAGGGGGCAGAGGTGCAAAATTCTCTTTTGGTTTCTTATGTGCCTCCATTACTGGACTGCTGAAGATCTGTTGCCCATGTTTCTTGTTGAAGTATGATTGTAAATGAGGGCAGACCATTTTTAAAGATGCTAGTTTAACTGTTAATGCTAGCTGGGTGTTTACTTACAGTGCCTTCTGAAAGTATACAGAGCTCTTCACTTTTTTCACATTTGGTTATGTTGCAGCCTTATGTTAAGATCATTTTAATTAATTTCTGTCCTCATCAACCAACACTCAATACCACAGAATGACAAAGCAAAAACAAGATTTTAAAAAATTTGGTAAATTTAATAAAAAGAAAGAAAAAGAAAATCTCCCTTTGACCCAAGTATTCAGACCCTGTATTCAGTTCTTAGCTGAAGCCCCTTTGGCAGCAATTACAACCTGCAGTCTTCTTGAGTAGAAAGCAACAAGCTTAGGGATATTTTTACCATTCTTCTAAGCAGAATGCTTCAAACTTAACTTTTATCAGGTTTATGGAGAGTTATTTTCAGGGATCTCCAGAGATGTTTTATTTCATTCATGTCCAACATTCTCAGAGCTCAACCTGCTGGAAGGTAAACCTTTGGCCCAATCTGAGGTCGGAGTACAAAGGAACAGGTGACCTCTGTACTTTGCTGCATTCAACTTTTTCTCAACACTGTCTAGTCTCTCAGTCATTGTCACTGAAAAGCAATGCCCACAGCATGGTGCTGATACCACCATGGTTCACCACTGGAATGGTATTGCACAGGTGATGAGCGAGGCCTGGTTTCATCCAGACATAAAACTTAGAACTGAGGCCAAACAGTTCAATCTTGGCTTCAACAAGCCAGAGAATCTTGTTTCTTACCATATGCGATTATTTTGAGTGCCTTTTTGCAAACTCCAAATGGGTCTTTTACAAAGAAGAGGCATCTGTCTAGCTACATTTTTTATAAAGCCCAGATCGATGGAGTGTTGCAATGGTTTGTTGGCTTTTTAGATGTTTCTCCCATCTCCACACAGGTTCTCTGAAAAACAGCCAGAGTGACTGTCGGCTTCTTAGTCACCTCTCTTACCGTTGTCCTTCTCCTACAATTGTTCAGTTTGGTTCTAGGATGAGACATTTAAGAACCATAGAGGCCACTGTGCTCTTGACCTTCAAAGCTGCAAAACTGTTTCCCCAGGTCCATTCCTTGACACAGTCCTGTCAACTTCAACCTCATGGTTTGGTATTTGCTCTGATAAACATTGTTAGTTGTGGGACCTTCTACAAATAGGTTTGTGCTTTTCTTAATCATGTCCAATCAATTGAATTGACCACATATGGACTCCAAACAAAGTGTTGAAACATCTCAATGATGGTCAACAGAATGGGAAGCACCTGAGCCAAATGTCAAGTGTCATAGCAAAAGGTCTGGTTTCTTGTGCCAAAGAGATATTTCAGTTTTTTGTTTTTTTTAATTTGCAATTTATTTTTATGCTTTGTCATTCTGGAGTATTGAGTGATGTCTGATGAGGGAAAAAATGAATGATTTTAGCATAAGGTTGCAACATAACAAAACATGACTATTTCTGAAGGAGCTGTATACTGTTTCCAATGCTGTAAGCCTGCATTGGCTACAACAAAATAAGTGATTTCATATCCCAGAGGATAATAATTATAATACATTGATTATAAAAACATGGGGAACTATTACAAAACTTATAATGCATAATTCTTCTGTATTAATCTTAGTTTGGACAACATGGTGGTATAGTGGTTATCACTACTGCCTGACAGGTACAGAGTTCTGGGTTCAAATCCAAGTGTGATCTCTCTGTCTACAGCTGGCACTTTCTTTCAGTGTTCAGATGCGTATTTACAACATACTCTAATTTGCATTCCCACATCTCAAAGGTGTGCAAGTTGGGTTAATTAGCAGTATTAGCGAGTGTGCTATGCAGTGGATTGGCACCCATTCCAAAGCTGGCCCCTGTCTTTCTCCCAGATCTGCAGGGATAGGCAGTTACAAGTTGATTAAACAGGTATGGTTATGAATGGATTATTACAAACAAACGTCTCAGTGTTTAGCAACAACTGAGAGAATTCTTTGACATTTTACCAGGAGAAGAAAACTGATTCAAGCAGTTTAGAAAAAAAAAACAAAAAAACATTGGAGCTACAAGCTGCCACCTGACTGGTCAAGAAACCAGAAGAGCAAAAATCATTTGTCCAGACAGGCATAAAGCCTGAAGGCGAGTGCCTTGTAGGCCCTCATGGGAACTCCCCAGTAAAAGCAGCATTTTTGAACTTCATCTGAAACGCAAACCAGTGATGACAAACTCAGCACTAAACACTACATTTCTGGCTGTTGAGAGTACATTTGCCAACTTACAAAACAAATTTAGAAAATGTTGTGTGTCCAGCAGTACATACAGTAAATCTTCTGTTTTCTTGTCAACAGAATTGGTAGATTCACTTGCCAAAAGACGCTCTCAATATCTTTGCAAAAGGACGAAGGTCCAAGTCTTTACAGTCCTTGTACTCCCTGTCTTGCTATGGTTGCAAGACATGGACACTATCCAGTGACCTGAAATGAAGACTGGACTCCTTTAGTACTGTGTCTCTTCGGAGAATCCTTGGGTTAAGCTGGTTTGACTTTACGTCAAATGAGCGGTTGCTCGTGGAGTCCTGAATGAGACACGTTATCTGCAGAAGTCTGAGAATTCCTCAATAAAAGACTCATTATATTTTGGTGGTCTATAAGCAGGCAATACAAGAAACTGCAACACTGCATGCAGAACTATGGCAAGATACATCTCTCTATTATAATAAAAAAATCCTGGGAAGAGACGTGACTTGTTCAGAGAGATACTTTCCAGTCCCGTAAGATGAGACTTTGTGCCAAGAGATTTAATCACACCCTGGGCTGGAAATAAAAGACAAAGAGTAGATGACAAAGTAGAACGTCGTAAAGAATTCATAAACATTGGCGCGTTAGAGATAATGAAAGTGCTAAAATTCGAAAGTCTCAAAAAAATAATAGCGAAGATCGCATTAGCGCTAACAAACAGAAATTATTACTCCGTGAAATAATGGAACAGTGAAAAGAGATCGAATATGTTTTTCGGATTTAAACTTTAAGTCGGAGGCTTGTAGATCATCTAATTCGTGTTGCCATCAGGGAAAAGTAGTGTTTCTTCTCAATGAAGATGCGTATCCGTGAGAATTAAAAGATTTGTTGTTTGGTGAAAGCGAAATCCACATACGCGAGCTGCAGAGACGCGAAGTGGCTGGCGCGTAGCGCACGCCGGGGGGGTTGGCGAGCGACGCAAGCCGGGGGCAAAGTCCCCTAGTGAATATACATGAAAGTACCAAAACCGGTATCTTTACAGTTTAATCAGCTCAAGAAAATACTTGCTAAACTGCTGCCTTTCTTACCTTGGTGAACAGAATGAACAAAACTAATTCAGAGCTGCTGCTTTAATTAACACTGCCGTGCTGTTGCTGATGCGCCATGTTTCATGCAAAGTAAGAAATTCTGTTTTCCTATTACTGATAAGATTGTTAATGCAAAAAAAATGTAACTGGTGTGGCCGAGCTACTCCGGGAGCTAGAGACGGGAAAGGGGAAGACAAAGCTTGCCGGAGGGAGACTTGCGGAGCAAGAAAGAGAAAAGAAGGAAGACTTTTTTTATTGTATTGTGCTGTGCTTGTACTGGACTGTTGAACTTGTGGAAACAGGGAAGGCATTGCCCACTAGGTATAAAAGCCCTGTGTGATTTGAACTTGTGTCCTATGTCTGTCTGTGTCAGGGCTGGCCTTTACTCTGGTTAATGCTCTAATATAATATGGTCCATTATTAGAGTTCTCATATAGTGTACATCTACACTCACTGACCACTTTATTAGGTACGCCTTGCTAGTACTGGGTTGGACCCCCTTTTGTCTTCAGAACTGCAGTAATTCTTTGTTGCATAGATTCAAGAAGGTGCTGGAAGAATTCCTTAGGGATTTTGGTCCATATTGACAAAAGGTGCCCTATTGGATTGAGATCTGGTGACTGTGGATGCTATTTCAGCACAATGAACTCATTGTTATGTTCAAGAAACCAGTTTGAGATGATTTGAGCTTTGTGATATGGTGCATTATCCTGCTGGAAGTAGCTATCAGAAGCTGAGTAAACTGTGCTCACAACGGGATGGACATGGTGAGCAACAATACTCAGGAAGGCTGTGGCCTTAAAACAATGCTCAGTTGGTACTAAGGGGTCCAAAGTGTGCCAAGAAAATATCCACCACACCGTTACACCACCACCAGTCTGAACCATTGATACAAGGCATGATGGATCCGTGCTTTCATGTTGTTGAAACCAAACTCTCACCCTACCATCCAAATGTTGTGGCAGAAATAGAGACTTGTCAGACCAGGCAACAATTTTCCAATCTTCTATTGTCCAATTTTGATAAACCCATGCGAATTGTAGTCTCAGTTGCCTGTTCTTAGCTAACAGTAGTGGCACCTGCTGTAGCCATCCGCTTCAATGTTCTACATGTTGTGCATTCAGAGATGCTCTTCTGTATACCTCAGTTATAATGAGTGGTTATTTGAGTTACTGTTGCCTTTCTATCAACTCAAACCAGTCTGGCCATTCTCCTCTGGTCTCTGGCATCAACAAGGCATTTTTGCCCAGAGTACTGTCTCTCACTGGATATTTTCCTGTTTTCTGACTGTTCTCTGTAAACTTTAGAGATGGCTATGTGTGAAAATCCCAGTAGATCACCAGTTTCTGAAATACTCAGACCAGCCCGTCTGGCACCACCAACCATGCCATGTTCAAAGTCACTTAAATCAGCTTTTTTCCCCATTCTGGAGCTTGGTTTGAATTTTAGCAGGTTGTCTTAGCAATGTCTACATGTCTAAATGCACTGAGCTGCTGCCATGTGATTGGCTGATTAGATATTTGCATTAACAAGCAGTTGAACAGGTGTACCTAATAAAGTGTCCAGTGAGTGAATAGGTGAAGCCACTGCAGAATTATCATATCCTAATATGGGTTTATAGTTCACAATAAGACTAGAGCTACATAGAGGATTTAAATCAACATCACTGTTATTTTTTATTGTATACTAGCTGATTACCCAGTGGCTTCACTCACTGAGTGCAAGGGAAATGTAGTCTATAAGTTATTAAACAGTAAAACATTAACATTTAAGAAGTAAAGATACATTGAGCACTACTGGAGTGGTTTCGGGTAAACTACATTTTAAAGGCAATATAACACAACAGGTAAGTAGCAGATCCCTTGTGAAAGGCGCTACACGACCGATGTGGTATAGAAATTACATTTTCTATGTGATCGTCCAAATTTCTGCCTGACAACCTTGGACTATGTACGTGTGATTTACTTCTTAAAATAATTAATCACAAAAGCAACCTTGAATGTTGTGGGGTTTTAATGACCCGAACTTACCTTAAGGGACAGTAAGTAGTCGTGTAGGGCAATTTACAAACAGAGTTGTGCTTCGATGGTGCCGATTACACTCATTTGCAAAGATTTCCACTCTCCCAGGAGCCGATGGGGGACTTGAAGTGTCACAAACAGTGCGAGAAGAGAGGACGCTGCCCGAAACTGCGAAGCTCTCGACTCGGCGGAGCAGCCCAACATTCCGCGCCATCCCAGCGTCCAGTTTGTTCTCATGATCCCTCACTGCTGAAGGCGGTCTCGTCTTCACATTTTTTACAGCTCGGCGCAGTTAAAAAGTAGAAAGACGCAAACCTATTTTCCTCATCTCTTCTACTATTAAGTACTGCCAACTAAAAAAAAAGTTATAATGTGGCAGTTTCAGCGACAGTCACGTGGATGAATAAATAAAACTTCTCTGTCAGAACTGGCCTGGTGACGCAGGATGCACTTCTGTGGGATAGATTGGCGTGTTTGTGTTTACTTCTTTTCAATATCAGTAAAATAACTCTCACACAAATAATAACAATTCGTAAAGATGATATAAAAATGGCATCCACAAACGAAGTGATTAGTTCCTGTATTATAATATGTTCTGTTGTCATAGGTAATTTCCATATCGTGTGGTCATACGTAATTTCTGTTTCATACGTAATTTCCATATCGCGTTGTCATACGTAATTTCCATTTCAAACACGAAAACAATTTTATATATATATATATATATATATATATATATATATATATATATATATATATATATATATATATATATATATATATAGAATGATTTGTTAAAGCACTGATGTTACATAAGGTCATTTTATAAGTCATGGGTTGGCAAATCTTCACCAAACAATTAATTGCAGGGATAATGTTTAAATTGTGGACATAAATGCTTTAAAAATGCCATACATCTACTTTGGTAGATTCAAAATATATCACACATTAAAATTAAGATTGATTTCATATGCTCAAAGCTGATTAATTACATTACCAATACTGTTTGAGAGGACCTGGGATCCTTGCCTGCTTGGATGTAACCCACCTCTACTGAAAAATGTCTGTTGCTCCCAGAGCAAATCGAAACGGTCAAAGAAGGCAAAGGCTGTGCTCAGCACAGAAAGTCTTCAACCAGTTGTTGAGGAAAAAGAGATGACTGAAGGCTTCACTTGACCTTCAGAGTATAGGAAGTGGTCTAGAGATGTCTCCTAGGTCCACTCTTGAGTGATGTGGTGCAATGATGCAAAGTCCTCCTTCGGCACCTCTAACCAGAGACTGAGAATTGTTTCTACATGAAAATCATGTTGCCAATATCTTCATGCTTTACAAGCATAGCACTTTTTTTTTTTTACAATGTCCTGAATATGTGTCCCAGGAAAGCGGGACTCAAAAGTCTTTCAGCCAGAAGGAACACAGTCCATGTTTCATAAAATTGACTTCCCCAAAATGACCACAGCACTTCGGTGGGCAGTAACCACAAAGCTGAAATCTTTAAAATGGTTGCTCAAATGCAACATTGGGGGTGCTTCAGGTGAGGTCCCCTCATTTGTTGGTGTTCCCACAGTCCATCCTGAGTGGCAGCAGGGGTAAAACAGAAACTAGCAGGCTTCAGGTGCTCCCCGGGTGTGGCCGAAGCCAGCAGGAAATTGCTGGAAGGAGAATCTGGCTGAGTACACCTTGCTGCATTGCACTGAAATATAAGGGCTTTCAGGTGCCTGTGGCAAGAGTGAAGCTTTTATACCTGTTACTCCAAAACCTTCAGCTTTTCATTGATATTTCTGAACATCTCCATTGTACTAGATGATTTTCTGTGGGATCTTGCAGACGACAAAAACAGAAGAACAATACACCAAAGCTCAGAGCTTCTGCACAAGACTATTCACCACAGCTGTACTGTAAACAGCTTCTGTCCTGGAATTGTTACAATTCAATTTTTCACTTATTTGGTAATAATCAATAATAATTTATATTTTTAAATGTGATTATTTTTTATTGTTAGATGTGTTAATTTTTATGTCAATATTTTCCTTTTTACTGGGTACATGTATTGCGTTTTTGGATTTTTTTTTTATTGTGGCAGCCATATTATTGTTGCCAAATCAGCTGCATTGCCATCTTCTGTGACTACCGGAGGTCACACTGTTAGATGTCATTGCTTGGATGGTGTATAAGATGGTAGCATTTTTGTTTTTGTGTCCAAGATTCTGGACACTATCTCAAAACTTTAATGATTAGTTTGTACTGCTCCTTAGGAAACTTTCCTTGCCCTTAGATGGCCAATTATAAAATGCACTGCCGATCCCGAGAGTGTCAACTTGTAACGGCCGACTACTTACCCAGCCGGCAGCTACACTACCAACACCTGTGGCCTGGATAAATTCCTGAGATAAATCTACATATACCAAGCCGTACCTCTAACAAATAATATTTTCACCTCAATCGTTGGTTTACACAAGCACGCAAAAGCAGGAATGTCAAATAAGTGAATGAATATATTAAATGGAACACAGCAACAAAACACTACTGCACATTTCCCACGTAGCAAATATATATGTATATATGGATATGGATAATGACGTCCAATCCCGGGGTCTCTGGTAATGATTGAATTGAGGTAAATCCGGCGGAATGAAAAACAAACTGGATACAAAAGCGCAATGTGAAAAATAGCAGGTAATGGTGGTTCGTTGTCGTGAAATGAAATCTCAGTTTTTCTCATTTTTCTTCCCCTTTTCCCTCCTGATTGTTTAAATAGTAAAGAGCCGGATGTAATTGATTGTGAACAGGTGCTTTCCATCTTGGGGCTGCGGTCTCTCCCTCATCCGTTCCCTCTGTGTTTACGGGGACAACATTCACTGACGCACACATTATAAATAGCAAACGGGACGATGGAAACAAAATGCACTCAGCACAAACAGTGAAAACACTATTACTATGTGGCCCTGCTACAAACTAAAGAGAAAAAATAACTAAATAATCCGGAGCGCAAGTGACAAACACTACCTTTCTACTAATCTCACAGCAAGTACAGAGCACACCAACAGATACAAAGTGACAACAGTAATAAAATTATTATTGTAAATAAGAAATTTCTTATACAAAACGCATGCTGCAGCACACTCCCCACACTGATAGATCACAAAACATGACATTCCAACATGAAATACACAAACAATGATTATTATAAAAGATTTACTGAATGGAAAGAAAGTTAATTGAATGTCCATCCATAGGATTACAATTCTTTTTTTATCTTAATGTTCAATATTTCAAGGTGGCCCAGACACAAACAGACGGACACCGATGGTTCAGGCACCAACACACGTTTATTCATTATATACACTATTTACAATGACGCACACACAACCTAGTGCCCCAGCACTAATCACCCTTCAGTCCAGGCCTCTCTTTCCAATGCCTTTCTCTCTTCTTGACCGCCTCCACTCCTCTCCTCTGAGCTCCGTCCTCTTCCACCCGACTCCAGCCATCAAACGGAGGGAGGCGGCCCTTTTTATCTTCACCCGGATGTGCTCCAGGTGCCTCCCAATGAACTTCTGCCGGCACTCGCTGGTGTGGCAGAAGTGCCGGCTGTGCACCTGGAAGCACACTGGGTGTCCCTGGTCTTCGTGCCCCCAGCACTTCCGGGTGTGGTGGAAGTGCTGAGGACCAGGGCTCTCCTGGCATTTGGGCGCCCCCTGGTGGTGACCACGGGCCCCTATAGGGTTTAGCTTCCATGCTCCTTTCCCGTGGTCCCCATAGCCACCAGGGTGGTTTCCCCCTTGTGGTCTGGAGGAGGCATACTCCCTCCTTCGGTCCTTCTGGGTGTTCTGGCTGGGTACTGCCCCCAGCCGCTTGCCACAAAGGGTCACACTGAGCCATAACTCGATACAGGGAACTTGCTTCTACAGACTTGTCAGGCCCTCTCCCATGTAAAACATGAAGCAGAAAAATCCTTTAGGTTTATTTGCCATCTATGCATGAACCTGGGGTCACCTGTTTCCTCTTGTAGTGGCTGTAGTTTCTCCTGCAGTTTTGCAATCTTCCTCTGGCACTGTTCCTTGACTTTTTTCTTTCCTCCTCCTTTACCACTGCACATTCACCCTTTTTGTATGGTCAGCCCCTCCCCTGTTAGATTCTATTGGCCCTCCAAGTCAGGTGCTCCTTGTCAGGTAATACCTTCATTCCTAATAAATGTTCAGTGTTTGTTCTTCTGCAATGATGGAGAATATACAACCCGCTAATGACTTTGCACACACATGATAATTGTTACAAGCTATTGGTGATCAAGTAAGAGAGTTAGGTCTTTGAATATTAACTTTGATTCTTGTTCAGCGATATGGCTTTGATGTTTTGGTTCTTCTTGATTTGGTGGTTTTGACCTCTGCTTGTTTTCTGACTTGCCGTTTTCTCTTCAAGGGGTGCTTCTGGCAGTTATTTTTCAATTATGCCCATTTTCTACATTGGGTCAGGACATCTTGGAGTATGAAATGACAGAACTGGAGATGATTTGGGTTCATTCAATGCTTGAACAGTTGTAACAAAAATACATTTAGTATTACATTAATGGAGGACATTTGGACATATTCTGAGTTCTTTTTCCAGGTATACGAGTAAATAGTGCAGTTAGGAAACTGTTAGCTTGAAGGATGCAAAAAAGATATCCTGTTAAGTTCCATAAGCGGGAGATAAAAGCCTTTAAATTAGTCAGAGGCACAAAATTTAATTTAAAAGAGAAAAGCAGATGCACTTCTGAAAGCTTGTGTCTGGATTGTGGAAATGAAGGACATTTTCTGAACAGTTTCTAAAAGTAATTGAAAAAGAATGTTATCCAGCTTTGGCTGGAGTTTGTAGTAATGAATAACCTTATAACTTAATTAGTAAAAAACTCCTTCCTTGCACTTGTCCAAATAAACAACTGACTTGAAGTAACAGCTCTAATAGATTCAGGATTGGTGGAAAATCGGCCTAGTTGAGGTCTTTACAGCACATTAACTACTAAAAATACCTTAGAATGTAAAAAAATAGGGAGTTGGTCTTTCTTAACACTTCCTTTATAATGGGCAAGCTACATCCTGTGCTTATTATTCAAAGAAACTACGCTGATGAAGTTTTGTTATTTCCTCTTTGTTTCCTTTTGTATTAATGTTCTCTTCGTTGAAGGAAGTTATGTTCTTGACTAGTCTTTTTGAAGCGTTAGCAATTTAGTAATACAAATTAAGTTCTCTTTATTACTTCTTCTGACTGGTTTATTTAATTTCTTAATAAAATGTTTTTGTATCAATTACTATTACAGCTTATTTCTTATGTTAATCAATTTCCACCATGTTTTTAGGTGTGTGACCACAATGGGATGCTCTCCTTGGACCCACTTGTCCTCCTGGTGAAGGGTAATCTTTGTACCATTTCTGGTTGACCTCAGGGGTATTAAGAACATTTTGAACAAACAACTCCAAACAAGTCTTTAATAGTCAATCTGAGAGGTTGATGGAGAAGGTTGTTTGTTTAAGGGGTATCCAAAGGGTATCATCAAAAGAATAGGCAGTGGTCCGGTACGCATATGTCAAGAAAATCTGTCACCAAAACAAAAACCTGACTCCAGGTTTGGAGTTAAATTTGAATTGACTCAAACAAACCTAGTATTGCCTTTTTTCTTTAGGTTGCTTTAGCTCATGTTATAACCACGTCTTTCCATTACCATCGTTCAGAAATCAGCATAAATGCACCACCTTCGTTCATATGCGTAGTTTTATAATATCATGTGTCACATTGTTGTATCTCCACTTAACTAGGAAGGGATGCCATTGCCAATAGTAATATTGGGGTGCCCATGAAAACAATGCATAAAATGGTGCAGTTGTGACATTAGGGAAACAACAGTAAAACTGAATAGCAACAAAAAGAATAATAGTAATAATTCCAAAAGTCAAATCAAACAAATGAGGATAATAACTAACATGTTTCTTCTAAAGAGATATGTTTTGTATGACATACATCCAATTTTAATCTATGAAAAAATGAGAATCAGGCTCTGAGGCATGGGTGTACGAGCTGAGGCACAAAAATAACTGGACTGTGCTTGGGGCTTTCCTAGAAAACCATCTGGAAGTTGGCTGAACGTGAATCATAGAATCATATGCCCTCCTACACTCCCTCTCAAACCGCTGACCGGCTAGGTATGTCCTGTGAATAGCCCAGTCAGTATTTGCACAACAATCGCTACACGAGTTGCCACTATAATGTCGGGTCAAAAAATCGAACAGCGAATCAACGTCAAATTTCTCGCGAAATGGAACAAAACTGCCACAAAACTTATGAAATGATAGAAACAGTATGGTGACAACAGTTTGTCTCGCACACAAGTTTTTGAGTGGCACAAACGTTTCAAGGAAGGATAAGAAAATGTGGCGAGGGGGGTGGGTGCTTCACCAAGACAATACTCTCGCACACAATGCTTTTTCCGTAAAGCAGTTTTTGACTGACAAAAACATTCCTGTCCTCGAACATCCACCCTATTCACCCAATTTAGCTCCCTGTGATTTTTACTTGTTCCCGAAAGGAGCTGAAAGGAGCACATTTTTCTTCAGTGGATGAAGTGAAGACAGAAACGGCAAGCCTGTCGAAGAGCCTCAAGCAAGAAGATTTCCAGCACTGTTTCAATCAATGGAAGATGTATATGGAGCGGGTGTAGAGATCGGGAGGGGGAGTATATAGAAGGTGACAATGTTTAAAATGCTGTAATTCATCAATAAATATATATATATTTTTACCAGTACTGTTATTTTTGTGTTGCACCTCGTATTTAGAAACTACTGTCATTATCTGGACACATTCAAAATAAGCTAAACCTGAGCAGAGGTGATTAGCAGTCAAGACTGCATTGTGCAGCGAGCTGCCAACAGTTTGCTCTGTTAAAGAAATGGAGTTAACTGTCTTATTGTTTTTTGGAGATCAACAGTACAGAATAACGGAGAGTGTGGAAGAGAGGAGAAGAAGAGAGTGCAGACAGGGTGGAGTGGGTGGAGAAGAGTGTCAGGAGTGATTTGTGATAGATAGAAAGGGAAGGTCTTCAAGACAGTAAGTGAGACCAGCTATGTTATATGGGCTGGAGATGGTGGCACTGACCAAAAAATTGTAGACAGAGCTGGAGGTGTCAGAGTTAAAGATGCTAAGATTTGTATTGGGTGTGACGAGGATGGATAGGATTAGAAATGAGTATATTAGAGGCTCAAGTTGGACGGTTTGGAGACAAAGTTAGAGAGCCAAGATTGCGTTGGTTTGGACATGTGCAGAGGAGAGATGCTGGGTATATTGGGAGAAGTATGCTAAGGATGGAGCTGCCAGGTAAAGAGGAAAACAGGAAGGCCTAAGAGGAGGTTTATGGATGTGGTGAGAAGGGACATGCAGGTGGTGGGTGTGACAGAACAAGATGCAGAAGACAAGAAGATATGGAACAAGATGATCCGCTGTGGCAACCCCTAACAGGAGCAAACAAAAGAAGAAGTTGTCTTATTGTTTTTTTCACACCCGTTTCATTTTTTTATCTGACATATGTTTATTTGTTGAAACATTTCTGATATGTATTGATTTTATTGCTATTGGTTGCTTAAGTAATTTCTCATTGTACCATGTGTTGTATTGCCACTCTGCATTTCCATACCAGTGACAATAAGAACACTTGCTTTTCATTGTACTGTTGGGTATGGTGACAAAAAAGTGAACTGAGTCGAATCGTCAGCAACACCAGCCCTGAGGGAGGGCCAGTGAATGTACACGATCAAGCATAATAGCTGAAATGTTTCGCCTCATGTAAGAAGCTGTGTGTGAAGTTAATTAAGGGCGCAATCATTCAAGTATGTTTTGAAGTGGAAATCTTCTGTAATGTATTGATCCATTTCTTTGTCCATTCTTCTGATTCCATGGGTTCTGCCACATCTTTTACTCTTACCTCCACCATTGTATGCCTGAGAGTCTCCTGTATTGTTGTACCTGAATATCATTTGTCCACATCTGTAATTCATTACGCTTAATTATTTGGCTGACACCTTTATCCAAGGTGACTTCCAACATTTATGATACAATTGGTTACATTTGTTTTGTTTTTCCGATTGGAGCACAGGCTGGTCATTTTTACACAGTGTCAGTAACAGGATTGGAACTCACAACCTCAGGATTTGAAGTCTAAAAAGCCTTAACCACTACACCACACAGCTTATGTGGCATATGCAAGGAGAGACAGAGGCCACTGGAAGCTATGCTGGAATCTCCTCTTTTGACTGCATGGCCTCTCTTTATCCACCAATTTTCTCTGCTTCTCCAGAAGCTCTTAGCTGTACATCGCATATTTTCAAAGCCCTACCCTTCGGCATCTTATACATCTTATATCTCAAGATTCCTTTATTTCAGTCCCTTGCAGATATAAATTTTGCGTTTTTAGAATTCTAGCCCTACGATGTCAATTTTGTTAGAATCTCTTTTGCTTTCTTTGTAATTGTAGTGGCTCCTTTTTCTTACTTCTCTAATTCCACATTCACGTTGGTATGAGTAGTCATAAAGCTTCTTTTTCATGTTGGCTTTTTTGCAGGAGAATATTCTGCCCAGAAAAATATTTTTATTCAGTTGTTTACCCTATGTTGTTTGTAGTGATGCTGGAGAATAATTTTGAATCTAATGTTTTCACAAAGAACAAAGATCACAAAATAACACAATATATTGCAATGAACTTTCATAGGACCTAGTGTGGGAGCCAATACTGAACAAAAGCAAACAGTATTAAGATGTTCATGATGAAACTCTCTACTTGTTACTTGTGCTGAATAATATTTAGCTGTATGCTTACAATTTCCAAAACACTCAAATATTTTACTAAAATATAGATGGTTCTATAAAATCAAAGTACAGTAATACACAAATCTGAAAACATTGTCTGCTTCTAACTTCATTTCATTTCACAATTGTACTTTATTCATCCATTCATTCATCACTCAAACCTTCTTTGCTTTTCTAGATCTATTTGATTTGATTTGATTTCAGTTTTTTGTTTTTGGGATTCTAATCCAATGACCTTGCTTAACCAGATCCTCATGTTGCCTCCTGTGCTCATGTCTCTCAATTCATAACATTCAGATTTCACCACAACACCGGCCTGTAGCTTTTTATCTAATTCAATTGTCTGCAGTTGACTGAAAACCTGCACTTTGAGGATTAGAGTCCCATTGTGTTGTTACATTCCTGTTCCTTAACATTTTAACTGTATGATGTTATTTTACTCTTCCATTAGTCTCACTTCAGTTCTTGGTTTTCCAGAATTCCTGATTTTCTAACTGTCTTTTTCACACTCTGTGATTCTTGACTCTTGAATTCTATGATCTTCTGTTGTAATCTCTAAATTTTGTTTTAATTATTATCCAAGTCTTGGATTTCTTACCTTGAGAGGTTTACTTACCTTAGCAGCGACATTCAGGTAACTCGTCAGTAGACGGATTGGGAAAGCATAGGGGGGTCATGAGGTCACTGGAAAGGGGTGTGTGATGCTCCTGATTTCTTTGCAAAAGGATGAAGGTCCAAGTCTTTACAGTCCTGGTGCGCCCTGTCTTGCTATATGGTTGTGAGACATGGACGCTATCCAGTCACCTGAGACAAAGACTGGACTCCTTTGGTACCGTTGGTACCCGGAAAATCCTTGGGTACCGTTGGTTTGACTTTGTGTTGAACAAGAGGTTGCTCATGGAATCCCGAATGAGGCACATTACCTGCACTGTGAGGGAGTGTCAGTTACAGCACTATGACCATGTGGCGCAATTCCCCAAGGGTGATCTGGCTCACAGGATCCTCATTGTTGAGGACCCTAGCAGCTGTACCAAGCCCAGGGGATGCCCACATAACTACTGGCTGTGGTCATTTCCGGGGGTAGGACTGGACCGTGTGTCTGCCTGGGGGTTGCCAACCAGGATCCCAAGCTGTTCTGTTGTGTGGTGGATGCAGCAACGTGCTGTACCACTGCATGCTCCCCAACCTGAGTTGACCTGATCTGACATTGGATATTCATAATCTGTTGTTTTAATTTCTTTCTGCTTCTCAGTTATTGGCACTTTCTCTTTACCCATCAGTCAGTCTCCTTGAAGAGGAATCATATTTTCAGATGAGTTTTCATCACTATCACTGTTATTCCCTGGCTTTCCTATTTTTGACCTCTCACTTCAGCCATCCTTCTGCTTCATTTTGTGGATGCTACAGTTCTTTTTTCTTTGTTGTAATACATTTGTATTGTGTTTCTGGCTTTCTTGCTTCTAGGATATTAATCCCACAATTTTTATTTCCCAAAATGTCCTATTGCTGTCTCTGTGATTTTACAAGCTGTTTAGGATCCCCATGATGATTTCCTCTTCAATTCTATATTTATTTTAACATCTCTTTTTTTCTACCTTGTTCATGTCCTTGGTGTGATTTTGTTAATTGGCCTTCTCTGGATAGGTTTTATCTTTTGACCCTTATTTGTTGTTACTCCTTAATGTTATAGATGACCATTTTTTCTTTAACCACCCACCAGTCTCACTTTACCAAGATATCTTATTCTCAGACTTCTGTTCCCCAACTCCTCTCAGCATACCATAACCTCTGATTGCTCCCTTCTGTTAACCTCCAGTCAGGATGGGTCCTGATGTGAAATAGTCTGCCTGCTTGTGGAGTGGTCTGCCCGCTACTATAAGAGATGCCCCTTTAGTCTCAGCCTTCATATCCTGGTTGAAGACTTACTACTTCAGTTTAGCATACCCAGACTAGAGCTGCTGATTATCTGTACATACTGCATCTCTGTTGTTAGTCATTAGCACTAAAACATAAGTAATATGATAATTATAATTTGTTACTAACCCTCACCTATTCTGTTTCTTTTCTCGATACTCACATGTGGCACTTGGTGCCACTGCCCTAATGGCAAGTTGTTTGCCTGCCTGTGGAAAATTCATCTCTCGTAAAGGAGCACATCGCATAGAATGGGTCCTTTCATTAGATTGGCTGGCCCAGCACTGACTCAGCTGTGGAATGGCCATTAGGGGGGTGGCAGCTTGTTGGCCAAGGTCTCCAGGACTCTGAATAAATCTGAATCTTTTGTGTGATATAATCTACCCTTGCATTTTTCCCTGTATTTGTACTATTGCTATGGTTCCACTGTATTGTATTCCAGAGGTGGCAATAATAGATTGGCCATCTAGATGTATGAAGACGATTACCTGTGTCCTGCTCTGTGTATTACTGTATATTGAATTGACCCCATTTTTTGGCACCCATTGCACACCCAACCTGTAAAGGGGTCTTTCTCTGAATTGTCTTTCCCGAGATTTCTTCCGTTTTTTTTGGGGAGGTTTTTCTTGTCTTCTTATGGAGTAAAGGCCTTGGGGAGGTCAAAAAACGAGGCCTGTTAAAGCCCATTGCAGCACTCCTTGTGTGATTTTGGGCTGTACAAAAAATGAATTGTTGTTGCTAATTTTCTATCTGTGAAATTTTATGGTTAAGGTGGCATCTCATATTCAAACCTCTTGTGGTACACTGCATTTATCACCGAGGGGAAATTGTCTTTTCGCATGGCCTTTGGGGGGGTCACACCACAGGTTCAGCCATAGTGTAGCTCCCCTGGAGCAATTTACCAGTTAAGGGCTCAAGGCTTCAACGGAGTAGGATCCCTTCTGGCAGTAATGGGATTTGAACCGGCAACCTTCCACGTAGCAGTATAGACTCTTAGATTCAGAGGCTGGACTCTGCCTATGTCTACTGTACGTCTAATTCTTATGTCCACAGTTCCATTTTCACTATTAGCCTGCTCTTATGTGTTCTTATTTTTCTACTTTAACATTCTAACTCCATAATTTCTCTTTAATCATCCTCACTTTATTAGGACCTCTTACTCTCAAAATTCTGATTCTGTGATCTCACTTTACTATAATTGCCAGGATGTGGCTGCCATTCCATCGCTTTTGCCTGTAAATTGACCTTGACTGCTCCTAATTGTGTCTGTTGAGATACTACATTAATCAGGCAGCAATCATTTAATGGGAGGGTTAATCTAAATAACATAAAACATTTGGCAAAAGCATTTTCGCTCCAGCATTTTGCATTTAACTCTGCAAATTCTCCTGTGACGCTCTCCTATAATGTATTTTGTGGTTCTTGTGATTTCTGATCTTTGCCTTTTTCTCAGAACCATTTTGTCATGAACCCTTTTAGACATGGCTATGTCATGTTTGACAATCTACATGCCTACTTCTGATTTCTGTTATTGATCATAGACCTATTAAAATATTATAGTAACTGCTGTTTCACCACTTCAACATGCCTCTTCCTGTGTTGTCTCTAGCCTAGGTTTAAGTCGTTGATCATGCTTTTCAGAGTTGTGTGCCATGTCGAGGTTCGGCAGCTTGGCTTTTTCTATTGAAAAGCTGCCACTGACAAACTGTGCTGTGCCTTCTCCCACTTCTGTGAGAGTGTTTGGTCAGCATGTGCCTGACAGTACTCTCTTATTGTAACTCTCTGGCTTTTTTTCCAGAATCTCTTCACTTCCACATCACAAAGTCTGCAAAAACATTTTTTTTTATTTTTTCTGTTTTCACAATCTTGTTTTATCCATTCATCAACCTCATTTCTCCATGATATTAACTTTTGTTCTCCTAATTTATGAGTCTTGCTTTTTTGGATCTTCTCTTTTTTGAATTCCCTTTCTCAAAGTGTGCAATGCATACCTGTTTTATTCTGTAACCCTACCAAGCTCCTCTGATATTTACTTCTGTAAATTTTCCAGCTATACTGTCATCTCCTTGACTAATTTCTTTGATTCTAACCAATTTCTAAATCTGCTTAATCCAACTTTTGATTCCTTGGTTCCTTTCAACAGATACCCTATTTTTAGTATTCCAGTTAATCCACATTAAAACACATCCACAGGGCCATCCATCCATCCATCCATCATCCAACCCGCTGAATCCGAACACAGGGTCACGGGGGTCTGCTGGAGCCAATCCCAGCCAACACAGGGCACAAGGCAGGAACCAATCCCGGGCAGGGTGCCAACCCACCGCAGCACAGGGCCAAAGTAAAGGGAGTTTATGGAGAGCATGTCAGACATGAAAATTTGACAATATTAGAATGGGCAGAAACTAAATCGGAAAAGGCTTGCACTGAAATAGTAAACCCAATAACAATTGAGCCCCAGGCTAGCTTGTTAAGTACACCATGACCAAGCGGCAACATGCTACCAGAAAAAGAGATGCCTCTCTGACTATGTGGGGATCCAGATTCCCTTTTTATGATTTCACACATCTTTGTGATTTCATCATCTTATTTCACCTGTTATTCCACAGTCCAGCTGTTTTCCTTGTCTGGCAAGATCTCCTATTGTTATCATTCTTTTTCCTGCTATTACCCCCTTTATAAGCCTCAGATGAACTAATTTCACATATCATTTCCTCTTTAATTTGACACTCTTGCTCTACCCAGTTCTCTAATTGTGTCGTATTCATTCTGTTCTACTTCTTTGCTTTATCTTCTGTGCTTTTCTAAATAAGCGGTTCCACTCAACAGGGGGCTGCTTCTGTTTCCACTGTACGTTTTGTCACACAATTGTGCATGGGAGGCAGTCAATGAGCCGAACTAAATGTACCTAGATACTGAACCAGAAGTTGGGGATACAAAATAACACCTTTTCTGCTTCTTCTGCAGACCCTCAGAAGGAAATCCCGCCTGACCTCACTTCTGGCTCCAGCTCTGATCTCACTTCCGGTTCCTGATCACAAAGCTTGCCCCTTTCTGGCTACCCTCCATAAATCTGCCATATTAAATGTCGTTCTCAGTTCTGTTGTAGGCTCAGTCTGTTAAAATTACTCTGATTTTTCTCACATTTACATTTTTTCTTCAACTATACGGGGTGCAGTGGCATAGCTGGGGGGGGCAAGGGGGGACATCTGTCCCCGGACGCAGCATCCAGGGGGCGCCAAATTGATATTATGAAATTTTAGAATGAAATGTTTTCCATTCTTAAATGCACTGAAAAGTAAATAAAAAACATACCCAACAGACAATAATTTATCTCCTCCACTACTCTAACATGCTTGACTCTCACCCAGAAACATTTTTGACGTTATTAAACAGGTCGCGCGACTGACATGAGGCATTAGTGTATCATTGTCTAAGTTGTTGCAAACGCCATTTCTGTATGCCAAGTGATTTGTGTTTATGTGTTTGATAGAAAATTGATTGGGCTGTGGTGAAGTATTCTAGTAGATGGCTGCAAAAGTCTAGACATTTCCCCATCATATTTTCGTACGAATAAATTGTAAGTAATACACATAAAAGTGCTTTAAAAAAATTAAAATATTTAAAAATTTAAAACTATTTAAAATAAAAAATATGAAATTTTTTTCTTAAAATATTATTATTTTAAATACATTTTTAAAAATGTTCTTTCTATTCCCCATTGCATTTTGGCAAACAGGAGGGGGTGCGAAATCTTCAGTTGTCCCCAGGTGCTGTAAACCCTAGCTACGCCTCTGACGGGGTGGAAAGAAACCTGTTTCTTGGTTGTCTTTCTTACAGTCTGTAATGTTTGGCCTTTGCCTAATGTTCTTTAAAGAGCATTACATATTGAGTGTAACACAACGAGTAACCAGACTGTCCATGGGTGGACATCACCCATCAATACTGAATGATCTACTGCCAGCAAAAAGAAAGCCATTGCTCCCTGTGTGGACCTTACAGTGAAATGAGTCACAAACACAATTGAGACAACATCAGATTCAAAAAGAATTACAATTTATGATTCCAAAGAACCAACCAGAAATCCAGTGACCAAAAAAAGGAAAAGTGACTTCAAAAAACAAACCAAAGACACATTTAATGAGTTGTTTCATAGAAAAAAAAAACTCCAATAAAACAAAATGGGGTAAAAAATATGCAGAACTTGTACCACAGTAGTAGCAAGAAAAAGGAATCTGATAAGAACATGTCAGACTTTTAGCTTTACCACTCTTGTGATGTTCTTCAGTCAGTGCGAACAAGCTCCTGGCACAACTCTGAGGAAGCAGAGATTCTTGGAGCTGGCAGTATTTGCAATAAATACAGGCGAAGCCAATACAATATGCCATGCATATAATCTAATTTGTACAAATGAAGACATTTTGCAACAAATGCTCTCTTATTAATAAAATGGCGTCAACAGTATAAACATAGAAAAGTACCAACACGGAATGTAGAAATCCGGCCTGTTGAGAATTTTCTCCAGCACATTTCTTATTGTAGAGCTTTGAAACTGTATTAACCTTTTGCGTTAACTCACCTCAAGTCTTCCTGGCAGGTCATGGTACCCTCTGTGAGCCCGTCCTTCTCGACCCAGAGAACATATGGTCAACCTAACTTCACCTCCTAAAGAAATTGAATTACTTCACTCACCAACTGCAGTAACTTCATTAACAGCAACTTGTAGGATATCATTCCCAGGAGTTAGTGCCACCGTTTTCCTATATTTTATATTTATATACTGTATTTATTTTTACCTTCTTAGTATTAAAATAAATTAGAGTTAAAAAAACAATCTACCACAAAAACCCCAAACAATTTTTCTTCATTTAGTTTCTTTTAAATAGCACTTTAAAAATTGCACTTGAATATGGGAGCAATGAGCCTTTGTCATGATCCTACTATTGTTTTCTGTTTAATGCATTTATGAAATAAAAAAGACAACATAATCTGTGCTATATATATAAAACACTTTCAAGACTGCAAATGAATACACAAAAGTGGCATCCATTTCAAAATGATTTCATATCTGAAATAGCATTTTAAGCCAAATTTTATTGAAATAATGAAATGTCTACTAATTTCACCCAAAATAACAGAAAACTTATTTTGGGACGTTTTGTTACGTACAGCTGTATAACAGATGTAGTAGCTCTAACAGTGCTCTAGCCCAGCAATAGCCCGTGTTGGAGACTTGGCTACTGCTCGGCATTGTTACACACTAACCACAGCCAAAGAAATGCCATCTATTCTGCTAGGACAGCATCGTCCAAATTAAAAGTGCCATTGTTAGCAGTCCAGCCCCGCCCCCGCCCTCACCCCAACTCCTCCCCCAAAATGATAGAAAGGAAACAAAGCAGCAAAGCAGTTCAGTTTTAGAACATAAAAAAGAAACAGTCAGGCAGGAGAGGTCTTTAGCCATGTAGAGCCTAGGCTACATCGTTGTCCCCTTCATCTTCATCTCTCATTTTTTTAATAGATTTACTGATTCAGTTTGTTTCTTCATTTCTCAGAAATACAGAGAAGGGCTGTCAAGAAGTGCTTCAGTTCACTGCCTTTGGAGAGACAGGACCCTTTGCTGCCAAAGAAAGAGTTTCCCTGTGCTTTCTCAGTAGGGAAGAGTGTCCAGGAACTTGTCGATTATCGGTGGCGGTGGAACCAGGTCCTCGAGTTTCAGGTAAAAGATACGCTGAAGGCCTTGAGTGCGGAGAGATCTCAGTTCTGCTCGGACGTTTAGAATTCGGCTGAGGGGGACAGCACCCTTTCCTGTAGATCCCCCACTGCTGCTGGGACTGCTGGTGAAGTTCAAGTGATCCCTTAGGCAGCAGATGATCTTATTTTGCATTTCCTCTACCTTCTTTGGTTCTTTCAACCCATGGCGCTGTTCTGCAGGGCACAAACACAATACAAATAATTTCACAGTGGGATCTGTTGTATATGAAATTAAAAGACAGAGAGGAAGAAAACCAGATTATAATTATATTATAAGAGAATATATTATACCTATTATTATAGATATTAAAACCCATTATAAGCTAAAGAGATCAAATTCAGAGTTTATATGCAGAAATTTCAAGGTTTGATTGAGATTATCTTTAAGTTCAAAAGTAATGATGAGCAACATGATTTGCATGAATTGAACTCATAGCAAAATAAATTGTGTTACATTTCCAGTGAAATTTGTGCCATTCACACAACAGGCAAGCCATTTCATTGCTGTCTAGAAGCATTTCCCTGCATTAATTCTGCATGTGATGTCCATCCATCCATCCATCCATTTCCCAACCCGCTGAATCCGAACACAGGGTCACGGGGGGTGCATGTGATGTAGCATTTAAATAAAGATTTAGAGTAGAACCCCCCACCCTCCCGAAGTGTGCATATCCACACCTATCAGCATCAGTATAAGAATCAATATGTTGTGTTAAATTATTAGGGTGCCGGCCAAGTTTTTCTCCTCTTACCAAGGTGTTTCTCTTGATTCATTTGGGTAACACTTTGTACAATTTGCCTTCTGTTGATTTATGAGCATATTGAGTTGACCCCAGTTTGCAAATGTTTAGATATCTTGTGCTGTGTTGAACTATGAGCTTCATAAGTTCAGTTATCCAGATGCTTTGTTGAACTACCTGGCCACACGTAATGGCACTGTTCCCACTGTTTGAATTATCAAATGTGCTGTTGAATTAGTTGGAGTGGTTTTTGGAGATTGTTAACATGCCTTTTGACTCCTTAGATTATTTAAGTAATATGCTCAAATTAATCAAGTTGTATACTAATCAGTCAAGTAATACGTCTAATAGGAATAGAAGAGATGAATACATTTATTGTGGTGCTTTGTCAATTTATGAAGCTGCTCCAGGTTCAGGAACAGTTTCTACCCAACTGCAATCAGACTCATGAACAATCAGTAACCTTGTGCCACCTCCACTGCTACCTATACATTTACTTCTACCACTGTCTTTATTTATTCCTAGGAGACTGGTTTTATTTATTTACTTATTTATATTCATTTATTTATTTTGTGTTTTTTGTCCATGTTCACTGTCTGCGAGGGCACATGCAAGCAAGCATTTCATTGTAGATGGTACTTGTACACATGACAACAAAGAATTGAATTGAATTGCTAATCCAAATTAGTTAGGGGTTGCTTACTGTTAAATTTAAACAGATATCAAATTAATTTAATAATTTTATCATATTTTGCTTTGAATTATAATGGATACATCATATACCATACATAGTATGATGTATCAAATTTGTTCATGTGCTTTTCAAATCAGCCAAATACAGCAATGAAATTGTTACCCAGCCTTTATTAAGACTTGTCTCATACCACATAGAGTATCCAGACTTTACTCCATGTGAATTCATTGTGCATCCAAATAGCTCCATATTAGAAATTCTCCAAGTCTTGCTCAGAATTGTGTAGCATAACTGCAGATTAGCTACACAAGATGCAACTATTGGTAAGTGTGGAAAGTTTCACACTGTTAAATTATGCAAATGGTACGGTACACCAGCTCAGATTAGCAGAGCGCTACTCCACATCAGTCAGGGCATACGTGAAAATGTACTTTCACTAAATCAAAACAGTACTGTGCAGAATGAGAATTACAGGTCAGTAAATCAAATTAATCATGTGCTGCTCCATAGTAGCTCAGTGTTTACACAGAATTAGGCACGCGGTGTTTCAAATTAGCTCCCCCACAACCCTGAATTGGATTAAATGGGTGTGTGAATGTTGCACAATGTTATTTCAAATGATCTAAGTTGTTCTGCAAATTTGCCAGGTAAACCATCCAGTTAGCCAAAATCTGACTCAGGCTAACCAATCACTACATCACATTTGCAATACATTCTGTCATAACTCATGTCTTTACAGCAAAAGACAATGAAGATTAATTATGAACCACAATAAACTTGCCATGGGTGATATAATGGGATTCTAACAGTATTCTGTTATTTGCCCGGGGAATTTATTAGGTGCAAATCGGCTAAACTGAACCTTTACTAGGCATAATACCACAGAAAACTGAACAAGTGCTGCTTCATATTTACTTGTCAAAGATAAATGTTAGAGGAGGCACGATGGTGCAGAGATTAGTGCTGCTGCCTCACAGACCCAGTGCCCTGGGCAGACTAGGGTAATTCTGTGGGTACTCTTGATTTCTCTCCCATACCACCAAAGATATGCAGGTAGGGTTAGTTGCCACCCCTGGCGTGAGTAATTACAGATACATTAGGTACATATGTGTGCCCTGCAAATGCCTGCCCTGTGTTTGACACTGACAGAATAGGCTGTGACCTTTGGCAACCCTGAATTGGATTAAGTAAATCTGAACATGTATGTATGTATGTATGTATGTATGTATGTATGTATGTATGTATGAATGTATGTATGTATGTATGTATGTTTAGTTTCATAATACTCTGTATTAAAAGTACCCAGAATTTTACTCAGTCAGTAGTCAATCAATTTAACAAGGTACACTGTGTACCAGATATGTACATTTAACTCAGTGGTCCGGTGTGTTAAAATGAAGAGTTCAATATAAATCCCAATTTTAGCGAGTCACTTACTATTTCTTAAGGAAGTCAGTCTGAGTCTGGCTCCAATGGTCAAATAATAACTGTGATAGTATCCTAGCCAAGGTTATCATCCTCTATTAACAGCTCCACACATAAATGGTGAACTTTCACAACATTACAACTGCACTTTAAATCGCATATAATGAAATTAATTCAAAATGATAGATACAATTACCTTGTTGCCACATGAATTGAACTGGGAATAATAAAACTCTGTTTAATTCTCTGCATACGTTCTCATCCCGGCCTAATCCAGACATTCCTCTGCACATTCAAGTGTCTTGTATTATGAGATAATCAAGTCATGCACTGAATTGCTCATCAGGGTTGTGTGAAATTGTAGCCTTTCTTGGTAGTACTGGGCACTGGGCTTGAACCCAGATGGAGTGCCTGCTCACTTACACACCCACACTCCTGCAGGGCCTAACTTAGAGTTGCCAGTTGAGCAGAAATACACACTCATCATTGGGGATATATGTAGAAAGCCGATGTAGACATGAGGCGAACATAGAAACTCCACACAGACAATGACGGACTATGGACTTTGAACGCAGGACTCTGGATCAGTGAGACTCCACTGTGCTAACCACTGTGCCACTCTGCTTTATTTGATCTATATGTCAACTTAGGCAAAGCTGCAAGGCATACACAACCGGTCAGAAGTTTTAGAACACCTCCACTTTCTTCAAATTTAATGCAATGAATGACCTAAAATGGTAAAAAGATAAGCAGTAAACTACCAGAGGTTTAAATTTAAAGTTTAAGTCATAAAAAACTGAATAAAGAAGACATTTCAGAACATTACAAATGGGCCTTCTTCATGGAACAACTAATTGGTTACAACCTACAGGTGTTCTGCAACAATTATAGTAAATTAGTCCTTGCAAGTTGAAGCAAACAATTTGCTCAGGTGTCCCAACTTCTGTTGATTACTTAAAATCCTCTGTCTCTCTTAATGCAGAGTTGGAACAGACTGTGTTACTACACCCTCTGGGCAATATTACACTGTAGAAAATTGTACGTACCTGTGATAATGGCAAGAAAACATCAATTAACAAAGGAAATGAGAGTATTATTACTGTTAGAAGTGTAGGCCTTTCGTTTAGAGAAATTGCACAGAAAATCAAAATGTCAGCGAGTGTCTGACACAATCCAAAGGCAAATGGAAATTGGGAGCAACTCTGATAGGAAGAGATCTTGCTGGCCCAAAGTCACAAGCCAATCAGAAGACAAGTTTCTGAGGGTCACCAGCTTGCATGACAGGCGCCTCACAGCACAGCAACTTCAAGCAGAGCTTAACAATGGTCGGAAAAAGCAAGTCTCTGTTTCTACTGTGAAGAGGAGACTTTGTGCTGCAGATTTTCCAGGGTGAATGACAGTAAGAAAGCCATTCCTTAAAGAACTAAATAGGGCCTTGAAATACCGGCTGTATTACTAAAGACTGTCTTATGGACAAAAAATAATAAAAATTTGAAATATTTGGTTCATCACACAGGGTGTTTGTACGCCTTTGAGTTGGTGAAAGGATGGCTCCTCAGTGTGTGACACCAACTGTCAAACGAGAAGGAAGTGTGAAGGTCTGGGCATCTTTTGCTAGATTCAGAGCTGGTGACTTACACAGAGAAATTGCATTCTGAATCAAAAGGGTTACCACAGTTTGGCTGTTGTTTCAGTAAAAGGTGGCTTCTTTGGTGAATCAAAACTGTGAATAACATATGTACACTTAATGATTCCTTGATTTATTTTTTATTTGCCATTGTTCATTTGCTCTAAGCCTTGATTTCATGAAACATTAAGACATTAAACTGTGTGCATTTCCATAAAAACTGAAACAAGTGAGGTGATCTAAAATTTTTGATTGGTAGTGTCATCTACATGATGCCATCTTGTAAATCTAATACAGTGGAATGAGCCACAGGTTAGTGACAAATCATTCTTCATTGGTTATATATTCATTAAGGGATTCAAAACATAATAAATAAGAATAAATTGCAAAAAATATCAACATCTAAATCATAAGTCTGTCTTCACTAAGAGTTGCAAAATATTCCCAGGAGATCAAATTAAAGACTCCAAAATAAGTGACTTTGGGAAGCTAAATACCTGTGGAGGTATTCTTGCAGATAAAAGAGATTTTAATTCTTTATTTACCCCTTTGAAGACCAGTTGCTGCTCTTGCATGAAATGCTAATAATCTGGATAATACAAATGGCCACAGAGTGTCATCAATTATGCATTGCTATTAGATAGCTTTACACATTAGATGGGCTGTCAACTGGGAAACTTTCCCACTGCCACAGTTATTTAAAGAGGCAGGAGGTGTTGGGGGTCACAGAATTCTAACTTGCTTTCTGCATGATGTGGCTGCACCTCGGCTACTCTGTGACTAATGTCCGTC